>NC_037338.1:48747071-49050101 GCF_002263795.3 Bos taurus | reverse complement strand
TGGAATGCAAAAGTAGCAAGTCAAGAGATACATGAAGTAACAGGAAAATTTGGCCTTCAAGTACAAAATAAGCAGGGCAAAGTCTAACAGGGTTTTGGGAAGAGAACACACTGGTCATAGCAAACACCCTCCTCCAACAACACAAGAGAAGATTCTACACATGCACATCACCAGACGGTCAATACTGAAATCAGATTGATTATATTCTTTGCAGCCAAAGATGGAGAAGCTCTATATAGTCAGCAAAAACAAGACAGGGAGCTGACTGTGGCTCAGATCTTGAATTCCTTATTGCAAAATTCAGACTTAAATTGAAGAAAGTAAGGAAAACTGCTCGGTCATTCAGGTATGACCTAAATCAAATTCCTTATGATTATACAGTCAAAGTGACAAATAAATTCAAGGGATGAGACCTGATAGAGTGCCAGAAGAACTAGGGATGGAGGTTTGTAACATTGTATAGGAGGCTGTGATCAAAATCATCCCCAAGATAAAGAAAGGCAAAATGCTTATCTGAGAAGCCCTTTCAAATAGCTGAGAAAAGAAGAGAAGTGAAAGGCAAAGGAGAAAAGGAAAGATAGACCCATCTGAACACAGAGTTCCAAAGACTGGCAAAGAGAGGTAAGAAAGCCTTAAGTGATCAACGCAAAGAAATAGAGGAAAAAAATAGAATGGAAAAGACTAGAGATCACTTCAAGAAAATTAGAGATACCAAGGGAATATTTCATGCAAAGAGGGGCACAATAAAGGACAGAAATGGTATGGACCTAACAGAAGCAGAAGATATTAAGAAGTGGCAAGAATACACAGAAGAACTATATAAAAAAGGCCTTAATGACCCAGATAACCATAGTGGTGTGATCACTCACCTAAAGACACACATCCTAGAGTGTCAAGTCAAATGGGCCTTAGGAAACATTACAACGAACAAAGCTAGTGGAGGTGATGGAATTCCAGTTGAGCTATTTCAAACCCTGAAATATGATGCTGTGAAAGTGCTGCACTCAATATGCCAACAAATTTGGAAAACTCAGTAGTGGCCACAGGACTGGAAAAAGCCAGTTTTCATTCCAATCCGAAAGAAGATTAATGCCAAAGAATGTTCAGATTACTGCACAATTGCACTCATTTCACATCCTAGAAGGTTAATGCTCAAAATCCTTCAAGCTAGGCTTCAACAGTATGTGAACTGAGAAATTCCAGATGTTCAAGCTGGTTTTAGAAAAGGCAGATGAACCAGAGATCAAACTGCCAACATCCATTGGGTCACAGAAAAAGCAATAGAACTCCAGAAAAATATCTATTTCTGCTTCATTGACTATGTTAAAGACTTTGACTGTATAGATCACAACACACTATGGAAAATTCTTAAGTAGACTATTCTACTTAAGTACTATTCTTAAGTAGAATACCAGACCACTTTACCTGCCTCCTGAGAAACCAGGACAAGAAGCAACAGTTAGAACCAGACATGGAACAATGGACTGGTTCCAAATTGGGAAAGGAGTACATCAAGGCTGTATATGGTCACCCTGTTTATTTAACTTATATTCAGAGAACATCATGGGAAATGCCAGGTGAAACTCAGCTGGAATCAAGATTGCCAGGAGAAATATCAACAATCTTAGATAAGCAGATGACACCACCCCAATGGCAGAAAGCAAAGAGGAACTGAAGAGCCTCTTGATGAAGGTGAAAGAGGAGAGTGGAAAAGCTGGCTTAAAACTCAACATTCAAAAAATTAAGATCATGGCATCCAGTCCCATCGCTTCACTGCAAATAGATGGGAAAACAATGGAAATAGTGACAGACTTTATTTTCTTGGGCTCCAAATTCACTGTGGACGGTGACTGCAGCCACGAAATTAAAAGATGCTTGCTCCCTGGAAAAAAGCTATGACAAAACTTGACAGCATACTAAAACACAGAGACATCACTTGGCCGACAAAGGTCTGTATAGTCATAGCTCTGGTTTTTCCAGTAGTCATGTACAGATGTGAGAATTGGACCATAAAGAGGGCTGAGTGCTGAAGAACTGATGCTTTTGAACTGTGGTGCTAGAAGACTCTGGAGAGTCCCTTGAACAGCAAGTAGATTAAACCAGCCAATCCTAAAGGAAATCAACCCTGAATATTAATTTGAAAGATTGATGCTGAAGCTGAAGTTCCAATACTTTGGCCACCTGATGCAAAGAGGGACTCATTGGAAAAGACCCCGATGCTGGCAAAGATTGAAGGCAGGAGGAGAAAAGGAAGACAGAGGATGAGATGGTTGGATGGCATCACTGATTCAGTGGATAAGAGTTTGAGCAAACTCCAGGAGATAGTGAAGGACAGGGAAACCTGGTGTGCTGCAGTCCATAGGATAGCAAAGAGTTGGACAGGACTGACTGAACAACAACCTCAGCACTGAACCCATGCGCCTAGAGCCTGTGCTCTGCAGCAAGAAGCCTGTACACCACAACTGGAGAGGAGCCCACACACAGCAACGAAGACCCAGGGCAACCAAACAAAAAAAATTTTTTTAATAAACACATTAATTTTAAAAATGTGCCTAAAATAAGAAATGATGATATCAGCATAACAGTATTGTTTCTTTTTTTCTTTATAATACAATGAGCATCCATGTACTTTAAATTTTTTAAAATTAACTAATGTATTTGACTGTGCTAGGTCGTAGCTGGGGCATGCTAGACATTCTACCTTCCTTGTGGCATGCTGGATCTTTAGTTGCAGCCTGTAAACTCTTAGTTGTGGCATGTGGGATCTAGTTTCCCAACCAGGGATTGAACCCAGGCCCCCTGCATGGGGAGTTAGCCACTAGACCACCAGGGAAGCCCCTCCAGGATTGTTTCTAGGTAACAGATAATTCAGGTCGGATTGCTGATTGAACTAGAAGAGAAATTAACGTTGCCCAGAGATGGAGGCAGTGACTAGGGGAAACTGGTTTCTAATATTTTGTGGACAGAGTGAGTGTGTCCACAAAAGTGTGATGATGGTTGCCTCCTGCTGTCAGGGTGTCATGATCACTGCCACTCAGAAGTTTAAATATGGGTTGTACTGGGCTTCCTTCATAGCTCTGTTGGTAAAGAATCTGCCTGCAATGCAGGAGATCCAGGTGTGATTTCTGGGTCAGGAAGATGCCCTAGAGAAGGAAATGGCAACCAACTCCAGTATTCTTGCCTGGGAAATTCCACAGATAGAGGAGCCTGGCAGGCTACAGTCCATGAACTCGCAAGAGTCGGACATGACTTAGCAACTAAATCAATCAATCATGGATGCTGAGGAGCAAAGAGGTGGGCTATGCTGGGTCACGTGCATTGTCTCCTGATTGCTTGTCAAGACCATCATCTCCACTGCAGGGTCTGGAAATCCAAAAACCGTAGTCCCTGACTCTCCTGCCTTTCTACCTGTGAGGTTCTGGTGATGACGGGAGGCGATGGAGGGAGACTAGAAGGGGAAGATGGGAAAAGCTTTTTGGTGGGGTGGGGGAGCTACTGGGAGCAGCTCTCCAGGGGGCAGTGGTGGTGGTTCTTGTAACACTGTTGCTCTTGCTTCCTGCAGGCATGAATCTGTAAGTAGCTTTAACCTCCACTTTGTTCCTATAGCAATCCAACCCCTTTATCACTAATGCTTTGTGTTCAAGCCCCTCTGTTTAAAATATTTCCAGTGCTTTCCATTTTGCCCATTGGATTGACAAAGGTCTCATTCTTTGCTTTTTGTGCTCAGCTCTTTGATTTGAAGTTAGATCCATCTTGTAGCATCTACATCAGGTCTGGTTGCCTCTAACTGCTATGTGGTACTTCGTGGGGTGTACATGGACCACACTGGACCCATCTGCTCCTCCAGGGTGGACACCTAGATTGCATCCACCAACATGCTATGATACATATTTTTATACATGTTTATAAATGATATACAAATGTATAAATGATATACATTTTTATACATGTTTCCTTTTTGGACCTGTGTGAGAATTTATCAGCAATTAAATTATATACCCAGGATTGAAATTGCTTTGTCATAGATCAAAGGTCTCTGCTACTTTTGACTAAGCATTATAAGATCATGATCTTGAGTAGCACACTTCCCTATTAGATAATATTAGATAATTAGAATATTAGATAATGCTACAGATGTTGCTGTTTAGTTGCTAAGTCGTGTCTGACTCCTGTGACCCCACGGACTGTAGCCCACCAGGCTCCTCTGTGCATGGAATTTCCCAGGCAAGAATACTGGAGTGGGTTGCCATTCCCTTCTCCAGGGGATTGTCCCGATCCAGGGATTGAACCCAGGTTTCCTGCATTGGAGGCAGATTCTTTACCATCGGAGCTGCCAGGAATTTGTTACCTGTGAGATGTTGCCTATCAGTTGCCTAAACTGAGTCGTTTAGTGGAAGAGCCCTGGAATTTTCTGCATTTGGAGTCTGAGATCCAGACTAGCTGGGGAGGAGGTAATATCCAGCAGGAGACAGACATGCTAGGCTGTGGCTCTGAAGACTTGATGGGGAGGCCCCACTGCAGACCTGGGTGTGGGAGAAAAGAGAGCCAGTGTGACCTGTGAGAGAGGATGATTTCTCAGGAAGAGATTACAATCGAAGGGGAAAAGAAGAGAAGATCAAGAGCAGAGACTTGGAAGGGGGAAGGTGAACCCAAGGAGAAGTGGTCAGAGATAGTGCAGGAAGGAGGGAAGTAACCCCAGCTGAAGAAGAGGCCTGACCTGCACAGGAAGGGGGCCAACCAGGAAGGAGGGAAGTAACCCCAGCTGAAGAAGAGGCCTGACCTGCACAGGAAAGGGGCCGACTCCCTGCTCTGGAAGCCCAGTGCTCTGAGAGCTGCCATACACCATATAGACACAAGGTGGCGAGGTGGCGCTGCGGCCCATTCTACCAGCCACTCCTTTTAGTGTTGGGATTTTCTCCCTGTTGGGCTTCCAAGGTGGTGCAATGGTAAAGAATCCGCCTGCCAAGGCAGGAGGAGACACAGGTTCAAGCCCTGGATTGAGAGGATCCCCTGGAGAAGGAAAATGGAAAGCCACTGCAGTATTCTTACCTGAAAAATTCCATGGACAGAGGAGCCTCGGAGGCTACCATCCATGGTGTCACAAAGAGTTGGACGCAACTGAGCAACCACCCACAATTTCTTCCAGGCTACAATCCGTGGAGTTGCAAAGCACTGAAAGTGACTGAGCGACTAACACTTTCAAAGGGAAATTAATGTGTGCTGCCCTCCCCACAACCCTCCCTCCCCATGCCCTCCCCACAACCCTCCCTCCCCATGCCCTCCCCACAACCCTCCCTCCCCATGCCCTCTTTTTTGTTGTTCAGTTGCTCAGTCATGTCCAACTGCAGCACGCCAGGCTTCCCTGTCCATCACTAGCTCCCGGAGCTTGCTCAAACTCGTGTCCATCAAGTCGGTGATGCCATCCAACCATCTCATCCTCTGTTGTCGCCTTCTCCTGCCTTCAATCATCCCCTGCATCAGGGTCTTTTCCAGGAGTCAGTTCTTTGCATCAGGTGACCAAAGTACTGGAGCTTCAGATTCAGCATCAGTCCTTCCAATGAATATTCAGGACTGACTTCCTTTAGGATTGACTGGTTTGATCTCCTTGCAGTCCAAGGATCTCTCAAGAGTCTCCTCCAATGCCACAGTTCAAAAGCATCCTTTCTTTGGCGCTCAGCCTTCTTTATGGTCCAACTCTCACATCCATACATGATGACTGGAAAAACCATAGGTTTGACTAGACGGACCTTTGTCAGCAATGTTTCTGCTTTTTAATATGCTGTCTAGCTTGGTCATAGCTTTTCTTCTAAGGAGCAAGCGTCTTTTGATTTCATGGCTGCAGTCACCATCTGCAGTGACTTTGGAGCCCAAGAGAATTAAGTCTGTCACTGTTTCCGTTGTTTCCCCATCTATTTGCCATGAAATGATGGGACCAGATTCCATGATTTTAGTTTTTTGAGTGTTGAGTTTTAAGCCAGATTTTTCACTCTCCTCTTTCACTCTCATCAAGAGGCTCTTCAGTTCCTCTTTGCTTTTTGCCTAAGGGTGGTGTCATCTGCATATCTGAAGTTATTGATATTTCTCCCACCAATCTTGATTCCAGCTTATGCTTCATCCAGGCTGACATTTCGCATGATGTACTCTGCATAGAAGTTAAATAAGCAGGGTGACAAGATGCAGCCTTGACATACTCCTTTCCCAATTTGGAACCAGTCCATTGTTCCATGTCTGGTTCTAACTGTTGGTTCTTGACCTGCATACAGGTTTCTCAGGAGGCAGGTAAAGTGGTCTGGTATTCCCATCTATTTAAGAATTTTCCACAGTGTGTTGTGATCCACAGTCAAAGTCTTTAGCATAGTCAATGAAGCAGAGGTAGACGTTTTTCTGATGTTCTCTTGCTTTTTCTATGATCCAATGGATGTTGGCAATTTGATCTCTGGCTCCTCTGCCTTTTCTAAATCCAGCCTGAACATATTTAACAGATGAGAAACCCAGAAAAGGATGTAGTTTGTCCCAAAGCATACAGGGGTGTCACGGCCAAAGTAGGGCCGAGTTACTCACCAGGCCCAACTCTCCAGCACCACTTACTTTTCAGTCTTACCAGCAGTGAAATCACCTTTCTCGGTTTTTCCCATCCTTTCTGTTTCAGGGTTCCCCACCCAACCCACCTCCATTATCCTTCTACCTGCAGCCAGCCTCTAAGATATGCTTCAGTATAAACTGAAGCAGGTTGAACACACCACGAATACCCTCTGGTGGTTCCATCTCACCCTGATATTCATCCTACCCTGGCCCACAGGGCTTCCTGCCTCTGGAAGCTTGAGCCTGAGTCTATCGATGCTTGCCTTTTGGCTTTGTTCTGATAAAGCTGGTCGTGCGGTGCCACCTCCATCAGTCTGTTTGCTCTGTTTCCTGGCTCTTCCCCTCTCCCCCACCGACCCCTTTGGTCTCAGGCTGACTCCCTGGGCATCCCCTACATTCTCCACAATGCCCTCTCCTCTGCTCTACTGCCTGTGTCGTCATGTTCGGGTCTTTAACGTTTCTTTCCCCTCTAGACTCAACAGTGGGGCGGGAGGCCAGGGTCCATTCTGCAGCCTGCCCGTCAGGGTCCAGTCATGGTGCTAGGAAGGCTGTTGCACTAAGGGTGACTGTGCTGGCAAAGCAGAGATGGCTGGCACCAGGTGTCACAGGACAGGATCGTCAGGGGCCAGCCCACTGAGTACTAAGATACAGCCAAGAGCATCTGTCTGGAACCATGAGCAGAGCATCAGCTGTTTTCAGCATTTGACCAAATGGTGTTCAGTACAGAACAGTCTGCCAGAGTGGTTAGCCAGAGCCACAGAATCAAGTCGGCAGAACGACCCCTCACTGTTGGTCTCACTTTTGTATTCTAGGAGCTGGTATATTTCAGTGTGTATGAAAAACAAACAAACAAACTGAAACTTGGTTTCAATCCCAAGTTTTGGAGAATTTGGGGCTGCATCTGGAGCAGGTAGGAGTCAACATGGCCTTTGTTCTGACTTGGTCAGACCCTCTCCCAGAGATGGAGACAACAGACCCTTGACCCAGACAATGACGATAATGTGAAAGCATGCCATTGCTTGTGGACACACCAACTTTGGTCTGTTGGCCCATAGGATCAACACTTCAAAATATTTCCCTCTTCTTCCTCTCATACAACAAGGCTGGGAACTTTCCTGGTGGTCCAATGGTTAAGAATCTGGCTTCCAATGCAGGGGATGCAGGTTTGATCCCTGGTCAGGGAACTAAGATCCCACATGCCTCGGCGCAATTAAGCCTGAATTGCACAGCTAGAGAAATCCCACACACTGCAACCAAGACCCAGTGCAGCATCGCCCCTCCCTCTGCCACCAAAAAATAAAAATAAAAGAGCTGTATCAATGTGTGTTAATAGAGGTTTTACATTTCCTTAGTGCATAAGCCAGACAGCTGCAGGGTTACCACAACACAAGTTTGTTATGCAAAGGTCATACACAGAGACTTCAAAAAGGCCAAGGAAATAAAAAATGATCTAAACTAGCTTTTCTTCTATTTCATATCTCAATGCTAAATGATATTTAACATTGTTTTTTTATTCTTCCAGAAGTATCCAAAATTGGACAACATAAATCAGACAGTCCTTTGTTTCTACAGGAAGTTTTGACATTTGACAAACAGAAACAAGTCTGTGGTTTTTAAATCTGGCTCCCCACTCCAGGCCAGAAACTCCTCAGTTGTCAGCCCAATTCTGCCAGCTTCCTGAAGAGGAAGGATTCTTTCTAGTTGGAGAGATGCTAAATCAATGTTCAGTACAGGATGTGAACAGGAGGTGGGGTGGGCAGAGGAAAGGGAAGACAGGAAGAAAATCAGGACGAGCTCTTTATAGAGAGAGGTTTGGGGAAAATTCTGGAAAGACTTTGAAGCAGCTGCAGGCTGAGATGCAAGGGTCAGGAGAACCCTCTCTGAAAGTTACTCCAAATGTCTTGGCATCAGTACTTTGTGTGTGTGTATGCTTAGTCACTCAGTTGTATCCAACTCTTTGCAACCCATGGACTCTTGCCCACCAGGCTCCTCTGTCCATGGAATTTTCCAGGTAAGCTACTAGAGCCAGTTGCTGTTTCCTATTCCAGGGGATCTTCCCAACCCAGGGATCAAACCCAAATCTCTTGCATCTCCTACACTGGCAGGCAGACTCTTAACCACTGCACCACTGGGAAGCCCCATAAATACTTTTTAAAAAACAAAAAATAGGTCACAAGGAATAAGTATATAAAACAATGAGTATGGTGATTATACTGTTTAAAGTCAAAATCAGGATATTTGATCTGCTAATTGGACAGTGTAATTGGAACTGAGACTGACCACCCCTTCCAGATGGGGGGCTCCAGGCTGGCATGCATGCATGAACCGGAAATGTTTGGCTGTAGAGCAAAAGGTCAACCAGATGGTTTCCTGTTCCTGATTAGGCTTCCAGATCATGCATGGTGGTGGTGGTGAGAGCAGGAGAGGTTAGTAAGAGGACAGAGGGTCTGTCCTGACTTCTCCTCAGCCCACCCGTCAGGACCACAGTGCACAGTGTCCCTAAATTTAGGTCAAATTTGCTAAGAAAAGTGACAAAAATGAGCCATGGGCGTGACAGTGAGGAAAAGACCGCTGCTGGGACATTCCTCTCAATCTTTTGTTTTGGGACAAGACTTTTGGTTTACACTGGAATCTACAGTTTTGCTTGTTTGGAGTATGTGTATGCATGTGTAATCTGAATCTCACTCACTCTTTATACTGAAAGAGGAAGCAGCTCCAGAACAAGACCTGAGTTAGAAAGCAGGTTTGTTTTTCTTTTTTTGGCTGCCCCTCATGACTTGTGGGATTTTAGTTTCCTGATCAGGGATTGAGCCTGGGCCCCAGCAGTAAAAGCGCTGAGTCCTAACCACTGGACAAACAGGGAATTCCTGTGTCCACCATTATTTTAAAGACTGCCCAGTTCAAAATGCGTCGTATCTTTCGCAATTTTCTTTTTTGTATATATTTATTCATTTGTCTGCCTCCAGTCTTACTTGTGACATGCCGGATCATCATTATGTCATGAAGGATCTTTCACTGCAGTGCAGGGACTCTCTAGTTGTGGTGTGTGGACTCAGTAATTGTTGCTTGCTGGTTTAGTTGCCCCATGGCATGTGGGATCTTAGTTCCCCAACCAGGAATCAAACCTAAGTCCCCTGCCTTCCAAGGCAGATTCTTAACCACTGGACCACCGGAAGTCACTATCATCTTTTAAAAATAATCTTTATCGAGTAAACCATATATAGTTTTTTTTTTTTTTAAGAGAAATGTGTAGGTAAAATAGAGATGTATTATCTTGGTTTCCAATTTCCATACAATAAACTCATTAAGATTGCCTTGACTGCAAATCATAGAACCTTTGATTCAGAAATTCCTGTTAAGAGTCAGAAACCCCAACCCACACTGTGATACATACCTCTCAGTGGGTCTTTGAAAAGATAAGTTACACAGATTAAACTTCTATTTTAGAAACTTCTGCAATAAATTGGTTTTCAAAAACATATGGACATGATACAGCCATTAAACAGACCTAATAAGCTTTTACATGTTCTTTAAAATATCATTTAAATCGTTAGGATAATTATATAAAGAAAAAGTGATATTATAGAACTCATGTCCAGCTGTTTGATGCTCAAAAATCAATATATGAGGACTTCCCTGGTGGTCCAGTGGAAAAGAATCTGCTCACCAATGCAGGGGACACGGGTTCAATTCCTGATCTGGGAAGATTCCACATGCCACAGGACAACTAACCTGTGCTCCACAACTACTGAGCCCATGCTCCAAAACAAGAGCAGCCACCACAGTGAGAAGTCTGAGCATCACAACAAAGAGCAGCCCTTGCTCACCGCAGCTAGAGAAAGTTCAAGAACAGCAACAAAGACCCAGCATAGCCAAAAATAGATATTTAAAAAAATCAATAGGCAAGACAGAGTCAAGTGTTGGTAGAAAGGAAAGTTACTTTTAGTTAGCGTGCCAGCCATCTGGGGAGATGTTGGACTCAATTCCACCCCCCAAACCATCTCCAAATGTTATGCTCGGCCCTGAAAGTTTTTAAAGGGAAAAAGGGAAAGTAATCTCAGTTAATCACTAAGATAGGGGGTCAGAGTCCTTGCCATCCCCCACGGTGTACAGCCTTGTTGACTTCTTGTGATTTTTCTTTAGGTGCTCTCTTGTTCACACAGTCTGTTCTCAAGATTTCTGCTTCTTTTATCAACAGAAAGAACCAACATGTTAGGTTGATCAAAAGAACTGAAAGGTGTGTGAGGGCTTGAGGTGAGAAGAGCACGGGTGGCGCCTGGTTTAAAGTTATTGCCAAGGCACCTCCTGCAGAGAGCTCTTTCCTGCCCAAAGCACTTACTGTGACCACATTTATTTCATTAATCACCTGTATTTCCCTTCTTTTCAGCATAAAAGACTTCCTTAACCCAGCTTATAGACCGAAGAGTTCACCGTTAACAATCTTAAACCATCAGCTGTCTTCAAATTCCATCAAAGATATCAAATAAAATCAAACGTATTTGGACTTCTCTGTGGCCACTTGACAGTGCAGGGGACATCGGTTCAATTCCTGGTCTGGGAAGGTTCCACGTGCCTCAGAACAACTAAGCCCGTGCCCAACAACTACTGTGCCTATGCTCTAGAGCCCTCGTGTTGCAACTGCTGAAGCCCATGTGCCTAGAACTCCACAAGAGAAGCCACCGCAATGAAAAGCCTGAGCATCACAACAAAGAGTAGCCTTTGCTAGCTGTAGCTAGAGAAAGCCCGTGTGCAGCAATGAAGATCCAGTGCAGCCATAAGAAAGAAAGAAAAATCTTAAAACATCAAACATATTTAATGCCTACAATAGGCAAGGTCTTCTTATGGGTGCTACGGTTTAGTCGCTAAGTCATGTCCAACTCTTGAGACCCCATGGACTGTAACTTGCCAGGCTCTTCTGCCCATGGGATTCTCCAGGCAAGAATACTGGAGTGGGTTGCCATTTCCTTCTCCAGGGAATCTTCCCAACCCAGGAATTGAACCCGGGTCTCTTGCATTGCAGGCAGATTCTTTACTGACTGAGCTATGAGGGAAGCCCATTGAGCTATGTGGGTGCTATAGATGGAATAAAGTATAAAATTCTGTCACTAGAGAGTTTATAACTTAGTTCCAGATGTACTCTCAAATTCTCATTGCTTTAGGACTGATAGTCAATTTCTTCCCACCCCAAATGAGTCATCCTGAGAGGATATCTGGATATGTTATAGGTAACAAAATGAAACTACTTTTGAGTTTGACTTTAGTCATTAATTGCTCTTATCTGCACATTCTATCTCTGCTAATTTGTTACCATCTGGTAGTTTAGAGAGGTATTTCATATCAAGGACCTAACCAACATTTTATGGGCTTCCCAGATGGCTCAGTGATAAAAAGAATCTGCCTTCCCATGCAGGAGACTTGGGTTCCATCCCTGGGTTGGGAAGATCCCCTGGAGAAGGAAATCGCAACCCACTCCAGTATTCTTGCCTGAGAAATTCCATGGACAGAAGAACCTGGCAGGCTACAGTCCATGGGGTCGCAAAAAGAGTCAGACAGGACTTAGCACACTAAACAACAACAAACCAATATTTTAAATGAACTCATTGTCTTTATTGTTTGTTTCGGCCATGCCTCAAGGCTTGCAGGATCTTAGTTTCCGACCAAGGATTGAACTATCACCCTTGGCAGTGAAAGTTCTGAGTCCTAACCACTGGACAGCTGGGGAATTCCCTCTTTGTCTTTAAAACCGATTTTCTTCGCTAAATATATACATTTATAAATTATATATATGTGTGTGTGTGTGTGTGTTTTGGTTGTAGGTAAATACAGATAAATTCCCTGTTCTGTGAACACAAAAACAGGCTAGCATGGCCTTGGGATGTAGGAAAGAAGAGAAATAGACTGAGAAATTTGGGTCAGGGTGTCTGGCCCTCCAGGGAAGGGCAAGAAGTGCATTGTGTCCTCAGTCCCTTCCCCTGGTGGTCTGTGCTTTAGTTCAAGAGCGGAGCATGTGGTCCTTCTTGAGGGTCAGCATCTGGGAAGCGGGTGTCGGTCCCACAAGCAGCTACCCAGGGACCTTCATTTGTTGTTGTTTGGTCACTAAGTCGTGTCTGACTCTTTGCGATCCCATATACTGCAGCTTGCCAGGCTTCTCTGTCCTTTACCATCACCCGGAGTTTGCTCAAACTCATGTCCATTGAGTCAGTGATGCCATCCAACAATCTCATTCTCTGTCGCCCCCTTCTCCTCCTGCCTTCAATCTTTCCCAGCATTAGGGTCTTTTCCAATGAGTCGGCTCTTTGCATCAGGTGGTCAAAGTATTGGAGCTTCAGCTTCAGCATCAGTCCTTCCAGTGAATATTCAGGGTTGATTTCCTTTAGGATTAACTGGTTTGATCTCCTAGCAGTCCAAGGGACTCTTAAGAAGTCCGTGGCTTGTCAGGAACTGGGCTGCACACAGGAGATGAGCAGCGGGTGGTTGAGCGAAGCTTCATCTATACTTATGGCTGCTCCCCATCACTTGCATCCCCCTGATCCGTAGAAAAACTGCCTTCCACGAAATCAGCCCCTGGTGCCTAAACGGTTGGGGACCACTGATTTAGAGCACGTACTGCCTGCTAGAAATGAAAAGTTGAGAGGCACAGACCCAGGGCTGACATTCGCTGAAATGAAAGCTGGAAAGTGCTGGACAGACTGCTTCCCAACGCTGGTGCAAGGCAGGGGCACAGGAGATCACACACACCCATAAGGTGGTGCACACAATACTTGGAAAGCTGTCCGAGTGTTAGGCCCTAGCTGCTTCTTGTCTTCTTATATAAACATCTGGGCTGCTTTAGTTTCCCAGCTGGCTCAGAGGTAAAGAATCACTTGCCATTGCAGCAGACACAGGAGATGCGGGTTCAATCCCTGGGTTGGGAAGATTCCCTGGAGAAATGGCAACCCACTCCAGTATTCTTGCCTGGAGAATTCCACGGATAGAGGAGCCTGGTGGCTACAGTCCATGGGGTCTTCTCTAAGTAGCCCCTGAGGATGATGGGGTGGAGATGCATGGTGCAGGCCTGGACCGATCTGAATCACAGGACAGATGCTGAGTCTCAATATTCAAAGCTAAGTCTCACCATTAAATAAATATATATATATATATATATATATGTATGTATATATATGTATATATTTTGTGTGTGTGTGTGTGGCTGTTGCTGAGTCTTTGCAGTATCGCAGGCTTTTCTCTAGCTGAGGCGAGTGGGGGCTACCCCATAATTGCAGTGCTCAGGCTTCTCATTGCAGTAGCTTCGCTTATGGGCTCTAGGCGTGCGGGTTTCAGTACTTGCAGTGCTCTGGGCTCTAGAGTGCAGACTCAATAGTTGTGGCACATGGGCTTAGTTGCTCCAAGGCATGTGGCATCTTCCCAGACCCGGGATCAAACCTATGTCTCTTTCATTGGCAGGTGCATTCTTAACCATGGAGCCACCAGGGAAGCACTTAAGTCTCACCATCTAAGGGGTGAGATGTGTCTTAAAGAGTAGAAAGCAAAATCCATAGAAAAATTTTAAGACACAAAATCAGAGAAATGCTATTTTGCTACTCAGGCCCTTCTGAGCTTGGCCCCAGGACCCTGGAGATCTGAGGGACTTGTTCAGGGCTATGATCCAGCTCTTTGCCTGGCCCAGGCTGAGGAGCTGGCAGATGTGGGAGCCACTGGCCTTGGCTGGGGGTCAGAGCTGCACCAGGGCTGTGGGTGACATGAGAATTGCAGGGGGAGGGGGCAGCAGTACCCAGGGAGCTGGAGAAGAGAGAGACGCAGGGGTAGCGGGAGGTCCCTTCCTCCCCTCTCCTCTGTCCCTATGGTGAGGTCCTGCCCGGCAGCAGCATCCAAGAAGGACATTTTACTACACTTATAAACTTCTTTTCTTAAAAAAAAATTCAAATTAACTAGCTCGTAAGAGTTCCTCAAAAGCTTTTATTCTTTTTTTTGACCGGCACACTGCCTGGTACACACTGCCAAATAGGCATTCAAGAAAAAATTTTTTTTAAATAGGCAACTTATAACACTGGGAAGACTTCATTTCAGTGTTTCGGAAAACATTCCTAGAAAGAGTGTATTCCCCTATGACTCTGGAGAACAGAGGTTTTGTCCTAATTTTTATAAGCCACCTCAGAGAAGACTGTGGAATAATTTGGATGAACACTTAAGTGTTTGGAAGGGCAAGTTAAAAACTCCCAGAAATCTAAGAGTTATCTTAATTGCAGGGAAGATCGTGGCTTCTGCCACCCAAGGCAGCTTTGCAGAACTCAAAGGACACTGAGAGTGTCTCAGTGTCCCTCCCTGACCAGGGGCCTCCAGTATATTTCTCCTGCTTGCTTCCTCTAAGACTTCTGGCGGAAGGCAGATCAAGAGAGAGGGACCATGAATTCTCCAAGTGGCCCAGGCCTCACGCACTAGCTTGGCCCAACCAGTGGTTTAACTACCGAGCATGTCACCCTGAAAGTGCGTCCGACATTCGTCCCACCAAATAGACTAACAGAGAACCAGAATCAGGCATTCGGGACTGTCATCAAAGGAGTCACCTCCCTTCTTCCACTTAATGACCTGGGATTCTGTGTGCAGTAGACAGGAACAGAGCTTTTACAAATTAAATAACTTCCTTACCATACAATAAAACATCATGACATACAATTCTCTTTGGAAAGTCTTTCCCATTCTCAAAATTAACTTACAAAATTTTGTGCAAAAACACTGGCCTCAAATAAATAGGGGGAGAAAGTGGGAAAAGCAGAACTTTTGTGGTTGCTTTTGTTTTTTAAATTAAAAGTTAAAAAACACTGGCTGCACTTCAAAGTACTTGCAGGATGAGATTCATCAAGAAGGCTGTGAAAAACAGCCTTCTGGGTCAGAGCTGCATTTTTTTCTTTTTTGGCTGTGCCTCACAGTATGCGGGATCTTAGTTCCCAGAATGGGGACTGAACCCGGGCCCCCAGCATTGGAAGCACAGAGTCTTAACCACTGGATGGCCAGGGAAGTCCCCCGGAGCTGCATTTTCAAGTGAGGTTTTTTGGGTTCAAAATTCACTATGGATGCCTCCGCTGAGATCTCTCACCACGCCCTCTCGGACCAGCTTCAGAAGGAAATTGGTCTCTGTGGTCACATTGTGCATGGTCTGAAAGTTCATGGCAGCCATGCAGAGATTGTCAAAGTAGTGCAAAGGGGTTCTGGGTTGGTTGAGGGCGTAGCTGAAGCCCGCCAAACTGACTTCATCACACAGATGTGTGGCTAAGACGACGGCAATGACACCAATCGTGGGGACATTCTGCAAAGGAGAAGAGACAAAGAAAAAAGGTCTTAGCACAAGTCATTGCTTTCCAGGTTCGCTACATGCTATGCAAAGTAATGAAAATATGTACTCAGGACTGCAACTTTATATATCACACCATTTTACAGATCACCCAATTCTAAAGTCTGACCTGCCATCCAAGTCAGGAATCTGGACTCTAAAACATGGTCTGTGATGTGAATTCTTCTTTTCTAAAGTATTTATTTATTTGGCTGCACTAGGTCTTAGTTGCAGCATGTAGGATCTAGTTCCCTGACCAGGGATTGAACCTGGGTCCCTGCATGGACTTCCATGGTGGCTTAGATGGTAAAACATCTGTCTACAATGCGGGAGACCTGGGTTCGATCCCTGGGTTGGGAAGATCCCCTGGAGAAGGAAATGGCAATCCACTCCAGTACTATTGCCTGGAAAATCCCATGGACAGAGGAGCCTGGTGGGCTACAGTCCATGGGGTCACAAAGAGTCGGACACGACTGAGCGACTTCACTTTCCCCTGCATTAGGAGCATGGAGTCTTAACCACTGGACCCCCCAAGGAAGTCCCGATGTAAATTCTTTGAACATATCAGCGAAAGGCAGCCTGGCAGGTCCTTTAAGCACCAAGCTAAAAGGTATTCTTTCTAAAACCTTCACCCACCAGCCCTACAAAGGATGACCATAATGGCGAATCAACCTCATGTCCTCTCTTACATGAGAAAAGTCCACATGGGCTGCTCTGGGATAAGTAGCCATAGCCCTTCTTGGGACATGGATTTTGGAGCCCATCCTGTCCTGACTGGCTCCTGGCTCCATACAGCCTCTGCCTGAGAACAGAGGGGACTCAGAACCTGCCCTGTGAAGACTGTGTTCACCCCTTACCTGCAGGTTAAGGCCCCCATCTGTTTTCCCGGCAAATAACGTCCCTAGGTCATTTTCACATGTCCTGTTGCTCAGTCAATTTCTGCTTACTCTCTGATCAAGCAAGTACATTTTTAACCTCAAATTATGGGCTTTCACATTTGGGTTTTTTCCCCCTCAAATGTACCCTTACTGGCTTTGGGCTAGAATGCCAAATGTCCAATTCTGAATTCTGACTGTATCACAGTTCCCTCTTCATGTCCGACATCTTGCCGCTAGTACACCTGGAAGCGTGCTCTCTGAATTTCCAATGCAGTTTGTAGATAAAGGTAACACACAGGGTGGCAGACAGGAATACAGAGAGCCCTCCTGGAGGCTACTGCCCATCTACTATTTGATATTCTTTTGCATCTACTAACATATTCATCTGAGCGGAGTCTGTGGCTTCTACAAGCAACTGTCCTTTTCTGTCAACCAGGACAACAGGGAACCCTTCAGAGTTCACAGATGAAGGTGGGATTCGGAAACATCCAGGGAGCCCACCATTCGGTAAAAACCGCTTCCTGGTCCCCAGTGTGCCGTGTCGACCTCTCAAGTCAGCCTCCCTTATTATAAAGGAACTCAACAGTCATTTTGCAGGTTTGCAAACAGAAACCAAGGGAAATTGATCCATAGAAAGCCTGCCTCTGGCTTGGGCTTAGGACTCTCAGGTAGTGTCCTGTCCTCTCCAACTGCAGCCAGCGCACACCCAGCAGGTCAAGAATTTGTTGTTGTTCGGTCACAGTCGCTAAGTTGTGTCCAGCTCTTTCGACCCCATGGACTGCAGCACACCGTGCTCCTCTATTCACTATCTCCTGGAGTTTGCCAAATTCAAGTCTACTGAGTCAGTGATGCTATCTTAACTATCTCATTCTCTACTGTCCCCTTCTCCTCCTGTCTTCATTCTTTTCCAGCATCAGTTATCTTTTCCAATGAGTCAGCTCTTTGCCATCAGGTGGCAAAAGTATTGGAACTTCAGCGTTAGTCCTTCCAATGAATATTCAGTGTTGATTTCCTTTAGGATTGACTGGTTTGATCTCCTTGCAGTCCAAGGGACTCTCAAGAGTCCTCTCTAGCGCTACAATTAGAAAGCATCAATTTCAATAGGCTATATTAATCCTTGGCTATTTGACCTTGGCTATGATGAACCACCTAGAATAGCCTTGCAGATTATCTCTAATTTCCTTATAATAAAAATTTTAGAGTCCTTCCTAATTTCCCTATTCATATTTTAAATTGATACATACATTGCCAAACTACCCTCCAGAAAAAGTGCCAACTTAAATTCTACCTACATTCCTGCCAAACAAGGACATTATCAAGCGTTTAAATCTCTGCTAAGAAAACATGCAAAAAATGTCATTGTAGCTTTAATTCCCTTTTATTTGATTACTGGTGAAATTGAACACTTTATCATCTATTCCTTGGCTAAATTAATTTCTTTTGTGAATGTCTGTTCAAATTCCTTTCCCATTTCTTTTTTGGCTCATTGTTCTCTTTTTGATTTAATAAAATCTTCCCTGGTGGCTCAGATGGTAAAGCGTCTGCCTGTAATGTGGGAGACCCAGGTTTGATTGCTGGGTCAGGAAGATCCCCTGGAGAAGGAAATGGCAACCCATTCCAGTACTCTTGCCTGGAAAATTCCATGGATGGTGGAGCCTGGTAGGCTACAGCCAATGGGGTTGCAAAGAGTTGGACACGACTGAGCAACTTCACTTTCACTTAATGTTTTGAGAGTATTTATTCCATTGTTTTTATGATAAATTTCCCCCCACTAACTTTGTTTCTGATACCCCTTTCTATTAGCAATTTCATATTTTATGTAACTAAATTTTTAAAGGTTATTTTTTAAATAAAATCGACCTGAAAACCAACAAATGAGCATTTGCCTGTGCTTAAAAAATACTATGGAGTAAAATAAAGTAAAAATACTCTATTAATACTATCTAATAAAGAAACCAGGCCATTTAAAAGATACAGAAATCTAGGTATATTTATAGTGAAATCTCTTATAACTTAGTTTAAGAGTCTTGCTGCAGTATGTTATCTTTTTTTAGAATAATTGTTTTGTTAAAAGTGATGCCAACAGGTTAAAAATTATAAGCCCACATTCTGGGGGACCGCACGTGCTCTGCATAGGGGAAGCCAGCTAGAGCCAGAGACCTGACAGTCACTGGTAGGGGATGGGGCTGCTTTCCTCTGAGAGGGAAAAGGCACCACGGATCTTGACCATGTTTCTGCAATGGCAGGAATCACATGGCCCTCCTGGGCTCCCCGTGGATGGAGGGCACAGCCCCCGAGGAAAACGGCGGCCTGTGAAGGGAACCACTTCCACCACGTGAACTGTTTCACCTGAGCTGGGTACCCAAGCCCGAGGCTGGAGCCAGAGTCAGATTCAGCTCTTACTGAAGATCCCCCCGAGAAGGAAATGGCTCCCCACTCCAGTATTCTCTCCTGGGAAATCCCATGGACAAAGGGAGGCTGTAGGCTACAGTCCATGAGATCACAAAGAATCAAACACAACTTAGCAACTAAACAACAACATTCAGATACTTACTTTCCTTAACAACCACAGAATTCTTAATTTAAAATTTACAAAGTTGTGTTAAATCATCTTTTTATTTAGAATTTGCTTCAAAGGGCAAATGAAAGCTGCTCATCTGTCTATTGGATGAGGACCCTCCGGGTCCAGTTCAGTGTTGCAAATTCCCTCCTGGATCAGTCCCAGCTCCTAGGAGGTATCTCAGGCCCCTGGTGTGGGTAGCAGAACCTCACATTAAAAAATTCCTTGCTCTCCCTTATATATAAATGCTTTGCTTAAAATTCTATTTAAAAATGATTTCCACTGCTTTTACAAAAGTTTTCTTTAGAGACACAGGAGGTGGCCCTAGTGGTAAAGAACCCACCTGCCAGTACAGGAAACCTAAGAGATGCAGGTTCGATCCTTGGGTTGGGAAGATCCTCTGGACAAGGAAATGGCAACCCATGCCAGTATTCTTGCCTGGAGAATCCCATGGACAGAGGAGCCTGGTGGGCTACAGTCCCTGGGGTCGCAAAGAGTGGGACATGACTGAGGCTACTTAGGACGGATAGTTCTTTAGATTATGAAGAAACAGGTGATAAAGGCATCTCTGACCAGAGCCACACAAGCTGACTGCAGGTAAAGAATCTACTGCAGTGAACCATCTGCAGCACAAAGGTTCTCAGAGTGGGCTGCAAAACAAAACTACCCAGGGAACTTTGAAAATCCCAGTGTACAGACGACAGCACAGACAGATGAATCGGAATGTTTGGGGTGTGGGACTCAGGCAGCAATGGAAAAGCACTGCTCGAGAGCAGGGTTCCCCAAGCTTTTTGGCACCAGGGACCGGTTTTGTGGAAGACAGTTTTTCTATGAACCTGGGGGCTGGGGATGGTTTCGGGATGATTCAAGCATGTTACATTTATTGTGCACTTTATTTCTATTATTATTATACTGGCTCTACCTCAGATCATCAGGCATTAGATTCTGGAGGTTGTGGACCCCTGATCTACAGAAATTGCCTATTTGCCATCACCTATGTATGTGTGCATGTGCATGCTGTCGTGTCCAACTCTTTGTGACCCTACAGACTGCAGCCCATGAGGGTCCTCGAGAGTGATGATAAACGTCAATTTTCTCTTAAGTGGCCTGTAGTGCTAAAATGTAGACAACTTTTCTGGAGTCTTGGAGTAACTTTTTATGGATTCCTGGAATAAGAATACCTTAAATAACATCTCAGTGATCAAAGTGCTAACTATACTAAAGAGATGAACCACTGGGGGTGAAAGGATTAAACAATGGGGAGCCTCTAAGGTCAAGATGTCGAGAGGTAAACATACACGGAACACAATGAGGTGTCATTTCTGGAAGATCCTCCTGGGTCTACAGCTGAGCCTAACTGAAAGGCGTATAGGCGGCTCCTTCCCAACACAAAGAGGAACAGTTAGGTATCAGCAGTGACAAAAATACCTTATCGCGGCCCCAGAACCTCGACTGAGGCTCTGAGTATTGAAGGATATCAAAGGCAGTCTCTTTGATAATAACTGGATTCAAAATCCTGAACTGTTTCGGCTGTAGTGGGATTTTTTCCGCCACCTGCTTCCAAAAGAAGAGCCGCACCCAAAATGGCTAAGGAAAGAGAGCAAGCAATCATTAGGGGGAGTTAATCAAGTTATCAGAGGAGGGGGAGAATGTGGCCCCTGCTAATGAGGGCAAAGCTGTGGGTGTGGCCCCACATGGGTTTGTGTTCTGCATTCTGTGGCAAAATCACAGAGCCATGCAATGGTAAGGATCTGATTCAGGAAGGTGGCACTGGACAAGGAAAGGAACTGCAGAAGCAACTCATCAGTTTGGGGAAAGAAGTTCTTAAGGTAATAGCCTCAGATGGTAGGTCTTTTCAGGATCCAAAGCCATCATTTCGTCCAGGGAAGATCAAGCAAATAGATTCAGTTTGAGGCCCACTTGTGCTCAGGCCCCACCACGCCCCTGCCCCCAGCCACTTACTCCACTTCCTGTCTGGTGATATCTCTTGTCTGACTATAAATCATTTCATATGTGCTCCATCTTTCAACTAGAAAAACTACCCAGAGGAAATCCAGAGGACCCCAATAAATTTTGGAGACACAAATTCTCCATCATGTGAAGCTTCTCTAAAGAGTTTGATATGTCCTATTAATTTTACAGTCAGCCAGATTGTACAAGTGCATATAAATGCACACACACTCCTTAAAAGTTGACCTCTAAAATTTATTTCAACATAATGGAGGGGGCCTCATAAAGTAGGGTGATAAATTACTGTAAAGAAAAACAAAAGGAATACGGAGCCAGGGCCATCTCATCCACATCTGCCCTTTTGAAACGCTGTGAATTGACTCCAACAAGAGAACCACCAATCAAAGCACTTTTGGAGACTCTCTTTGAAAAGACCCCTCAGAGAATTTATGGATATTCTTCTGAGCAGCCTTGATAATAATTTATACTCATGCACATAAGTCTAATTTCTGACAACAGCCAGAAGCCATGTAAATTCAAGTCTGGTAAATCAGCTGGGTGGTCAACCTCAATCATAGCAATTTTGGTCCCATGCTTTTCATTTCCACTAAGTAATGATACCGGTTTCCATGTGTGACTTGGGTTCTGAAAGCAATTTCCCAAGGGGAGTTCTGAGGGGCTTCAACAAAAGGAGTAGCTATTTGAAAGACAACACAAAAGCATGAATGTTAACTTAAAATCATTTTAAGTTAAACAAAAAACAAAAAAACAAAAAACCCTATAATTCCAGTTAGAGAGTCCTTCACTTTTTACAAAGGCACATCCAATGGATGAATTTCTAGTGCTTACCAGGGTTTCATTTTTGACCATTGCCTGAAGCCAGTTGAAGTCAACACTCTTAAATAAAACAGTAACAAACAAGTCACTGGAATAATATTCAAGGTCAGACAGAGGTGCACCTTCTGGATAAGTCATCCTTATAGTGGTTTTATTGCCAACATGCTCTGAATATCCTTCAACTGGTGCGTTGTTTAACCTATTAAAGTAAAAAGGACAAAGATAAACTGACATTAACCGCTTAATCACGTGCAAAATTCCTGCAGCATGTTTTCCACATTTTTCAAGGACTGGGAATGAGGGTATGGCTGGGGGTAGGGTGCCTCCCCTCCAGCAGCCCCATCACAGCCCCATCATCCCTCAGCTCTACCCTTTCCAGGTGTTGATGAGCGAAGTCTTCAGTCTGTGAACTAGCAACATCTGCCCGGATCCAATCTATGAATGACAAGCAATTCCATCCAGTCCTGCCATGTTAAGCCAACCTAAACACATTACACCGTGTGTGTTCTCTGGGCACTAGTAATGTTTCCTTGAAAGCTTTCCATTGTGCTTGGATATTAGTGGTCCTTGCCAGAATTTCAAAAAGATAATCAGAAAAGAAAACCTAGAAACCGCAGCAAAGCAGACACAAACCATAGTTACACAGACAGGGCTGGGCCCAAGGAGGGCACTGGGCCCAAGTGCAAAGTGAAGTGAAAGTCGTTCAGTTGTGTCCAACTCTTTGCAACCCCATGGACTATAGCCTATCAGGCTCCTCTGTCCAGGGTATTCTCCAAGCAAGAATACTGGAGTGGGTTGCCATTCCCTTCTCCAGGGGATCTTCCTAACCGAGAGATTGAACTTGGGTCTCCTGCATGACAGGCAGATTCTTTACTGGCTAAGCTACCAGGGTGCAACCTGGTCTTAAATTAAAGCAGGAGTTTGGGGTACTGACCACTGTTACATCGATGGAGGCTTTGCCAGTGTGGACGGTCTGGGGGAAACATTAAGAATTCTTTTTAAAGCAGTATCACTCACCCAGGTACATAGTTTTGAAATCTCAAGAAAAGTCTGTTTGGTCTTTTCCCTGTATTATCACATCTGTATAAGCTTTCTTTTCCATTCTACTTCTACTTCCTCTTCTAGATCTCAGATACCTAAGTCCTGGATTATTAAAAGATATTATTAGACATGACAACTAAATGCAGAGTATGATCCTGGACCAGTTATATTCTTTTTCTTTTCCTTTATTTAAAAAAAATTTTTGGCTGTACTGTGAGGCATGTGGGATCTTAGTTCCCCAACCTGGGACTGAACCCGTGTCCCCTGCAGTGGAAGTGTAGAGTCTTAACAACTGGACTGCCAGGGAAACCCCTCCTTTCTTTTTAAATAATGGACACTACTGGAATAACTGGTGAAATCTGAATAAGGATTGTAAATAAGTCTCTCCTGCATCAGTGTTAATCTCCTTATTCTGAATATCATCTTGTAGTTCTATAACAGAATGTCCTTGTTCTCAGGAAATGCACACTGAAGTATTTAGGTGTAAAGAAGGAGCTTGAAATTTGCAACTAACTCTCAAAGGGTTCAGAAAAGAATAACAAAATATAAAGAGAGAAAATTATAAAGCCAGTGTGATCAAGTGTTATCAGCTGGGGAATCTGGGAAAAGGGGAGTTCTTTGTATGACTCTGGCAACTTTTCTGTTAATTGTAGAACTGCTTTAAACCTGAAAGTTACCCACCAAACATTTGTCAACTGATTTCCGTTACAATCGGCTAAGTCTCCATCCTTAGTCCCCAGCGCTCCATGGCTTCCAGTGCCTACGCATGACGTCCATGCCTCCCAGTCTGGCCCCACCACCACTGGTCATCGAGCCAGCCCCTGTCCCCTCTTGCACTCTCCTCCTGCCAGGCAGGGCTCCTCACCCAGATTTCCCTGCCCCCCTTTCTTCAAGGTCAAATCCCATCTTTCTTTTAGGGGCTGTGAACAATGTTGGGGTGAGAGGCGATGAAACTGCTGTTTCTGGGTGCTTCCTGTGAGCCAGACACTGTCACATGCTCTGAATATTCTCATTTTTTGTTTCTTTTTAAAAATTTTTAATTAATTAATTTTTACTTATTTATTGGGCTGCGCCAGGTCTTAGCTGCGACATGTAGGATCTAGTTCCCTGACCAGGGAGCAAACCTGGGACCCCCGGATTCGAAGTGCAGAGTCTCAGCCACTGGACCACCAGGGAAGTCCCTGAAGAGTCTCATTCTTTGCTGAAGCCGTCTCATTAGCCAAATCCCACCTTTCCTCAAGGTCAGCTCAAGGCCGCCCTTCTCTTTCACAGTATCTCTCCCCTGGCCAGAGAGTATACCCCAGTTTCTCACTTTGTCTCCTCCCATATCCCACTCGTGTACCGTTAAGATGGGCACAGGGTCCCGTCTACCTCCTCCAGTGCTGCCTGTGCACATCGCTCAGCTGCTCACACAGAGCTGGGGCTGAGGTTCTGGAAGCCTCAACACTCTGTGTTTGGAGTGTCAGGGTCTGGTCCGAACTCCATGCCCTGTGGTGCCTCCGTGTCCTCATCTCTGACACTAGCTAACAGGATGGCTTCTCCAAGGCTTGAGACACACCAGAGCCCGTGACAGCATCTGGCACACAGGAAGCCCTCACAGGAAGGAAGCAGTTACACCCTGCTTCACCTCAACAACTTCCCCACCCGTGAAGCCCTGACCCCACTCCCATACTTCATACATTTTGCCTTAAAACTTGTTCTTTGTTTCTTCTCTCTCTTGGCCCTTACAAAAAAGTCTGGTTCTTTCCTAGAAACCTCTTATACCCCCTCCCCTTTCTTCCATAGCTCCTCCTCCTTCCTATACATTTTCCAAACATCACTCCTAACAGCACTCTAGTGTTCTTGTTTGGAGAAGGAGGGGCTTCCCTGGCAGTCCAGTGGTTAAGACTCTACACTTCCACTCCATGGACAGAGTAGCCTGGCGGGCTACCGTCCATGTGGTCTCAACGAGTCGGACATGACTGTGTAACTAACACTTTCATTTTTCACTGAGCATCTACTATAAGTCTGACACTGTTCCACATGCTTTACACCTGTTAACTCATTTTGTCTTCACAGTAACCCTATGAGCTCTGTGCCATTATGGCCTCCATTTACAGATGAGGAAATCAAGGCACAGGACAGAAAGGAAACTTGCCCAAAATCACAGCTATTGGTGACAAAGGCATTATGTGGACATATCACCACTTTCAGGCTCAAAATGTCTGAGATGGATCTTGTCATCCTTCGTCACTAGCTAGAGATTTTCCTCAACTATCCCAGTGGTTCCACTAATACCTTAGACCTCAGACTGGAAATCCTGGTGTTTCCTAACATGACTGTCAAACTATCAGCAATGTAATTGCTATCACCCTGTAATTCAGGGTGACTGCCTATTGCCTGTAGTGAGCGTGATTAGTTGCTTCAGCCATAGTTGATTCTTTGCAACCCTATGGATTATTGTCCACCAGGCTCCTCTGTCCATGGGATTCTCCAGGTAAGAATACTGGAGTGGGCTGCCAAGCCCTCCTCCAGGGGTCTGGTGTTTAAATGCTTCTGTGTGTTTTCTGGTCCCAGCCAGGGCCACCTCCCAGGTCCACCCACCCCAAGTCCCACTCCTAGAAGCCAGGTGTCCCCTGACTCAAGTATGTCCCCCTTCCCCACACCCTCCTCCGGGCCCTGCCTAGCACAGCCTTCCTCCTTTGCTGGCTTATCTGAATCTACCCATCTTTCCAACCCTCAACTCCACTGAAAAGGTTTTTACCAAAATGAGGGTCAGTACTGCACAGTTTGGAGCATCCAATCATTTCATGTCTTTGTTTCAACTTCTCAAAACATGAGTCCCCGGAAAGCAGGGACATGTGGGGTTGTTCTGGGTGCTTCCCGTTTGTGGTGCTGCCCTGACCCACGGCAGTGAGCTACAGCCTAGAGGACAGAGGCTGGTCTTCAAGCCACCGTACCGTATCACGACATCAAACTGGTTCAGGGCATGGCCCAGCTCCAGTCCGTGGAGGATCCCGCCACTTCCGATGACCACACAATGCTTGCAGCTCTTGGCTCTCAAGTGTTCAGGAAAGTCATGCTCTGGCAAGAGTTCCAAGAGGGTCTGGACTTTCCCAGAGAACTTGCGGAATCCGAAAGGAGGGTCGTACTTGTACTCGGCCTCACTCTCTGCGGGGACCTTCGTCACGAACGGTGGCAGGTCCAAGCTGTACCTGCTCCCAAAGAGCTGTGCCATCGACCTCTTGGCAAACTGGGGCCGGCACTCCTTCTGCAGGACTTGCTGGGCGTACTGCTGGGCTCTCTGGAATGAAGCACACAGACCTGCGTGTCAAAGGCTTCAGGCATTAGAAGTGCACTCTGACAGTGACACTGAGCCCCCTGCTGTTGGACATGGCTCCCTTGTGGATGACTGACTTGTAACACAAAACAACTGTATTTAAGAGTTAATTGATGGGCCTTTCCTGGTGGCCCAGTGGTTAAGAATCCTCCTGCCAATGCAGGAGATGAGGGTTTGATCCCTAGTCCAGGAAAATTTCACTTGTCAAGGGGCAATGAAGCATGTGAGCCACGACTACTGAGCCCATGCTCTAGAGCCCATGAGCTACAACTATGGAGCCTAAGCGCTGTAACTACTGAAGCCCATGTGCCTAGAGCCTGTGCTCTGTAACGAGAGAAACCACCGCAATGAGAAGCTCTCGCATGGCAACTAGAGAGAAGTCCCCACTCTCTATGGTAGAGAGAGCCCATGTGCAGCAACAAAGATCCAGCAAAGCCAAAAATAAATAAACTTTTAAAAATACTTAAAAAAGAGTCAATTTATGCTAGATGTTTGAGAGGAAAATCTAGGAGAACCACATGAAAAGGAGATAAACTCAATTAAGATGTTTCATTGCATGAGTGAAACAGGAAGGCCCTCACCTCCCACCCTTCCGGCCTAGATCATTTAAATAAATCCGGGTTTCAAAAAGGTGTTTAAGATATCATTTTTAAAAAATCTTCTCAGAAGATTTCATGGTTCATAACATCCTGACACATGCTATATAACACAGATGAAACTCAAAGATATACTCATCTAAATAAGCCAGTTACAAAAAGACAAGTACTGTAGAACTCCACTTATAGAGAGTATCTAATGTAGTCAAATTCACAGAAATAGAACAGACCGGTGATTACTATGGGCTGGGGGGGGTGGATAGTTTCAGTTTAGCAAGATGGAAATGTTCCAGTGTGAATATATTTAACAGGACTAAACTACATTTAAAAATAATAAATACGGTAAATTTTAAATTAAATTTAAATTTTATGGTGTTTTTTTAAACCACAGTTTAAAAGAAAAAAGATTCCCAGAGACTTCTCTGGTGGTCCAGTGGTTAAGACTCCACGCTCCCAGTGCAGGGGGCCCGGGTTTAGTTTCTGGTTGGGGAACTAAGATCCCACATGCTGTATAGCATAGCCAAAAGAGAGAGAGAGAGAAAAAAAAAAAAGATTTCCTATTTCAGGTTCCTGTCTAGTGGGATGAAAACAGGATTATCAGTTAGGGTAACGATCTTCACAGCCTGGAATGGAAACTAGGTGTAACCTGCAACTTTGTCCTGTCAACAAAAAACTGCCTTGGTTTTGTATACAATTTTCACTGCAATGTTAATGTTTTGCATCAACAAGAAATGACTGCTGAAGGCCAAGTTCACTAGCCTGGCTGAAGGCAGCGGGACACGGACAAACATGGAATAAATGGCCACTCACCCCACAGTCTGCCCTTTGGCTCAGTCTGGCCAAATGCTGCCTTGGGACCGTCTGGCAGGAAGTTCTCCTTCATTGCTGTGCTCTACGTCCTCATCACTACATGCCACAGCCTTGGCCTTGCCTTATCCCTCCTTCCATCAAACTGTATGTGCGTGTGTGTGTGTATGTGTGTGTGTGTGGGTGTGTGGTCCTCTATTTGCTGGGATATTTATTTTTAGTATTGAACATGTCTTTTGAACCGTGTCAGTACTATTACGAGGATTATTATTGCTGTATACAGTTCTAACAGAGAAGGCAATGGCACCCCACTCCAGTACTCTTACCTGGAAAATCCCATGGACGGAGGAGCCTGGTAGGCTGCAGTCTATGGGGTCGCACAGAGTCAGACACGACTAAAGTGACTTAGCAGCAGCAGCAGCATACAGTTCTAAATATTTGCCTCAATTATGTTTTTTTCTCAAAGTCCTGTCTGATTTTTACATGATAAAATTTTTGTAGAAACAACAATTCTCTGAATATAGCAGAACCCCCTCCCTATTTTTAAAATCACAGTTTCAAAAAGTTATTAGTACTGGAAAGAGCACATCATTTATATCTTTTATGTCTTGAGGATCTGGCCCCACGCCTGGAGAAGGGAAGTGATGTTCTTGGAGCCTCGGACAACGCTGCAGATATGGTCACAGTCTCAGGTCACCAGCATGACATCTAGGACAGCTGGCAAGACTGTCCTATCTTCACTTTGTGGGCTCAGGGTGGTTCACCCAGAAGGACACAACTGAGCTGGCAGGTCACCTAGTCTGATCGCCTCCCAGGCTCCTAAGATCCTAGCCTCTGCCCACAGAGAGCAGCTGACAATCACCATTGAGAGCAAGAGTTTGAACTGGCATCTTTGCAAGGAATCAGTGAGAAAGCCAAGCAAGAAGCCAGCTGTGACCCAAGAAGACCCTGAATGGAGGCTTCACCATGACCAGGCCTCCAAGTTCAGTGACACTCTGCAACCACTGGCACTTAACACCGGACTGCACGGGCAGGGCACGCACAGGGACCACATGTGCTGTACACACTTGTCTCTAGACCCCAGGCCTGAGGGTTATTAATAACAGTTTTTAGAGGACAAAAGGTCTAACTCCTCACTACGGAAGCATATCCCGAGCATCTTGTTTTACAAATCTCCTGGGATTAAAAAGAACATCGGAAAAGTACTAGGAGACGGAAGCCTTATGACTGACTCAGGACCGGAAAGAGAGGTTAGGTGATGGAGTCGGAGACCGGAGCATGACTCTTCTGGCCGCCAGATTTTCTCTTTAATTTGAAAGGAGTGAAATTTCCATTCTGGCAGAGAGTCCCATCTCAGGCTTCAAAGTGAATTTTCTAGACCTTGAGGAGAGCACCTTCTGATGGTGACCCCTCCTGTTCCTCATTCATAGCAGGTGCAATAAATCCATCCCAGTGACAGTGTTCTCAGTGCCACTGGAAATAGCCAAACAACAGCAATCCCTTTTCCTTTTTTGTTTCAATTTGTTGAAACGTGTTGTAAAATACCCCATGTTACACGTGTCATTGAACCGTGTCAGTACTATTTCGAGGATTATTATTGCTGCATACAGTTCTAAATGTTTGCCTCAACTATGTTTTTTTCTCAAAGTCCTGTCTCGTTTCTGCATGATAATACTTTTGTAGAAACAACAATTCTCTGAATATAGCAGAACCCCCTCCCTATTTTTAAAATCACAGTTTCAAAAAGTTATTAGTACTGGAAAGAGCACATCATTTATATCTTTTATATCTTATGATGGTGACGCTTCCTGTCCCTCATTCATAGCAGGTGCAATGAATCCATCCCAGTGACACGGTTAGCCTCCCTCCTTCCTCTTCCCGGCTTGAAACCTCAGAAGAAAAATGCCCGGGGAGGACAGCTTGCCTTGCAGAGCTGTAGTCCAGACCGGAAGCATCACAACCTTCCTCTTCTCTGCTGCAGACAGTGCCAAAGCTGGGAGCCAGAGCAGGCTGGTGAGGAAGGACACGGTGAGTCTGGCTGACATCCATTCTGAGTGAGGACCACCGCCAAACAGAGGACTATGGACTCTCTCAAAGACAGAGGAAGCCCCTTTGCTCCTGAATCGACACAGGGACACAGGAGATTCAGTTTCTGAAAGACTTCCAGGCTGAGTTTGATGACTGCCCATGACTGAGAATAAATAGACATCAGGCAGCTTCAGTTGTCAATGACATAGCCATTTGCCATGGAAAACCACAAAGTGAGAATCCACAGAGGGGTATTAAAAAATGAATTTTCTTCAGTAGAATCTCCATGTTCAGTTCTACCCCATAATTTTTTGGACAGTCCTTCTCAGAGATGTAGGTAAGTGGCATAATTCTGAGTAAAAGGCAATGTTTTATTTATCGATTTAAACCCAGGACAGGGAACAGCATTTGGGTTGGAGGGGGGTCTGAGGTCTGGAGCTGACCGGAAATGTGTAGGAACCCAACTCGGCCACAGACAACATGAACCAAAGGTATGGGTTACGTTATGAAACTTTCACTTCCATGTTTGTAAACTCTGGCTTAACTCCCATGGGTAAGCTGTCTATAGCTTTTACCTGGTTAAAGGCAGAAAAATCTGAATAACCAAGTCACAGAGAGAGTAGCATGATAAAATCTCAACCACCCAGTGGTTGCCTGGGGCTGGTAGTTGAGGGTAGGGACTGGCCACAGAAGGGGTGAGAGGCAATTAACATGTGATGAAATGTTCTCAATGGGATTGTGGTGATGGAGGTATAACTATAAACTTACTAGATGCTCCTTCTAGAACTAACACTCAGAAAAGATGCCCTTTTCATCATATGGACTGGAATGCAAAAGTAGGAAGTCAAGAGACACCTGGAGTAACAGGCAAATTTGGCCTTGGAGTACAAAATGAAGCAGGGCAAAGGCTAATAGAGTTTTGCCAAGAGAATGCACTGGTCATAGCAAACACCCTCTTCCAACAAAACAAGAGAAGACTCTACACATGGACATCACCAGATGGTCAATACTGAAATCAGATTACATTCTTTGTAGCCAAAGATGGAGAAGCTCTACACAGTCAGCAAAAACAAGACTGGGAGCTGACTGTGGCTCAGATCATGAACTCCTTATTGCAAAATTCAGACTTAAATTGAAGAAAATAGGGAAAATCACTAGACCATTCAGGTATGACCTAAATCAAATCCCTTACAATCATACAGTGACAGTGACAAATAGATTCAAGGGATTAGGTCTGACAGACAGAGTGCCTGAAGAACTATGGATAGAGGTTTGTGGCATTGTACAGGACCATTCCCAAGAAAAAGAAATGCAAAAAGGCAAAATGGTTGTGTGAGGAGGCCTTACAAATAGCTGAGAAAAGAAGAGAAGTGAAAAGCAAAGGAGAAAAGAAAAAATAGACCCATTTGAATGCAGAGTTCCAAAAAATAACAAGGAGAGATAAGAAAGCCTTCCTCAGCGATCAATGCAAAGAAATATAGAAAAACAACAGAATGGGAAAGACTAGAGATCTCTTCAAAAAAATTAGAGATACCAAGGGAACATTTCATGCAAAGATGGGTACAATAAAGGACAGAAATGGTACGGACCTAACAGAAGCAGAAGATATTAACGAATCACCAGTCCAGGTTCGATGCAGGATACAGGATGCTTGGCGCTGGTGCACTGGGATGACCCAGAGGGATGGTACGGGGAGGGGGGTGGGAGGGGGGTTCAGGATTGGGACACGTGTACACCTGTGGCGGATTCATGTTGATGTATGGCAAAACCAATACAATATTGTAAAGTAATTAGCCTCCAATTAAAATAAATAAATTTAAATTAAAAAAAAAAGAAGAGGTGGCAAGAATACACAGAAGAACTATACAAAAAAGACCTTCAGTTCAGTTCAGTTGCTCAGTCGTGTCTGATTCTTTGTGACTCCATGAATCGCAGCACGCCAGGCCTCCCTGTCCATCACCAACTCCCGGAGTTTACCCAAACTCACGTCCATCGAGTCGGTGATACCATCCAGCCATCTCAGCCTCTGTCATCCCCTTCTCCTCCTGCCTCCAATCCCTCCCGGCATCAGGGAGTCAACTTTAATGACTCAGATTACCACGATGGTGTGATCACTTACCTAGAGCCAGACATCCTGGAATGTGAAGTCAGGTGGGCCTTAGCATCACTACGAATAAAGCTAGCGGAGGTGATGGAATTCCAGTTGAGCTATTTCAAATCCTAAGAGATGATGCTGTGAAAGTGCTACACTCAATATGCCAGCAAATTTGGAAAACTCAGCAGTGGCCACAGGACTGGAAAAGGTCAGTTTTCATTCCAATGTTAAAGAACATTCAAACTACCACACAAGTGCACTCATTTCACATGCTAGCAAAGTAATGCTCAAAATTCTCCAAGCTAGGCTTCAACAGTACATAAACTGTGAACTTCCAGATGTTCAAGCTGGATTTAGAAAAGGCAGAGGAACCAGAGATCAAATTGCCAACATCCACTGGATCATTGAAAAAGCACAGAATTCCATAAAAATATCTACTTCTGCTTTATTGACTATGTCAAAGCCTTTGTATGGGTCACAACAAACTGTGGAAAATTCTTCAAGAGATGGGAATACCAGACCTGCCTCCTAAGAAATCTGTACACAGGTCAAGAAGCAACAGTTAGAACCAGACATGGAACAATGAACTGGTTCCAAATTGGGAAAGGAGTACGTGAAGGCTGTATATTGTCACCCTGCTTATTTAACTTATATGCAGAGTACATCATGAGAAATGCTGGGCTGAATGAAGCACAAGCTGGAATCAAGACTGCCGGGAGAAATATCCAATATCAGTAACACTCCTCCAACTGGGTGCTTAAAAGGAGAAGGAGTAAGTCTTATGGCATGTATACTTTACCAAAAGACACTGTTAGGAAGAAAACAATCAGACAATCTGGATCTAGACCCAGCTCCAGATCTCTTTATCACAGTGTTGTTGCTCAGTTGCTGAGTTGTGTTCGACTCTTTGAAGCATGCCAGGCTTCCCTGTCCTTTACCATCTCCCTGAATTTGCTCAAACTCATGTAAGTGATGCCATCCAACCATTTCATCCTCTGTCGCCCCCTTCTCTTGATCTCAGTCTTCCCCAGCATCAGGGTCTTTTCCAGTGAGTTAGCTCTTCACATCAGGTGGCCAAAGAATTGGAGCTTCAGCTTCAGCATCAGTCCTTCCAATGAATATTCAGGACTGATTTCCTTTAGGATTGACTGGTTGGATCTCCCTGCTATCGTAGTGTAAACTTGGTTAAAGCATTAGCCCAAGGTCTAGGCTTCAGTTTCCTCACCTCTATGAAACTACTGAAGGATGGTCAAGGGAAAAATAAGGACGCCAGGGAGAGAAGGATCAGTTTGGAGGTGTGAATGCCTGGACTGATTCAAAACTCAGCCCAGGGTTACTCTGCTTACTTCATTTTTTATTTATTTTTTGGCTGCACTGTGTGGCATTTAAGATCTTAGTTTCCTGTCAAGGGATCAAACCCAGGCCCTCTGCAGTGGAATCATGGAGTCCTAACCACTGGACCACCAGGGAATACTCTGCTTACTTTAGATATGTGAGTGTGGGTCTATGGAGTCAGAGCAAAGATATAAACTTGGCCTTGATGAACAGCCCAGAATGCAGCCCTCAGGGTGATGATGTGTGGTCTTTAGTTCCCAAGAGAAGGCCAAGCTCAAAATGGTGCTACCATGTGGCCCCAACCTAAATTGATGTGACTATGACCTTGTCTCTCTTCAAATATCTCTTAAGCGCGACTTGGCACCTGCACTACACTCAAACTGTCGTAGCAACCCTGCAGAGACCACCGTCAGTCTTTTTGCACAAGCTGCATATTAAGGGACATCTTTAAATAGAAAATACAAAACCCACAGCAAACACTTGGCCAGATGTTTTTACACACTTCTGCTGTACTCACACTGGCAGAATGTAACCGGATGTTCAGAGTCCAACAGGGCTGCTGGCCTTGCAAGCTGCTGAATGTCGTCAACAAAGCTAACAGGGCCCCACCCACATGACTCTGAGATCTTCTGCTGATATACAACCATAATCATCAGATTCTTCCAAGGGCTCTTGGTAGGATGGGTCAGTCTCCACCAAAGCCTGGACACAGAGATTTCTCTGTAGGGAGCTCATACTGAATACTACCTCCCAGCCGTTCACACCACCTCCCAGCCATTCACAACACCTCCCAGCCATTCACACCAGCCAGTTTCCCATCCACTTCCTCTGTAATGGGGACTTAGAGGGTTTCTCTTCCTGCTTAGTGATGTGGGACCAGATATTAAATTTAGGAGCTGCTCAGAGTCTAGTCAAAGCTATGGTTTTTCCCATAGTCATGCATGGATGTGAGAGTTGGACCATAAAGAAGACTGAGGGCTGAAGAATGGGTGTTTTCGAACTGTGGTGCTGGAGAAGACTCGTGAGAGTCCCTTGGACAGCAAGGAGATCAAACCAATCAATCCTAAAGGAAATCAACCTGAATATTCATTGGAAAGACTGATGGCTGAAGCTGAAGCTCTAATACTTTGGCCACCTGAGGTGAAGAGCCAGCTCACTGGAAAAGACCCTGATGTTGGGAAAGATTGAGGGCAGGAGAATAAGGGGGCAACAGAGGATGAGATAGTTGGCTGGCATCATCAACGCAATGGACATGAGTTTGAGCAAACACTGGGAAATACTGACGGTCAGGGAAGCCTGGCACACTGAAGTCCATGGGGTCACAAAGAGTCAGACAGGACTGAGAGACTGAACAACAAGAATGGAATTCAAGGTTTTTCATGCTCTGGTCCTGTCTCCTTTCAGTCTCATATTCTGCTATTCCCCACCCGACATCCTTAGCAGCATGTAACTCTTGCTATTTCTCTCCTTGGCCATACTCACTGAGACACATGCTTTGTGGTACAGTCATGACCACCGTGAGAAGTAGGGCATTTTGACAGAGTCAACAGCGCTAACGTTTTTAAAAGTGTCAAGTAATAGAATAAAAGACACCCCTCATCTCACCATGATTAGAGCAGGTTTTCACTTTCTTACTTTATTAATTTCCAAACTGAGACTTGAACAAACCCATTTGACTTACACAACCACATCCCCATTCCTTCTCCTTTCCACACAATTATGGGGCACTTTCTAATTGGAAAAGATAATGATCTTTTAGAAGTCTTTCAGAACTGGGTTGATGTGGCTGGCCCCTTGGGCTGCCTCCTGCGTCTCCATTTCCTGTCCCTTCTTCATCGGTGTCATCATCCCTTCTCCAGCAGGCAGTGGGGCTTGGGAAGCTGACCCTGCCCATTAGGTACCCCGCCCCCTCCACCTCTGCTCAAGGACTAGTCAGGAATCCTTACTGAAGCCAACTGGGGCAGGGCATTAGCAACCATGAGAGGCTGTTACTGGTTCAACAGTGAACTTCAGTTTAAAACTGGCCCCACCAGCCTAAAGGGGGAATTCATGTTGCATGGCTTAGAGGGAAGAGGAGGGAGAGCTTTTTTCCTGTCTACTGGGAATTATGAAGTCAAAGAGGAGGCATCTGTCTTATTCCTCAAAGGAATATTAAATATAATGTATATTACTGTAGGGGCTTCCTAGGTGGCGATAGTGGTAAATGACCTGCCCACCAATGCCTGAGACGTTAAAGATGCGATTTCTGGGTTGGGAAGATCCCCTGGAGGAGAACATGGCAATCCATTCCAGTATCCTTGCCTGGATAATCCCATGGACAGAGGAACCTGGCAGGATACAGTCCATAGGGTCGTAGAGTCGGACACGACTGAAGAGACTTGGCACACACACACACGCATATTACTGTTAAGTCCTCAAAGAATTGCCTGTTAAAACTTAACCATGGATTTTCTGTACAATCTGGAGTTCAAAGAGGAGACGTTGCACTGTGGTTCATGTAACCTCTCTCCTTCCTCTGGAATTTAACACAGCTCAGTAATAAAAAGACAAATAACCCAGATAAAAACCGGGTGGGGAATTTGAATACGCTTTTCTCCTTAGAAGATCTACAACTTAATTGTGGATTAAAGGGTTTTTTTGTGCCTGATACAGGCAGGGCTGACACAGGGGCTGAAGAGACTGGCAGGAACCAAGTCATGCTGCCGGGATGAATGGAGTCGGCAAATGTCTGAGGACAGAAACAGCAGGAAAGAAAGGCCCCGTGATTAGCAAGACTCCTGAGACACAAGGGTTCTCCACAAGCCATGTGTGCATTTATTAACTACGCTCTTTTCACGTATGTGTTTATACCTGTTTGTCCCACAAAAAAATATGAGGCATTTCCAAGCATATACAGATTAGAAACACATGAGTAAAAACCAGAACTGGAAAAGGGGCTCTGTGCCTGTTATCTTACTAGACTCTGATTACTCCATTTCACAGATGATGTTATCAGTGCCCCACAGCTGAGAAAATGGGGACTCTGGGGTTCAATCTCTGGGTTGGGAAGATCCCCTGGAGGAGGGCATGGCAGCCGATTCCCATATTCTTGCCTGGAGAATCCCATGGACAGAGAAGCCTGGCGGGCTGCAATGGTCCAAGGGGTCACAAAGAGTTGGACATGACTGAAGCAACTTAGCAGGCATGCACACCAAACAATTAAGTCACTTGCCCAAGGTCTACTGTAATTGAGTGGCATTTAGATTTGAAACCAGGTCAAAGTTGAAGCTCTATGCTCTCTGCATCACACTACCTATAACTTCTGGCTTCTTCTTTGTGGACACTCTACCCAGGCAAGGAGCAGAGTCATCAGGAGTCTGCACTCTGAAAACACACTGCTGGGTCCAAGCCCTGACTTGAGCACTCAGGTAACCTTAGACTTCATCTGTAAGATGCAAAGAACACTGCATGACAATTAAATATAATTTAATTTATAAAGATAATATATGTAAAGCACCCATATGTGTCAGTCATCATTAATACCATGCTACTTTACTTAAAATCATCTCATCTTTTGTCCAGGGCTGAACATTATCAGATAATTTGCAACTCAATCAGTGGAATTACCATTTAATATGACAACTGATTAAAAAATTAAATACACATTGAAGGAAAAATCCTGAAATACAATGTGAAATCATTAAAACAAAAAAATTAAACACAGAAATGACAAACAATAGGAAAAGAATTTCTTTCTGATCTGCTTTAAGAACATTTATGTTGATAGGATCACAGCATATTAACTTCACGAACCCCCAGGCCATAGGCCAATACCAGTCCATGATCTGTTAGAACTGGGCCACACTGCCAGAGGTAAGCAGCTGGCAAGCAAACAAAGCTTCATTTCTATTTACAGACGCTTCCCACGGCTCGCCTTACTGCTTGAGCTCCGCCTCTGTCAGATCAGCAGTGATATTATAAATGTAATATGCTTGAATCATCCCAAAACTATCCCCATTCCCACCCCAGGCCATGGAAAAACTGTCTTCCACAAAACCCATCCCTGGTGCTCAAAACCTCACCCCATGACTTCAGTGAATGAAGGAAGAACAATGAGGGCAAGGTGGGTGCTTTGAAGTGCAAAGGTTAAATGATTTCCCTTCTGCTTATAACTTTCATGAACATTTACTTATAACACTTTAGAGACGATATTACTATTTCAGTATACACTTGGAAATATTCTAATTTAAACCACACTGATAGAATAGCTAACCTTTATGCGATCAGGATCCATGTAAGGCATTCTTTTCATGTCACATTCTTCAGTAGTATGATTTAGCTTGAGGATATAAAAAAGGATCCACACTCCAAAAAGAAGCAGGGTACACCTAGAAAAAAGATTAATGAGGCACAATGATGCTGTCATGGAATAATCAAGAGAGAACATGTGAAATAACTGAAAACCTAATCCAAATTGAGTTTGTCTGACGCGTGGCAAGAAAGTACAGCCTTTATGATGACCTCGTAGGGCGGCATTTCTTATTTTCCTAACAAGATAAATGAGTCACTTATGACTGTCTTTGTTATAAACAAGTAAAAAATTTTCTTCTGCAAAGGCACCACAGTAAAATCTGAATCACAATAAAGATTATTGGACTTCAAAGAAAATACTGAATTTTGAGCTACAGAATCTCAGCTTTGTTTGCTACTCTAAAATAGCCCTTCAAATTCTGTAAGATTCCACTTACATGAGATGCACCTAGTCAAAATTACAGAAACAGAACCTAAAATGTTGGTTGCCAGGGGCTAGAGGAAGCGGAGGAGGGGGTAGTGTTTAATGCGTACAAAGGATCCAGAGTTGTGGAGGTGGACAGTGCGATGTCTAACAGTGTGAATGTGTTCAATGCCGATGAAACTGTACACTTAGAAATGGTTAGGACCGTAATTCTAAGATATTTTACCATAATAAAAAAAACTGGGAGAAAATACTGTGAGCTCTTCCATACAAAAAGAAAACAAAATAAATAATCTACTTATTATTCTTCTAAAAAATTATACCCAGAAACGAGACAGAATGAACTAAGGCAGTATCACCAGTCACCTTGAAGACCACCTGTGAAAACAATTTTTAAAACTCTGATAAATTTTTTTTTAAAGACTGATAAATTAAAACTATTCCACAGTTTAAAACACACACACACACACACACACACACACTGGGAGAAAAGAACTGAGTTTAGTCCTGGTTCTAGAAATCTCATTCTTTTTGGCCAGGCCATGAGGCTTATGAGATTTTAGTTCCCCAGCCAGGGACTGAACTTGGGGCCAGGCCGTGAAATGACGAGTCCTAACTGCTGGACTGCCAGGGAAGTCCTAAGAAATCTCGTTTTACTAAGCTCCCCAAGGGTTACTGACAAAGTAAAGGTTAAAAAAATTTAAATCAAGTTTAAGAAACACTCCTTTAAATAATTTGTGCTATTGAAAAAACAAAGTGAAGGAATAACCTTAAGGGGAAAATAATCTATTTTTTAAAGAAAGGGACAGTTTAAAAAATACAGCATCTAGCATAGTATACTGTACACAATAGTGTGAAGTATTTCCTAGTATCTGAGGATTATGATGCAAGAAAGTATCACTAGGAAGTGGGAGGTGATATACGTATAATTATGGCTGATTTGCACTATTGTATGGCAGAAACCAACACGACATTGTAAAGCAATTTTCCTCCAATTTAAAAACAAATTAAAAAAAAGACTTCTTGATTCTCATTTCAACAGAGTCCACCATGAAACTTGAACAAGTATCTTAATTCTTCTGTGGGATCAAATACAGAAGTGAGTGGGATGCAACCATTTGTGTAAAAGTGAGCGGGGTGACTCATTTGTGTAAAAATGAGTGAGTGGGACGCACCCATTTGTGTAAAGAGGGGTAAGTGAGTGGGATGCAACCATTTGTGTAAAAAACTGAAGGTGTGGGGAGGGAAATACACACACAGAGTATCTGTTGCACACACAAGACTGGTGATAGCAGTCATCCTCAAGTGGAAAGAGGAAGTGTGGGCAGCAGAGATTCAGATCGGTTTCGAATCTTGTGAAGGCAGTTATTACCTATTCCTTTCTTCAGCCCTCAGTAAAGATATTATATTGAGTGCATTAATAATTCCCTTATTTTGATTAGAAAAGAAAAAAAGGGGGGAATTTCCTAGCAGTCCAGTGGTTAGGACTTGAAGCTTCCAATGCAGGGGATCAGGGGAACTAAGATCCCGTAAGTCATGCAGCATGGACAAAAAAAAAAAAGGAAAGAAGAAAAGGTTAATAGCAGGTTCAGTGTCTACAGCACTGATTTTGCTGCACTGTAATTCCTGGCTGTGAGTCTGTCCCATCCACATTGTATGGGGTTCTGGTCCTAGGTCTATCTCCCACTTGGCCAGTACCCAGCACAGGGCCAGGCATGTGGAAGCCTTGATAATCATGGTGACTGCAGCCATGAAATTAAAAGATGCTTACTCCTTGGAAGGAAAGTTATGACCAACCTAGATAGCATATTCAAAAGCAGAGACATTACTTTGCCAACAAAGGTCCGTCTAGTCAAGGCTATGGTTTTTCCTGTGGTCATGTATGGATGTGAGAGTTGGAATGTGAAGAAAGCTGAGTGCCAAAGAATTGATGCTTTTGAACTGTGGTGTTGGAGAAGACTTTTTAGAGTCCCTTGGACTACAAGGAGATCCAACCAGTCCATTCTGAAGGAGATCAGCCCTGGGATTTCTTTGGAAGGACTGATGCTAAAGCTGAAACTCCAGTACTTTGGCCACCTCATGCGAAGAGTTGACTCATTGGAAAAGACTCTGATGCTGGGAGGGATTGGGGGCAGGAGGAGAAGGGGACGACAGAGGATGAGATGGCTGGATGGCATCACGGACTCGATGGACGTGAGTCTGAGTGAACTCCAGGAGTTGGTGATGGACAGGGAGGCCTGGCGTGCTGCGATTCATGGGGTCGCAAAGAGTCGGACACGACTGAGCGACTGAACAGAACTGATGATAAAAGGAGATGTTTATTGATATAAACTTTCTTTTCTACCCATCTCCTTCCCAAATTAGTAAAATGAGGTGAGAGACTAGATTTCAGGGTTGGATTTCTACCCAGAGACATGAAAAAAAAAGGGTAATTTACCACCTGGTTTCGCTGCTATCAAATAAAACCAACAAGATCCCCCCTTTAACAATTCTTTCTCTTATTAATGACTTCCCAGGTGCCTCAGTGGTAAAGAATCTTCCTGCAGGCAGGAGCCCTGGGTTCAATTCCTGGGTTGGGAAGATCCCCTGGAAGAGGGAATGGCAACCCACTCCAGTACTCTTGCCAAGAAAATCCCAAGGACAGAGGAGCCTGAAGGGCTACAGTCCATGGGTTTGCAAAGAGTCAGTCACATGACTGAATGCGCATGCTCACACTCACATCTCTTATTAGGATGGAAGGGTAACCTGGCTGGAACATACTTCTCATGCTTTTTAGTGTTTAATGTTAAATGTTATTCAAATGCCTGTAGGGAATTTTAATTAACCGCATTTTTAGACTCACTGGAAATGGCGAAGGGGAAGCCCTCTTTTGTTGGACAGCAGTGGGAAGGGCTGTGACCTGGAAGCTGCAGGGCCTGGAGACCCCTAGGCCAGCACTGCACTGCCACCAAGGACGACCTGATGCAGGCACCTGGGGCACATGTGCTCTGAACCCTGACTCAGACATGCCTTTAAACGACCGTGACCAAGTGTGGCCAAGGGGCTCTCACTGAATTTTTCTCCCAGTTCTGCCCAAATCAGAGGCATCTTGTGGCCCGAGGCCCCAGTCTTACTTGAGGATGTCTTTTAGCAACAAGTTGGGTCTTCGCATCTTGTTCTGAGCTCTGGTGTACCATTGCAGGGAGGGCCGTGAGCAATCCCTTCTCAGTTTCATGCGGCTGTGGTCACTTGGCATTGCTGTGAAGAGAGGAGAGGGAGGAGGAGGGGAAGAGGCAAGTAAGTTTGGTAGATGATGCTTTTAAAGAAACTTTTTTCACAGGGGTGGGGTTGGGAGGCACATTGTGTGGCTTGCAGAATTTTAGTTCCCTGACCAGGGATTGAACCTGGGGCCTCAGCAGTGAAAGCACAGAGTCCTAACCACTGGACCACCAGGAATTCCCTAAGGAGCCTTGATGTTGTACGGCCATACCATGTAATACTACTCAGCCAGAAAGAGGAGTGACGGATTGATAGACACAGTAACTGGACGAATCTCGAGCTGAGCCAACACTAAAAGGTACGCACTATAGGATTCGATTTACATAATGTTCTTGAAATGACAAAATTACAGAAATGTAAACGGATCAGTAGTGGTCAGGAGTACGGGAAGGAAAGGTGGAAGTGGCTGTGGGAAGGCAACATGAGGGGTCCATGTGGGGATAGAAATATTCTGTTTCTTGACTATATGCCTGCCAATATCCCAGCTTCAATAGCCTACAGTTTTGCTGCCGTTAGGGGGAAGGGCTTCCCAGGTGGCTCTCTGGTAAAGAATATGCCCGCCAATGCAGGGGATGCAGGAGACATGGGTCTGATTCCTGGATTGGGAAGATCTCCAGGAGCAGCAAGTGGCAACACGCTCCAATCCATTCTTGCTTGGGAAATCCCATGGACAGAGGAGCCTGGAGGGCTACCGTCCATAGGGTCAGAAAGAGTTGGACACGACTGAGCACACACAGACACACACCACTACGGGGGAAAGGAGTAATCTGAGTTATATCTTACAACTGCATGTGACTCTACAACTATCCCCAAATTAGGTCTAATTTTTTTTTTTTTGAGCCTTTACCTTTTAGAGATACATATGGAACTATTTACAGACAAACAGGAGACCTGAAAACCGCTTCAAAAAACAGGAAGGGGATAAGTGTGTGTGGGAATAGCTGAAACAAGATGAACCTTAAATTGCTATTGAATCTAGGCAATGGGTACACAGGGTTCACTGTACAATTCTCAATGATATTTGAAATTTTCTACCATAAAAATTTAAAAAGAAAGTGTACATAAAAAAGAAAAGGAATGTACACAGAGGAAGAGGGTTACACTAAGGAAAAAAGAAAACATGCTAATTTTAAAAGAAGTTTTTCTTTAAAAAATATATATGTTCTCGGGCACATAATTTTTTGAATTAATTTTATTCTCAGATTCTCGATTTTTAAGTAATATTCTAACGGGTATTGTAGTAGACATCAAAACATCTCCCCCATATCAGTTTCCCCCCTCCTCTCAGTTGAACAGAACTCTGGATTTTTAGCTGGGCACATGGCCTCCCAGAATAAAGACTACATTTCCCAGCCTCCCTAGGGGCTCAGTACAGTCTCATGGCTAAGTTCTAGTCAGTGGGAAACAAGCAGAAGTGACTTGTACAACTTGAGGGTGCATCTCTTGGTGTACTCCCCTCTCTCTTTTATCCCTCTTCCTGATGGCTGAAATACTGACACCTGATGAGCCGCTCTGGACCACACAGCACATCACCCAAGAGATGGAGGAGCAATGAGAGAGAAGAGACCTGGGTCTTTGGACCACCCCTACGGACAGAGCCACCAATCCACCTTGGACCACCTGTCTCTGGACTCTTGCATGACAGAAATAAACTTCTGTCTCATTTAAGCAACTGTTACTTAAATCTCAACTAGTACAGGCACCTATAGCATTATGGTATGTTTATATATTAATTTAGGAAATCATATCTTTACTATACTTAGTCTTGTAGCAGGAAGAAGTAACATCTCATTATTCATTTCCCCCATTAGTGTTGTGACATTTTCTTTGAAAAAAAACTTCTGAAACTGACATTCAAGTATTGATGTTTTGCTACCATTAACACTCTCCCCAATTCTAACCGTGCAGCACTAGAATGTAAGAATTTTCATAGACCTGCTTCACTCCATTTGAATATTTAAAAAAAAAAAAAACATGCCAAGGGCTTCATGAGCAAACTTCTGCTGAAGAATCTATTGAATTCTTTTTAAAGGAGAAATGAGATCAACTGAGACCGTGAAAGGTTTTCAACCACCATAACTCTGTGATTACTTGGACACACAGTCAGCCAAGCAGAGGGTCCCAAGGGGCTGCTTATGATCAAGACATTTATAAAGTGGAAGTTTCTATGATGCCTGTGTTTTTATGACCAGAATGACACTTCACGCCTGAGTGGACCCCTCGAGAACAAAGCAGACAGCGCTATTAGAATCTGGATTCTGCCCTTGCCTTTGGCTGGCACCCTGGACAGGGCTGTGGGCTCTGGCCTCTACTCTCCCACTCCTCTTTCTCATCCTCTCTGCAACTGAGACTGAAACCTGCAAACTGCATTCCCAGACTCTCCACTGTGCCACCCGGCTTCCTGCTGAGTCGTGACTGTGGACCATCTAGGTGGAAGCTTGGAAGGCAAGGACCGGGGGCGGCAGCCCTTTCTTTTCCCTGACTCCATGACATAGGAGCAGAAGAGATGGAGTTGCCCAAAGGTAACTCCAGCAGCAGCTGGGGCTGCCAGCATCCTAGGTTTCTACCCAACAGAGGGGATGGCACCTCTAGTTCTGTGACAAGTACAAGCTTCGGCACAGGGTGACAGTGGCCCCCTGGTCGCTGGCCCCTGCCCTTGCCTTCCAGGCTTCCACCCCAGTGGTTGAGGGTTTAGGTAACCTGCATCCTTTAGGCACTCTGGTTTCTGGCCACAGCTTTCCAATCCAACCCCATCAGAAGCCTTTCTTAAATCCTGTCCATGTTCCTTCCTGGGGTCTCTGGACAGGCAGCATCTTCTGGAAGCCCCTTCTGTGCTTGCCCTGTCAGTTTCTGGTCAGGCTCTCTCTCCTGAAAGTGAAAGTGAAGTCGCTCAGTCATGTCCTACTCTTTGCGACCCCATGGACTGTAGGCTCCTCTGTCCATGGGATTCTCCAGGTAAGAATACTGGAGTGAGTTGCCATTTCCTTCTCCAGGGGATCTTCCCAACCCAGGGTTCGAACCCAGGTCTCCTGCATTGCAGGCAGACGCTTTATCCTCTGAGCCAAATGCCCAGCTTCCTTCATAGGTCTCTCCTCCCCACCGTGACGGCCCAGCTACTCCTTCACTCAGTCTGCAGACCACATTGGGTGCCTTGGAATCACACCTCCATTCCCACCTCTGCAATCATCAACTCCCCCATGCAAGGCACAGGACTCCAGGGTCCCGGTCCCCATTCTCTGCACCATTTTCTCCTTGCAAAAGTGGAAGTGCTACTCACTCAGTCATGTCCGACTCTGCAACCCTGTGGACTGCTGCCCACCAGGCACTTCTGTCCATGGGATTCTCCAGGCAAGAATACTGGAGTGGGTTGCCATTCCCTTCTTCAGTGGATCTTCCCGAATCAGGGATCGAACCTGGATCTTCCACATTGCAGGCAGATTCTTTATTGTCTGAGCCACCAGGGAAGCTCCTTCATCCTTAAACCCTCTCCTTCTCTGTGAAGCTCGTTTTAAATACCATAATCACCCCTGGGCACTCCCCTATCTCTGTTTACCATTATGAACTGAAATTTCCTGTGTACATTTTAGGTTTCCTCTACCCTTTTGCCTGGATGACTGAGGTGCAGGGGTAGGACCTGGCACAGAATAGGACCTTAAGAAACATTCCAGGGATATCCCTGGAGGTCCAGTGGTCAAGAATCTGGCTTCCAACAGAGGGGATGCGGGTTTGATCCTTGGTTTGGGAAGTGATACCCCACATGACGTGGAGCAACTAGGCCCATGTGCCACAACTAGAAAACCTGAATGCTGAAATTTGAAAAGCCTGCATGCCACAACAAAGATCCAGCACAGCCAAAAAAGAAAGAAAGAAACATTCCACATGGAATGAATGTGTTATATGCCTACAGTCTGTCATCAAACATGATAAATTCCCCACCACCAAAATGTACTTTCCCAATGATATTTAAGATTCAAACTAAAACTGAATGTGAACAGGAATTATAAGAGCAAAGAGTAAATTGTAATTTCTACTGAACTATCTAACATGCCTGCATGCATCCATCCAAGTCACTTCAGTAGTGTCCAACTCTTTGTGACCCCATGGACTGTAGCCCACCAGTCTCCTCTGTCCATGGGATTCTTCAGGCAAGAATATTGAAGTGAGTTGCCATTTCCTTCTCCAGGGGATCTTCCAACCCAGGGATCGAATCTGTGTCTTTTAGGTCTCCTGCATTGGCAAACAGGTTCTTTACCTTTTAGTAAAGCACCACCTGGGAAGCCCTTCTAACATGCCTCAGTTCAGTTCAATTCAGTTCAGTCGCTCAGTCGTGTCCAACTCTTTGCGACCCCATGAATCGCAGCACGCCAGGCCTCCCTGTCCATCACCAACTCCCGGAGTTCACTCAGACTCACGTCCATTGAGTCAGTGATGCCATCCAGCCATCTCATCCTCTGTCGTCTCCTTCTCCTCCTGCCCCCAATCCCTCCCAGCATCAGGGTCTTTTCCAATGAGTCGTTCTTTGCATGAGGTGGCCAAAGTACTGGAGTTTCAGCTTTAGCATCAGTCCTTCCAAAGAAATCCCAGGGCTAATCTCATTCAGAATGGACTGGTTGGATCTCCTTGCAGTCCAAGGGATTCTCAAGAGTCTTCTCCAACACCACAGTTCAGAAGCATCACTTCTTTGGCACTCAGCTTTCTTCACAGTCCAGCTCTCGCATCCATACATGACCACTGGAAAAACCATAGCCTTGACTAGATGGACCTTTGTTGGCAAAGTAATGTCTCTGCTTTTGAATATGCTATCTAGGTTGGTCATAACTTTCCTTCCAAGGAGTAAGCGTCTTTTAATTTCATGGCCTAGCAACAGGTAATTTGTTGGTAACTTGTGGTATAAATCATATGGAACATTCCCCGTGGCTGTTAAAGCCTTGATATATGAAGCAGAATCTGTGACCACAGCCTCTGCTGAGAAGAAGTTAGACACGTGAAATCTCGGAACTCCTCACCACCCCACACTCCTGTTAAAGCCTTGATATATGAAGCAGAATCTGTGACCACAGCCTCTGCTGAGAAGAGGTTAGACATGTGAAATCTCAGAACTGCTCACCACCCCACACTCCTGCTGAATCATGGGATTCATATAAACATTTAGTTTGAGAAGCTCTCGCTTAAAGTATTCAGTGCCTACATTTATTGACACAGAAAGATACTGTAAGAAAAAAAGCTGGTTTGTAAAATCATATGTATATATACGTGTAGTCATGTTCTGGGGTATATGCATTCAAACCAGGAGAATTTGATTTCCCATATGAAGTTTCACTTGGGCTGGAATATCTTCTTTCAACTTAGAAGGGACCATTTGGATTCCATGTTCCTCCACACAACAAAAGGAGGGCCAACCTACCCGAGTTGTCTTCACACACTTACAGCTGACATACAGCTAAGTGGGGCTAAGGTGCTCCTTTGGAGAACCCAGGAGTTTATAGTCATGCTCATCTCTATACCATCTGCACCGTGTCCACTCAATTCCTTTGTCTTTAATGTTCTATTTGGGACTTCCCCGTGATCCAGTGGGTTAATAATTCCACATGTTGTGAGGCAACTAAGTTGTGTGCACCACAACTACTGAGCCCACGTGCCACAACTACTGAAGCCTGTGCACCCTAGAGTGTGTGCAACCAGAAAAGCCACTGCAACGAGAAGCTCATGAACTGCAAGTAGAGAGGAGCCTCTGCTCTCTGCAACTAGAGAAAAGCCTGCGCGTGGCAACAAAGACATATAAATGAATTTCTAAAAATGTTCTCTTTGGCGGAAGATGGCAAGCAATTGAAGGTTCCATTAGAACACTTACCATGAGACAAGTTACTCATAATTTTTTCTTTTGAATAGACATTTCTCTCTTGTCTTCCCCACTAGAATACAGATTCCAAGAAAGTGTGTGTCTTTGCTCACCACTGAGTTCACAGTGCCTAGGATGGTAAGAGGCACATAATAGGCAACTAATACCTATTTACTGAATAAATATTCCATTTCTTACGAGGTTTCAGAGGTGATGGTAGGTTTAGGCATTCCTCCAAGGACGTAGGTTGGCAGGCCACCACCATCTGCCCTGTGGCACTTTCCTGGTTCCCAACTTGTCCATCTCCTTCACGGGCAGCTTCTCCCACTCCTTCCAAGTGCTAAGATCCCAGGACTGATGAATATCTCCCTTCTTTCATTCAGACTGCCAGGGTAAGAGCCTCCACTAATCCCTTCTATGCAGAAAAGACCTGGCTTTCAAAATTACATATTTCCAGTCACATATAAAAATATAATAGCTGCTTCTCAAATGTTTATATATTTGATGAGCAAATCACTCTTATTAAGGCCCCGATGAAGAAACATTAGGGCAAGGTCCAGGCTTTCAGTCCGCTTGTAGATCTGGCACTAACGGTTTCAAATTAAGAATTAACCAACCAAAAGATAAGAGTACAACATATGCTGCAAAGCAGTATGTGAAAAATTGTTGATAAACTATACAGGCAATTGCTGTATAGGGCAATTTAGTGCCCTAAAAGAATAGGGCACTAATTTTATTGGGGGGAATAATCCTACACAAAATATCACTAAATCCTAAATCACTAAAACACCTACTTCATTGAACTGCTATCTGCATTTAACCTGATAAATTTAATCTGTTGAAAGTCACACATGGAGAAGTAGGGGGCTGAGAATTCCAACCGTCTTTATCCATGGCCTTCCACGTGGGGGTTGCTTAGGGAGGGTAGGTATCGGAATAGGTGGGTAGACCTGTATGTGAAGGGTTTTTTGGGTTTTTGTTTATTTTTTAACAATAAAGGCAGGCTTTCCGGGTGGCTCAGTGGTAAAGAATCTGCCTGCAAGTAGGACATCCAGAAGACACCAGTTTGACCCATGGGTTGGGAAGATCTCCTGGAGAAGGGCATGGCAACCCACTTCAGTATTCTGGCCTGGAGAATCCCTTGAACAGAGGAGCCTGGCAAGCTATAGCCCATGGGGTCGCAAGGGGTAGGACATGACTGGAGCGACTGAACACGCACACACAAGCAAGATTATTAAAAACAAAAACTCGAAGCTGACGAAGCAGTAAATAAAAAGGACATGGTTGGTCTGGGAAGATGAGCAGGTACAGCTTAGATATTAACATGGCAGCCAAAAGAGCATGCCCTTCTAGGTGGGAGGTGTCTGAGAAGGACTGTACAGCAGGACAGAAGGAAGCCTCACCAGACTGCCGGTGGACAGCAGGGCAGGATGCTGGGTGCTTGAGGGGAAGGGTAGCCTGAGGCACATCCGGGTGAGAAAGAAGACAGGACGAGGACAGACATGGATCAAGAAATCACGAAGACCCGCACCGAAAAGACGCAGGCCAAGACCAATTTGGGTCCCAGTTACGGAAAGAAACAGGAATGGAAGTCAACTTTAGTAGTTTAGTGATGATGGCCACAGGACTGGAAAAGGTCAGTTTTCATTTCAATCCCAAAGAAAGTCAATGCCAAAGAATACTCAAACTATTGCACAAGTGCACTCATCTCACACGCTAGTAAAGTAATGCTCAAACTTCTTCAAGCCAGGCTTCAACAGTACGTGAACCGTGAACTTTCAGATGTTCAAGCTGGATTTAGAAAAGGCAGAGGAACCAGAGATCAAATTGCCAACATCCTTTGGATCACTGATAAAGCAAGAGAGTTCCAGAAAAACATCTGTTTCTGCTTTATTGACTATGTCAAAACCTTTGAATGTGTGGATCACAATAAACTATGGAAAATTCTTAAAGAGATGGGAATACCAGACCACCTGACCTGACTCCTGAGAAATCAGTATGCAGGTCAGGAAGCAACAATTAGAACTAGACATACAACAACAGACTGGTTCCAAATCAGGAAAGGACTATGTCAAGGCTGTATACTGTCAGCCTGCTTATTTAACTTATATCCAGAATACATCATGAGAAATGCTGGACTGGATGAAGCACAAGCTGGAATCAAGATTTCCAGGAGAAATATCAATAACCTCAGATATGCAGATGACACCACCCTTATGGCAGAAAGCAAAGAACAACTAAAGAGCCTCTTGATGAAAGTGAAAGAGGAGAGTGAAAAAGTTGGCTTAAAACTCAACATTCAGAGAACTAAGATCACGGCATCTGGTCCCATCACTTCATGGCAAATAGATGGGGAAACAGTGGAAACAGTGACAGATTTTATTTTGGGGGGCTCCAAAATCACTACAGATGGTGACTGCAGCCATGAAATTAAAAAACACTTGCTCCTTGGAAGAAAAGTTATGACCAACCTAGACAGCATATAAAAAGCAGAGACATTACTTTGCTAAAAAGGTCTGTCTAGTTAAAGCTATGGCTTTTCCAGTAGTCATGCATGGATGTGAGAGTTAAGACTATGAAGAAAGCTGAGTGCCATAGAATTGATGTTTTTGAACTGTGGTGTTAAAGAAGACTCTTGAGAGTCCCTTGGACTGCAAGGAGATCCAACCAGTCCATTCTAAAGGAAATCAGTCCTGAATATTCATTGGAAGGACTGATGCTGAAGCTGAAACTCCAATACTTTGGCCACCTGATTTGAAGAACTGACTCATTTCAAAAGATGCTGATGCTGGGAAAGATTGAAGGTGGGAAGAAGAGACAACAGAGGATAAGACGGTTGGATAGCATCACTGACTCAATGGTCATGAGTTTGAGTCAACTCCTGGAGTTTGTGATGGACAGGGAGGCCTGGTGTGCTGCAGTCCATGGGATTGCAAAGAGTCAGACACAACCGAGCGACTGAACTGAACTGAACTCATGATGATATGAGGAACTTGAGATGATAAATAACTAGAGCAAGACATCCCAGAGGCAGCTGGAAATGCCCACACACCCCGCCCCGCCCGGTGCCCCCAGGCTCCACAGAATACCCACCCTTCCAGCCAGCCTTTCTCAGCAGGTCTGAGAGTGACACCCTGAGCCACTTCATCAACAAGATGAAGTCAATTCACGTCTTTCCTGTGAACCTCAACTGGTACAAGTCACCCCCATCCACAGGAAAGCAGAGAAGATAATTACTTGAATTGTGCTTGGGGTTTGTGTTTTAGATACTTGATAAAAGAGGACAGGAGGCAAGATAGAAAGCCTGCACCAGGAGGACACGGCTGCTCTGAAGTGTGAAGAGATTAAACATCCCCTGGTGCTAAGGACAACAAACCCAGCTATAGCAGGAGCAGGGGCAGCTGGGTGAGGAGGGGAGACCCACCCTGTGGGCAGAAGGAGCAAAGCAGAAGTCTGGGGAGCTTGGGGAGCAAGTAAGCTAGGTGCAGCTGAGAAAGTATGGCCTGGGTACGGGCACAGGCAGGAGTTAAGGGCAATACTGTGGGTTTGCTGGACATCCCAGGGCTGGCGCCACATCTCAGCTGCAAGTATTGACACAGAGCACAACCACCGGCTTCTCCATGGATGTGCGCTCTGTCCCCAGGCAATGACTAACGGAGTACAAAAGGCCTGGGATCACTCTGAGCAAGCAATTCAAGCTCCTTGGGGGGACAGCAGAGACCACGATTCCTATTTCAGGCTCTGTTTCTAGGGAACCATGACTCATACAGTAAAGAATCTGCCTGCAGCACAGGATACCAGGGTTTGATCCCTGGGTGGAGAAGATCCCCTTGGAGGAAGACATGGCAACCCACTCCAGTATTCCTGCCTGGAGAATCCCCATGTACAGAGAAGCCTGGAAGGCTATATAGTCCATGAGGTTGCAGAGTCAGACACGACTGAGCAACTAACAGTTTCACTTTCTAGAGAACCTGACCTAAGATAGGCCATTATGTCTGCAGGGTCAATGTATGGATGATGGCAGATGGTCATGGATGATCACGAGAAGAAACCTTGAAGATTTTATTCGGGTGTGGTGGTAGGGGGTCATGATATGTGCACGAGCATCACTGGGGAGGCAGCAGGGATGTGATGGAGGTGGCGAGCCTGAGGCAGGGCTGGCCTCAGCAGCAGACCTTGTGCCCTGGCCGCCATGCTGGTGGCCAGATGGTCAGGAAGGGCTTCCAGCTGCAGAAGAGATGGGCTTGAGGTAGGTCAGATGCGGTGAGCAGGCAGGATGGAAGAGAACTCGAGTGTCAGGGACATCACAAGAAGGACATGTGAGTCCCCAGGGCCTGTGGGCCATCAGGCTGATGGACTCCATGCTTGGAGCCCTGGGGAGGGATCTGAGCTGGAGTTTCAGCCAAGGCTTTCAGCTAAAAGAGTTTATCTTTTTTCTTTTGTTTTTTAGTTGCACCTTGAGGCGTATGGGATCTTAGTTCCCTGACTAGGGATCGAACCTGTGCCCTTGCAGTGGAAGCCCACAACCCTAACCACTGAACCCCCAGGGAAGTCCCCGGGGGTGTCTTCTTCTCACAGAATGGGAAGTCCAGGGGCTTCCCAAACAGAGCGGGGCTGGAGCATGGCCTCTCAAAGCCGTTGGTGTTCCTGGCTCCCACAAGTATCTGCTCCAAACTCCAGGCTGGAGGGAGATGAGGGATGAACCAGAGAAGAAGGGAAGGCACCTCCATCAGGGGAGGAAAAACTTCCCTGGAAATCCCTGACAGGCTGCCAGTTCTGTCCCTTTAGCCAGAACTGCCTCATGTGACCACCCCCAGCTGCCAGGAAGGTTCCACATGCTGCTCAGGCTGCTTCCTGCATGGAATGAGAATCCTGCCCGTGAGGAGGGTGGAGACAAGGAATATTTCCGAGTCAGCAGTAGGGCCATCGATGCCTTGATAAGGGCACGGAACTGTTTGGATAAAGGGACAATTAAGGCTGCTCTAAAGAGATTAGATCCTCAAGAGGAAGAACAAAGGGCAGAGCCTTCCAGGGATTGGAGAGAAGAGGAAAATGCTGCTGGAAATCAGACAAGGATACCTTCAGTAAAATCTGTGACTCTGTGTGACAATTTCAAGTCCATAACACTCCAGAAAGTCAAGCATTTAAGAAAGGAGTACAACAGTTCCTAAACAAAATGCATTTTGAATTGCTTTAACCCTGACGGAGGAGCTTGGTAGGCTGCAGTCCATGGGGTTGCTAAGAGTCGGACACGACTGAGTGACTTCACTTTCACTTTTCATTTTCATGCATTGGAGAAGGAAATGGCAACCCACTCCAGTGTTCTTGCCTGGAGAATCCCAGGGACTGTGGAGCCTGGTGGGCTGCCATCTATGGGGTTGCACAGAGTCGAACATGACTGAAGCGACTTAGCAGCAGTAGCAGCAACCTAAAAAAGTAATACAAGTGTCCCCACTAAGCTGACTTAAAACTCAACATTCAAAAAACGAACATCATGGCATCCAGTCCCATCACTTCATCACAAATAGATGGGGAAAAAATGGAAACAGTGACAGACTTTATTTTCTTGGGCTCCAAAATCATTTCAGATGGTGACTGCAGCCATGACATTAAAAGACCCTTGCTCCATAGAAGAAAAGTTATGACAAATCTAGACAGCATATTTAAAAGCAGGGACATTGCTTTGCTGTCAAAGTTCCATATAGTCAAACCTATAGTTTTTCCAGTAGTCATGTATGGATGTGAGAGCTGGACCATAAAGAAGGCTGAGTGCTGAAGAATTGATGCTTTCGAACTGTAGTGTTGGAGAAGACTCTGGAGAGTCCCTTGGATAGCAAGGAGATCAAACCAGTCAATCTTAAAAGGAAATCAACCCTGAATATTCATTGTAAGGACTGCTGCTGAAGTTGAAGATCCAATACTTTGGCACCTGATGTGAAGAGTCGACTCATTGGAAAATATCACGATGCTGAGAAACATTGAAGGCAGGAGAAGGGGCTGATAGAGGATGAGACAGTTGGATGGCATCACCAACTCAATGGATATGAGTTTGAGTAAGCTCTGGGAGATGGTGAAGGACAAAGGAAGCCTGGTGTGCTGCAGTCCATGGGGTCACAAAGAGTCGGATGTGACTGAGTGACTGAACAATGACAACCACCACTGTACACACAAAAAGGATGACTTCTAATTTCATCAATGCCTCCAATGTGCTCTGGTGGGAGACTGAGATGAAATGAAGGATTGAGGGACTTCCCTGGTGGTCTGGTGGTTAAGACTCTGCTTTCCACTGCAGGGTGCACAGCCTCCATCTCTAACCTGAGAACTAAGATCCCATATTCTGTGCAGTTTTGCCAAAAAAAAAAAAAAATGAGAGAGAAATGAAGGATTGAGACCCCGCTTTGCAGAAACCCAAGGTCCAGGGAAATGACAAGAATGTGACTAAATGGTGTGGGGAAAGTAGTGGGAAGGAGGCTGTTGAGAGGTGTGGTGCCTGACACACAGCACAGACACAGACATGGTGTGGTCTTACCCAAGCCCACCCACGGGCACTGTCACAAAAGCCACGGGGCTGGGATCCAGAAGCTGAGAAGCAGTAGGTGAGAATGAAGCTCTAAACTAAACTTCCTTCTATCCTGACCCGACTGGGAGGGGAAGCTGTGGGAGGAGGGGTAGGTTAAGTTGGAAAAGCTCAAGAGCACACCAGCCAGTGTCTTCGCTGGGGCTCATGGAGTCTTGGTGACTTGTGCCCCTTGTCCAACCAAGCAGAATGCCATCTTCATACAAGCTAGGAGGCTAATTCCAAACAAGTTTCAGTTGTGGAATTTTTTTTTTTTTTTTAAACAGGAATGCTCATTTTGAACCCTAACATATAACACAGATAAGACACTGAGTTGATCTTTTGCAGAGTTTCTCTGGCTCAGCACTGCTGACATTTGAGGCCGGGTAATTCTTTGCTGTCGGCTTCCCTGGTGGCTCAGTCAGTAAAGAATCTGCCGGCAATGTAGGAGACACGGATTCGATCCTTGGATTGGGAAGATCCCCTGGAAAAGGAAATGGTAACCCACTCCAGTATTCTTGCCTGGGAAATTATGGACAGAGGACAGAGAAGCCTGGTGGGACAGTCCATGGGGTCGAAAGAATCGGACACGACTTAACAACTAAACCACCAATTCTTGCTTTAGGTGGCAGGAGGTTGTCTTGTGCACTGTGGGCTGTTTCATAGCATCCCTGGCCTCTACCCACTAGAAGCTGCTAGCATCTCTGGTCCTCCCCTCTCTCCCAGCTGTGACAATCAAAAGTGTTTCCATTGTCTGCTGACTACCCATTGGGATAAAGTCTCTCTATATATTAAAACCTCAACACTGCTGTATTTGTTATTGTTGTTGTTTGTACTTATTTGTTTTTCGGCTGCTCTGGGTCTTCAGTGCTGCACTCAGGCTTTAGCTAGTTGTGTTGAGTGGGGGCTACTCTCCATTGCCCTGCTCGAGCTTTTCATTGCGGTGGCTTCTCTCGTTGTGGAGCACAGGCTCCAGGCACATGGGCTCCAGTAGTTTCAACATGAGGACTCAGAAGTTGCAGCCCGCAGACTCTAGAGCATGGGCCCAGTAGTTGTGGAGCATGGGCTTAGATGCTCCACATGCATGTGGGATCTTCCTGGACCAGGGATTGAAACCGTGTCCCCTGCACTGGCAGGCAGATTCCTATCCACTGTGCCACCAGGGAAGTCCCAAAACTGCTGTATGTTTGAAGTATTTCAGGTAATGAAGCAATGCAAAATCTGAAGATCAGTATCTAATCGTTTTCTAGATTTGGTTTGGGTTGCATAATCTCAAGAAATCTTAACTCATCAAGGTATGGGGTGCTGTTCTCAGCTGTCTCATGGGACAGGAACCAACTGGCAGGCACAGACAGGCCTGTATTCAGATACCAGCCTGTAGAAGTGGGGTTCACAGGTGTGCGTGGGTTGGTGGGGAGAAGGACTGCTTTCACTCCTGGATCCATGCAACTTAATCATCTCACTGCACTCCCACCAGCAAAGGTGGGAATGGGAAACCTCTGTTTTATGGGACTTTCCTATTTCTGTTGGGTAGGCAGTGGCTCAGTTCTATTTTAGGAATGTGAAACTTAACTCATGAGGTCAAAACCACAACAAACCTGCTGGTGAGAGCATGGATGCTGCAATCATGCTCAATCATCATCCCATATCTTCTAGTCTTCGTTCAATTTAAATGTTCAGTGCCTCCACCCATCTCAGCCTGTGATCCTCCAACCGACCAGTGCAGGAGAACCACTCACCGCTATAACACACACAGATTCCCAGACCTCATCCCCAGACCCTCCTGCCTGGCAGGACCAGGTGAGAATACCAAATGTGCTTTTTAAGCAAGATCCCTCCAGGGTATGAGGATGGGTGCGGCTGTTTGGGAAACTGCTCACCAGCAAGTCTGCACAGCTGTGAATAACAATAGAGTTTAGCCTAAAGAATTTCCAATCTGCCTGCAAACTGTGTAAAAATTATGAGGACCTGTCTTCTAAATAGAAAATAAAAGTGTTGCTCTGTGAATAAGTAGTCTGCGTGCATGTGTGCTCATTCGCTTCAGTCATGTCCAACTCTTTGCAACTCTTTGCAATCCACAGGATTCTCCGGGCAAGAATACTGGAATGGGTTGCCATGCCATCCTCCAGGGGATCTTCCAGACCCAAAGATCAAACCTGAGTCTCTTATGTCTGCTGCATTGGCAGGTGGGTTCTTTATCACTAGCGCCACCTGGGAAGCCCGAATATGTAGTCTATACACTCTAATTTTGACCACCTACCAAGATGTAAACACTCGCAAGATGATTGAGGTATGCTTTGTAATCTACTTCTAATTAACTGGCATACTTGAATGATGAGAATACATGATGACTATCATTTAATTGCCTGCTTTTTATAGGTTTAAAAGCATTAAAGGAAGTTAAGTCTGAGCCCTTGGACTACATAAACATTTTCCAAAATGAGAACATGCCTGGAAACTTCAGATGTTGTTCCTTCAAGGTTTCACTGAAGTGACAAAGATGTTAAGAAGACAGCAACTCTTGCAGGGACAAATCCATGGCCCTCCTGCACCATCTTTATCCTGGTTTTTATTCAAAAGTTGCCTCCTTGATCACCCTCTGTAGCACTGCATTCCCACCCTAAGCCCATTGATTCACTTTTCTGCTTCATAAACTCATCACAACTCATCCATATTTGCCTACTTTCTGCTTTCCCCACTAAAACATAAGATTCCTAGAGAAGGGACTGTCAATGTTGTTCATTGCTGTAACCTCAGATTCTAAAACAGTGCCTAGCATCACTTTTCACTTTCATGCATTGGAGAAGGAAATGGCAACCCACTCCAGTGTTCTTGCCTGGAGAATCCCAAGGATGGGGGAGCCTGGTAGGTTGCTGTCTATGGGGTCGCACAGAGTCAGACATGACTGAAATGACTTAGCAGCAGCATGTAAAAGGCACTTACTCACTGAATTGATGAATACTTCATACACTTATCAGGATTCATCCGTGTTCGCCTACTTTCTGCTTTCCCCACTGAAGCACAAAATTCCAAGGGACTGTCAATGTTGTTCACTGCAGTCATCTCAAATCCTGAAACAGTACCTAGCATGTAAAAGGCCCTTAAATATTTGTTGAACCAATGAGCCACTGAATACCTGAATGTGCTGATCAGCGGCCTGCAGCCAGATCTAAACAGAAAAACTAACCCAAACTCAGCAAGATCCTAACAAGAGGCAGACATGAAGACCAGATCCTTCCATGAGGTTGGCTGTGCAGTGTCCAGAGCACATGGAGAACACTGATGGGAATTCTTTTTCCATCAAGAATCTCTGTGTGTGTATGGTGAGGAAGAGGGATACACATAACCCAATGACTGTCACACCCACCAACATGGAAATAAAAGAGCAACTGGAATCCCACATACAGGTGAACTCTAAAAAAGCAGGATTCACAGAAACAGAGAGTAGAGTGGATGTTACCGGGGCTGGGGAGTGGCAGCAATGTGGAGGTGTCAGCCCCCAGTTGTAAGTTCTGGGGATCTATTGCACAGCATGATGGTTATAGTTAGTAACAGTGTATTGCACACTTGAAAGTTGCTAAGAGAATAAATTTTAAGTGTTTTAACCCCCGCCCCCTCCCACACACAAAAGATGATAATTATGTGATATAATGGAGGTTTAAGCTAAGGCTATGGTGGTAATTATTTTGCAGCAAATAACTGTATCAAGTCAATATGTACACCTTCGATTTATACATGTTACATGTCAATTCTATCCCAATAAAGCTGAGGGGGAAAAGCAACTTAAAAAAAAAAAAAGCAACTGGTTCTGTTTTTCAAGAAAAAAGAGAGAAAATACCTAACTGTTTGGCTGTTGCCTGTTACATGGTGGCCAAGTCACCTCTCTGAAGACGTTTGCTAGTATGTTCAAAGCAGGTTGGGTGATAAAGTGAAGTTACACTCTGCCTAGGAAGTCTCCTTGGCAGGAACAGCTGTAGATCTAGTCTCAACCAGGCAAATGTGTGGATTGGAGCTGGCTGACCAGATACACAGGGGAGAACAGCAGGCATGATGCCTTCTGGGACAGCAGTGGTGATGAAAGCAACAGGAAGTGAGGGAAAGAACTTCCTGTCAGGTGAAGCCACACTGAGTGGTCTCCAACCCATCTTCTACAAAACCAGTTCTGAAGAGAGCTCAGTGTTGCTGGAAATGGTTTCAGCAGTGACCCTGGAAAGGACAGCCACCGAGAGCCCTGGCCTCTGATGCTACAGTGGCTGCAACACCACGACCCGGAGGTTTTCAAGCTTTTAAACTTTATTTTTTGACATAACCTCAAACACACAAACAGACTGCAAAAAGAGTACAAAGAATTTGCCTCGCTCAGACAACCTGCTTGTTACCATTCTACCACATTGGTTTGGTGATTCTATTTTATGATATCCATACTACATTTTTTAACCACGTGAAAGTAAGCTGAGGACACAGTGACATGCACCCCTAAATATTTTAGTATTTCCTAAAAAGGACACTCCAAGACACACCGAAGTATGATGATAAAAATCAGGAAATTATTATTGTTTTAATACTATTCTCTACTCTGAAGACGTCAGACAAATCTCTTTAGCAGTCCCAATAATGGCTTCAGAGCAAAAACAGGAACACACGTCCAGAACCGCATGTGACATTCAGCTGTCATATCTTTTTAGCCTCCTTTAATCAGAAACAGTTCCTTTATCTTTCGTGACCTTGGCATTTTTTGAAAAGTACAGCCTTGTTGTTTTGAAGAATGTCCCTCAGTGCAGATCTGTCCATTTCTTCATGATTAGATTCAAGGTACACATTTCAGGCAGGAATTTCCCAGAAGTGGTGCTGGTCCATCCAGGTGTGTTTTCTCAGGAGACCCCTGACATTGCTTTGTCCCAATACTATTGATGTTAAATCAGTTGGTCAAAGTTGTGTAAGGCAAGTTTATCCACTATCAAGTTACTATTTTCTCTTTGTAGTTAATAAGTAACTTGATGGGAGATACTTAGAGACTAAGTAATTACCCTGTTCCTCATCCCATCTACTGGTTTCAGCACCCAGCATATGGATAAAATTCTGTGTGAGGTCAAGTAAGGTCAAACTTCAGAGAGAAAAACAAAAAAACAAAAAAACAGAGCTGGTTGAAGCAACAGCTGATGAGCCAGAACAAGCATTGAGACTCTTGTCTCAGACTTAATTTGAATAACACCAGGGTATGTTCAGTCCTAAAGGAAATCAACCCTGAACATTCACTGGAAGGACTGAAGCTGAAGCTCCAATACTTTGGCCATCTGATTTGAAGAGATGACTCATTGAAAAAGACCCTGATGATGGGAAAGACTGAAGGCAAAAGGAGAAAGGGGTGGTAAAGGATAAGATGGTTAGATAGCATCACCAACTCAATGGACATGAATCTGAACAAATTTCGGAAAGTACTGAAGGACAGAAGAGCCTGGGGTGCTATAGTCCATGAGGTCATGAAGAGTCAGACACAATTTAGTGACTGAACAGCAACTAATGTTCACTCTTAGCTGTTAAGAAAAATTAGCTCTAGATTTGCTTTTAAAAGTATTCTATAAGTACCCATTACTATGCTAGTTTCTCTTACGGCGAATCATGCCTGCTTGACACGGCCCTTCATTTACAAAGTGCATAGTGGCAACACCCAAGTTCAGAGGTCTGACAGCTAGTCACCCTCACTCAGAGGCCTGGCTCTCCAGGGACATGGCTAAAGGGTCAGTTCAGGGATCCACTATTGGTGGATTGGTTCACTACTGGTGCGTGTGTGCTAAGTCGCTTCAGTTGTGTCTGACTCTGTGCAACGCTATGGACTGTAGTCCACCAGGCTCCTCTGTCCATGGGGATTCTCCAGGCAAGAATACTGGAATGGGTTGTGAATAAGCCAAACTGGAGCTCCTAAACCTGGCCATGCCTTACTACAAGGCAAGGCAAACTCGGGATTTTGTTTTTAAATGTAGTTCCCATAGTGGACCTATATTTAAAAACAAAGCCCTAACTCTCCATTAAGCTGAAGCTCTAATACTTTGACCACCTGATGCGAAGAACTGACTCATTGGAATAGATGCTGGGAAAGATTAAAGGCAGGAGAAGGGGACAACAGAGGATGAGATGGTTGGATGGCATCACCGACTCAATGGACATGAGTTTGAGTAAGCTCCAGGAGTTGGTGATGGACAGGGAAGCCTGGTGTGCTACAGCCCATGGGGTCCAAAAGAGTGGGACATAACTGAGCGACTGAACTGAACTCTCCATTGCCTTATAGTAAGGCACGGCCAGGTTTAGGACCTCCAATTTGGCTTATTCAAAAAACCTTTTTTAAACTCTGTTACCATAAAGTTAAACACTTCAGAAAGAACATATTGAAATCACACACTGGTTGTTACACTACAACACAGTGATGTCCACCTCTAACACTATGCTCTATATTGCATCTGCCTTTCCTCTTGGCATATGTCTATTTTATCAGGATTGGGATCATATTACTTATACTAGACATCTTTAGGCTGGGTTCCACTAGAGATTAAGCCCTACAGAAAAGGATTTATGTGTCTATTTTCCTTTTTTAAAAAATTTTAATCTTATATTGGAGTATAGCCAATTAACAATGTTTCGATAGTTTCAGGTGAACAGCAAAGGGCCTCAGTCACACATACACATGTATTCATTTTCCCTTAAACTCCTCTCCCATTCAGCTGCCACACAACATTGAGCAGAGTTCTCCATGCTATACAATAGGATTGAGTGTCTATTTTAATTTTCTCAAGGATGGTCTATAATTCAAATCACTCCAGAAGCATGGGAGAGAAGTTAATTCATAATATATTGGGGTTGGCCAAAAAGTTTGTTTGGGCTTTTCTGTAAGATATAATTGGAAATCCCAAATGAACTTTTTGGTCAACCCAATATCATGGTGGCCTTAGAGCATTCGGGCTTAATCCTCTTGTACAGCCCCAGCTGAGGAGGGCTGGTCTGTACTGTTGTATAATTTGCTTTGTTCACCTAATGATCCTTAAAACAGACATGTAATAAGCATATATCAGGCACTGGGAATATAAAGAAAACTAAGACATAGCCTTTCTCTTGAAACGAAAAATCCAGCCAGGGAAAACAAAAATACCTAAATATTCAAAATGCCAAAAAGCAGAGGCGTGGCAGTGACATTAGATGAAATGTCACTGCCTGGGGTGTCCCAGGCAACGGAACACTAGTGACATTAGATGAAATCAGGGAAGCCTCCTTGAGGAGACAAAGTGTAAATGGGTCCTTTAAGGATAGACTGGACCTCAGAGCCACAAAGGAGAGAGACAGCAGGTATTCCGGATGGGAGGACGGGCATGCCAAGATGCCCAGGGATGGCTGCTCCAGCCAGGTCACAGGGGATCTGGGGGAAAGTGGGAGAAGATGTAGCAAAGAAGGAATCATTAGACTTCCATGGTGGTCCAGGGGCTAAGACTCTGTGCTCCCAATGCAGGAGGCCCAGGGTCAATCCCTGGTCAGGGAACTAGATCCCACGTGCTGCAACTAAGAGTTCACATGCCAGCTAAATATCCTTCGTGCTGCACCTGAGACCTGGCACAGTCAAATAAATAAATAAATAAACATCAAAAATTTTAGAAAAGAAGATATGAGGGCCTCCAAACTGGCCCCAGAGGAGGAGGTGACCCTAAGTGGTCCTTAGGCAGGAGGGATGTAAGAGGCCACCGGAGGGATGGTCAAGGGGCTCTGATGACCACCGCAGCCAGGGCTGATGGAGCAGGGGAGACGGAGAGGGACAGAGACACGGGGGCCGACAAGAGTGGTGAAGGAAGAGGCCACAGAACTTGGTGACTGAGCTGGCAGCGGCTGTTCTTTTAGCACCCAGCCTGCTGAGATCCAACCTGCATAACAAATTCAGGCTGCTAATAGGAAAAAAAAAAAGCAAAGCATGCAAGAAGGCCCCACCAGCTGCCACCGTTCCACTATGCACTGAGATGATTTCACGGCCGAGGTAGGGGTAACAAAGGGGGATAAGAGGAGGAGGCCAGAAGGGATAAGACAGGACACTGGAGTAAACTGAGGTAACTGCCTGGAGAACTGCCCAGGTTCCCTCCAAGCTCTAACAAAACATCTTATGTAATATCTCTTGGGCAGTGGGCCCCCATGTGACAGCAAATTAGACATGCAGAAGATGCTACAGCAGAACACATCTGTGGCACTCTCCTGAATGCCACAAATAAAGCAAAATCTAAAAGCTTCCTTTTCAGTGGAGGATCTCCCTCTTCATCTAAAGGGAATACAAGTAGTCAGGCTGCATAAATAATACTTAATAGGAAAAAGTGAAAGTCAGTAGAATGAACAGTTAACAACAGCAACTCTGGGACTCAATATGAACAAGCTCCAACATGGGGATCTTTCCCTAAACTGGAGTATAATGGGCGAGTGAGTGTGCAAATTCTAAAATAACCAAGATCCCACCTCCCAAAGGAAGAGTCAGGGTATGGGTTCTTATGCTTTGAGATTATGAAGAGACGTCACCAAATAGGACCTTAGCAATATTCCTCAGGGAGCAGATAGCTGCTAAGGGGGGAAGGGAAGGTGGAGGATTCGGTAAGCAGTTTATGTAGTAATCTGGTATAGTGGTCCCTTGATATCTACAGGAAATTGGTTCCAGGACCACCACCACTTCTTGGATACCAAAATCCATGGATGCTCAAGTCTTGTATATTAAATGATGCAGTATTTGCATATAATCTACGTACATCTTCCCGTATACATTTTAAATCAGCTCTAGATTACTTTTAATACCTAATACAACATAAATGCTATGTACATAGCTGCTGGCACGCAGAAAACTCAAGTTTTGTTTTCTGGAACTTTCAGGAAATGTTCCTTTTTGAATATTTTTGATCTGCAGTTGGTCAACATGGAGGGCTGACTATATTCAATAACACTTTTTGTCCTTAGGAACAGAAGAACCAAAATAGTCATATAAAATGACAAATCAGAAAGTGATAACGACCCCAGAAAAGGAACTGGAGGAAAAGTGACTGGGAACAACCCAAAGGTTGACAGGCCCTGGCTGTTGAGAGCCTGAAAGAGAGGGAAAAACCATAGGAGACAAAGGAAAGTTTTGTTTGAGTCGTTTTAAGCTCAGAACAAGTTAAACGTGTTTGAAAACCGACAACATGTATTCAGGTCTGTGAGAGGCATCACTAAAACATACAATTTCCTTTTATGCCTAAATCACACGTCCCTTTTACTCTCTGCTCCAAAAATTTGGAAAACCAGCTCCTGGGCAGAATCCCAAACAGGCATACTGTCATTCACATAACCTCATTTTTAATTAGGCAGGGAGTATGTGCCTGGGGGTACAGCAAGAAGCAACACAGATATAGCCTCTTCTTCAAAGAGCTCTCATCTCATTTTTAAAATTAGATGAGTAGATCCATCACCAATGTTAATATTTTCCTCATTTTTCTTGTTAACTTATTCTACATTGGATATGAGGGCAGTGTTAGGAGATATTTTACATTTGGGGGACATGGGTGTACTGTGTGTTTGGGAAGGAGCTTAGAAAAGCCTCCCCCCACTTCTGGAAGGAATAATGGATAGGACTTGGTGGGGGTTGGGAAAGCAGGTGCCCCTGAGCAGGGACACTTGGCACTGAAGTGAGTGTTTGAAGGTCCAGCCCTGGAGGGAACAACATACCAAGAGGCTGCAAAAGGAAGCAGACCATGCCATGGTGGGTTGGCATTTCATCCTAAGACAAAAGAAGCCAACTGTGGGAGGGAGATTTAAACTGGAACTGGATTTTGGAGAGACCTCTCTTGAGGTAGGACTGGAGATGGGGAAGTCCTATTGTGAGGCAGGACCAGTGAGGAAGTTGCCATGGAGACCCGGCAGAGTGAGGATACTGTGCCTAGAAATGCAGGAACTTGGACCAGGGACCACCTCAGATCATTCTCTCAGGAATTTTGATGGGAGCTCTTCTGATGGGTGGGGTGTGAACGTGCAGAGTGCTACAAAGACAGAGATGCATTTGTCTCATCCACCACCTCCAGGTCAGTTTGCCTGAGTCTGAATCCCTGCTCTGTCCCCTACAGTTTCTTGACCTCCCTGAGCCTCAATGTCCTAAAAACATATTTGAAAAGTTAAATTTGAAAGTATTTAGATTTGAATGATCAACAAGTAAGAGCAATGAAAAAAGATATGTCAAAATTTGTAGAATGAATTGTACACCTGAAGCTTGCGGGTTGCAACTAAATTAGGTAAGGGAAATATGTGGTCTTAAGAGCTTCACGACCCAGATAATCACGATGGTGTGATCACTCACCTAGAGCCAGACATCCTGGAATGTGAAGTCAAGTGGGCCTTAGAAAGCATCACTATGAACAAAGCTAGTGGAGGTGATGGAATTCCAGTGGAGCTATTTCAAATCCTGAAAGATGATGCTGTTAAAGTGCTGCACTCAATATGCCAGCAAATTTGGAAAACTCAGCAGTGGCCACAGGACTGGAAAAGGTCAGTTTTCATTCCAATCCCAAAGAAAGGCAATGCCAAAGAATGCTCAAACTACCACACAATTGCACTCATCTCACACGCCAGTAAAGTAATGCTCAAAATTCTCCAAGCCAGGCTTCAGCAATATGTGAACCATGAACTTCCTGATGTTCAAGCTGGTTTTAGAAAAGGCAGAGGAACCAGAGATCAAATTGCCAACATCCGCTGGATCATGGAAAAAGCAAGAGAGTTCCAGAAAAACATCTATTTCTGCTTTATTGACTATGCCAAAGCCTTTGACTGTGTGGATCACAGGAAACTGTGGAAAATTCTGAAAGAGATGGAAATACCAGACCACCTGATCTGCCTCTTGAGAAATTTGTATGCAGGTCAGGAAGCAACAGTTAGAACTGGACATGGAACAACAGACTGGTTCCAAATAGGAAAAGGAGTACGTCGAGGCTGTATATTGTCACCCTGCTTATTTAACTTATATGCAGAGGACATCATGAGAAATGCTGGACTGGAAGAAACACAAGCTGGAATCAAGATTTCCGGGAGAAATATCAATCACCTCAGATATGCAGATGACACCATCCTTATGGCAGAAAGTGAAGAGGAACTAAAAAGCCTCTTGATGAAAGTGAAAGTGGAGAGTGAAAAAGTTGGCTTAAAGCTCAACATTCAGAAAACGAAGATCATGGCATCCGGTCCCATCACTTCATGGCAAATAGATGGGGAAACAGTGGAAACAGTGTCAGACTTTATTTTTCTGGGCTCCAAAATCACTACAGATGGTGACTGCAGCCATGAAATTAAAAGACGCTTACTCCTTGGAAGGAAAGTTATGACCAACCTAGATAGCATATTCAAAAGCAGAGACATTACTTTGCCAACAAAGGTCCGTCTAGTCAAGGCTATGGTTTTTCCTGTGGTCATGTATGGATGTGAAAGTTGGACTGTGAAGAAGGCTGAGCGCCAAAAAATTGATGCTTTTGAACTGTGGTGTTGGAGAAGACTCTTGAGAGTCCCTTGGACTGCAAGGAGATCCAACCAGTCCATTCTGAAGGAGATTAGCCCTGGGATTTCTTTGGAAGGAATGATGCTAGAGCTGAAACTCCAGTACTTTGGCCACCTCATGCGAAGAGTTGACTCATTGGAAAAGACTCTGATGCTGGGAGGGATTGGGGGCAGGAGGAGAAGGGGACGACAGAGGATGAGATGGCTGGATGGCATCACGGACTCGATGGACGTGAGTCCGAGATAAACTCATATGGGTCTGTGAACATTAAAAGACATACATACATATATGTCGATATACACATAATATAACATGTATGTGCCTGGGGGCATAGAAAGCAGCAACTCATGACCTATACTTATACATATATAACATGTATATAACATGGTCTATACATATATATATATAATATGTCTAAAACAGGTAAGGATATAGTGAGTCAGTACATCATTTATCTTTATTTCTGTCCTATATTTTATAGTATGTGGGTTTGTTGTAGAGAGTAGTATATAAGATTTTCAAAAAGAGTCACCCTCTGCAAACCACAAAACACTCTTAGATTCTCATGAATCTCGATTCTCTTGGCAGATAATTGAACCCCTTTACTGTTAGCTCTGAATGCCCTCTTTATCACCATAAATACCTTCAATGTTTATAGGAGGCAAAGATACCATGAGCCACATGTGGCTGCTGAGTAATTCAAATATGGCCCGTCCAAACTGAGATATGTTCTCATGTAAGATACACACAAGGCTTTGAAGAATTAAGTTTGACCAGAAGAATGTAAAATAGCTCAAAAACAACTTTTATATTAATTTAATAATATTTTATACATATTGGTTTAATGAAAATAAATTATTAAAATTAATTCACCTGTCTAAAAAAAAAATCCTTCTAATCTCTTGGGTTTAATTGCTAAGTTCCTAACTTCTTAATTTAGTTGACTGGGTTATTAATTTTTGCCTGTTTTCTTGCAAATATGAGTCATTAAGACCACATATTTCCCCTACCTTATTTAGTTGCAACCCACAAGCTTTAGGTGTACAATTCATTCTACAAATTTTGACATATCTTTTTTCATTGCTATTACTTCTTGATCATTCAAATCTAAATACTTTCAAATTTAACTTTTTAAATATGCTTTTAAATTATATTTTAAAACTGATACATAATTTAGCTTCACTGCATTCAGAGAACTTGGTCAATATGATACTCGTTATTTTAAATATGTTAGAACTTACTTTATGACCTGGTGTATGTTCAATTTTTGTAAAAGTATACTCTTTACTTGCTGGAACTATGTATTCTATTTAATTGGTTTGATCAAGCTTATTAATTGCTTTGCTTCTTAATCCCTTACTGGTTTTTTGTTAGCTTGTTCCATCAGTTACTGAAATAGATATGCTAAAATCTCTCATTATGTTGTCACATTTGTCAACTTTTTTTTGTCATTCTGTCACTTTTTACTTTGTATAGTTTGGAGCTGTATTTTTAGGTGCATACAAGTTTAGTTTAGTCCTGTTTTGTTTTGTTTTAATTTTCCTGGGAAACCAAAACTTTGATATTATATATATATGGCTTGGGTTATAGTTCTACTGGACTGAGCCACTCCAAAGGAAGAATAAACAAGAAAACCAGATACCAAATCCTGGGTGACTAAGGACTGGATTGCAGAAAATGACAAGCAAAGCACAGAGAGTATTGGTAGCCCTATTTGAAAAAAAAATAAGTACCACTACTCTGGCTTCCTCTTTTGTTGCTGGAGTCTAGATTGGAAATGAAAACAAGATGTTTGTGAAAAGCAGAAATGATATAGAGAACAAGATAGAAGAGAATATAAAAGTAGAAGCTGAGGGGAGAGAAAGGACTAGAGAAGAAGGAACACTACATGAATAACAGAAAAACTGCTTCTGCTTTGAACTCAACACATGTAAGCCTTTAATTATGAAAATGACACCTCGTCTTAAAGGCAGACTTCATGTTCAAAAGACAACGTCCTATTCCATCAAAACAGACTTTTCAAATGTGTTATTTGTATCAATTTTTTCCTCTTTAATCATATCACATCACATGAAACAGAACCATTAATTCCAGATATTTAAAACTTGAAAAGGGGAAGAATTCATGGGTATAAGGAGGTGATGAACCATCCAATATTACTTAATTCTGTATATTTTTCCACACGCTAAAGGGGAACAAAAATGTCTTGCATGGCCTCTAAAGATCAAACAAGAAATAAGCTTTTCCTCTAGGACGTGGGGGAATTCTTCAGTAGAAACCCAGAGGTACAGGGAACACAAGTCACATAACTAAAAACAAAGCAGAGAAAGTGCAGTGTTAGAAAAGGTAAGGAGACGTTCCCAGGGGTGTCTGTGGCAGTCTGGAAGAGACAACCACTCCCTGACCACAGAGGCTCATGGAGCTGAAGTGCTCCTCAGGGTCAGCCTGTCCTGCTGCCTGACCTGGGGCGGCCGTGGCCTAGAGGTGACCGCACTAGCTGAGAATCTATAGCGCACAGCCACGTGGTAACTCATCGTGGCTCCTGGCACAAGTCCTTCCTCGGTCTCCCCGGTTCAAAGCCATTGTTGAGCTAATCAGTTAGTAGTAAGGAACTACCCATGCAAAGCTGAACATACACATACCCATGACCCAGCAATCTCACCCCTACCTAGACTGTCATCAGAAATGCACATACAGGGGCTTCCCAGGTGGCATTAGTGGTAAAGAATCTGTATGCCAACATAGGGGATACAAGAGACACAGGTTCGATCTCTGGGTCTGAAGATACCCTGGAGTAGGAAGTGGCAACCCACTCTAGAATTCTTTCCTGGAGAATTCTATGGATAGAGGAGCCTGGTGGGCTACAGTCTATAGGGCCATAAAGAGTTGGACACGACTGAGTGACTGAGCGACTGAGCACACAGATGGTCCAGTGGTCAAGACTCCATGCTCCCAATGCAGGGGCCCTGGATTCAATCCCTGGCCAGGGAACCAGAACCCAAATGCCATAATAAATTAAAAAATTAAATAAATATAATATTTTAAAAAGCTGTTAAAAAGAGAAATATGCGTGCACCCACACACACACACACAAGCCAGGTATGAAAACAGTCATGGCATCACTAACTGTAATAGCCAAACCTGCCACCTGCCCAAGTGTCCATCAACAGTGCACAGACAAAGATATAGTATATTTTTCACCCACAGGCCCAATCAGCAATGAGTGAGCACCCTACAGCGAGAGGCAGCATCTGGAGTGAGTCTCAGAAACCCAAGTCCGAAGGAAAGAAGACAGACACTGCAGAATTCCAGTGATACAAGCTCGAGAGTCAGCAGGGGTTCTCTTCCAGGATGCAGTGACTCAAAGGGGACCCACGGGTGCTCCTGCTTCTTGATCTGAGAGCATGGTATGCTGAATTTGTAAAATCTGTTGGACAGTAATCCACTTATGCCTACTTTCCTAGCATGTATGCTATACTTAGAAAAACAAGATAACGCTCTTCTAAGTAAGACAAGCCTGGTCATGTCCTTGTACCTCTCTAACCTCATTTTTCTTCTGCTCGCTACATCTTCCTTGCTCCCCCTCTGCACGTGTGCTCAAGCTGGGTCTCTCTTCCTGCTGCTGCTGCTGCTAAGTCGCTTCAGTCGTGTCCGACTCTGTGCGACCCCATAGACAGCAGCCCACTAGGCTCCTCTGTCCCTGGGATTCTCCAGGCAAGAATACTGGAGTGGGTTGCCATTTCCTTCTCCAATGTATGAAAGGGAAAAGTGAAAGTGAAGTCGCTCAGTCGTGCCCGACTCTTAGCAACCCCATGGACTGCAGCCTACCAGGCTCCTCTGTCCATGGGATTTTCCAAGCAAGAGTACTGGAGTGGGGTACCATTGCCTTCTCCAGGGTCTCTCTCCCTAATGGCCTGCATGTCACCATCCACAGTGATGGTTTCCTCCCACAATAAGCCAGTGATTCACCCACTTCTGGATGCCTTTGCTAACACCCCTCATACTGATCCAGCACCTTGCTGCTGCTTCTCGGCAGTTAGGGAGTGCGTACCATTGTTAATGTGTGTATACTTCCAGTTGCTTTAATTCTGCCAAGGCTTCCCAGATGAACCAAAAACACAGAGCATGCCCTCTGGGAGCGTCTCCACAGGCAATTCAGATTAAATTGATTAAACCGCTTCTCAGGAACTAGAAGAGTGTGCAAAGGGAGCCGTGACCCTTCTTCCAAGACTCTCCCTTCTGCCCCCAGCACCTGGATGAACTCCCATAGAGGACTTGAAACCTCTTCTATTGTCTCTTTCACCTCCCAAGAGCCAACCTGCTAGACAAACTCCTGCCAAACAGACCAGCAGGGCAAATAGGGGAGGACTGGAGGAGACACATCAAAGAACAAAGGGTTTTTTCTTATCCTGCCTTGAACATAGTCTTAAAATTCAACACTATTACTCAGCCAGAAAAAACCAAAATAATGCCATTTACAGCAACATAAATGGACCTAGAGATTGTAATACTGAGTGAAGCAAGTCAAAGACAAATATCATAGGATATCGCTTTTATGTGGAATCTAAAAAAATAGTACAAATGAACTTATTTACAAAACAGAAATAGAATCACAGATGTAGAAAATAAACTTATGGTTACCAAGGGGGAAAGAAGAGGGAAGGGTTACTTGGGAGACTGGGATTGACATAGACACACTACTATATATAAAACAGATAAACAAGAAGAACTACTGTATAGCACAGGGAACTCTGTTCAGTACTGTATAATGAATGGCCTATATGGAAAAAGAATCTAAAAAAAAATAAAATAAAATATATATATATATATATATATATATATATATATGGCTTCCCCAGTGGCTCCACGGTAAAGAATCTGCCTGCAATGCAGGAGATGTAAGTTCAGTCCCTCGGTTGGGAAGATCCCTTGGAGAAGGAAATGGCAACCCACTCCAGTATTCTTGCCTGGGAAATCCCATGGACAGAGGACCCTGGCAGTCTACAGTCTAGCATGTATGCAAAAGAGTCAAACACGACTTAGTGACTAAACAACAACAAATACATATTTATATATAACTGATTCACTTGGCTGTACAGCAGAAACTAACACGACATTGTAAACCAACTATATTCAAATAAAAACTAATAAATTAATTCCAAAAAATTCAATACTAACCTATCATGGTAATATGAAACAATCTGGCAGTTTAAGCCAAAATTATAAGCATTTTCAAAATAGGCAGTCATTAATGTGCATGTTTATCATTGATGCCTGTCAGCCCTCTCCCTCTCTCTTCCACAAACACCTTCATGCCTTCCCACCTCACCCATTTTTTTTCTCACCTAGAGAAAGACCCAACAACTAATCATAACCAAGATTCATTTTATCTCACAGAAATAGCGGCCCTCAGACAACAGACAGACCTATGAAGAGGTTCACTATACTCTGGTCACAGGGCTCTGCCAGTTTACATCAGTCTCTCCTCGTCCAAGCCCTGGCTGGAATTCAGGTGATTCCTGGCTCTACGACTAGAAATGTAAGACATTCTGCTAACCCGTCAAGCTTTCAGAATTAGGTGAATGAAACCACAACCCATCCTGACAGTTTCTGCCTCTGTGCCCCTTCACTCAGCAGACAGGATTCCTCCCCAAGGTTCCTCTCTTCTGTGGAAGCAGATTACCAACAGCAGGGCTCAGCTTAACACCAGAGGGCAGGAGCCACATCTCCTTCCTCTTTGTAATCCCAAAGTCAGATCCATGCTTGGCCTGATGAGCAGGTAAACCAAAGGGGCTGGCAGGTAAAAACCATTTTCCCTTTTAAACAGACTGATACTTAATGAAGCAAAGGCCACAGACATGAACTAAGATATGAGGACATAAAATGTCTTTCCAGTGAGTTAGTGATTCTGCAGGACCCTCTTCATTGGTGAACACATTTGCCATCAGAACCACAGAACCAGGGGCCTGAAAGGGATCTTGGCCATCTGCAGGTCAAGCCTCCCACTACAGATCAGGAGATGGAGTCTTACAGGGGGATCAGCGTTGGCCAAGGTCACCCACCTCTTGTGGGGTTGGGCAGGACCTAGCTTCTTTCTATTCGAAGATGCTCTCAGAAAATCTTGTATTACTTAACACACTAAAGGAGCATATAAAATCCATGCCCATGTCAAGCCACTCCTTACAACTCAGGAAACACCAAAGGTCACCACAAAACGTGTCTCTTCCGCAGGGCTGGCCGCACAGAGTGGGCACGAAAGGTCACTGGCGAATTTCTACCTGCAGACACTGCACATCACGCCTTCCCGATGGATGCGAAAGACAGCCGCCGGAGCTGCTAGTCACCGAGGGTCCTTCCATCCTGTCCCGGGGAAATGAGTTAACTGGGCTCTTCTGGCTCGGAAGCTTCGAGCAATGAATTAAACCCCAAGTCGCTGCGGAACACATAAGGGAAAGGGACACCGCGCCTGGAGCGCACATCCCGGCCGTTCACCCCTCCGTCTCCACCGCGTCCACACTTGCGCGGGCCGCGGCGTACCCAGCCGGTCCGCTGCGCGCGAGGCCACGACTCCCAGCCCGCGCCCCCGCCAGGCGCATCTGGGGGAGCCGTGCCCTGGGCGCTGCCCGTAGGAAGCTGGGGCGGAGCCGCCGGGCCCAGCCACGCGGGGGCAGGGACCGATCGCCGCCGCCGCCCCCGGCCAGCGGCCCCGTTACGCCGAGGAGGGGGCTGCGCCACGTACCTCGGCCGGCAGGTGCCGCCGCCGCCGCCTCGGTTCGCGGCTTCAGGGGACGCCGCTCCGCGCCACCCGCCGCCTTCTTTCGCATATTAGGGAGCGGGCGCCAGCCTGCCTCTAGTCCCGGGCCCCGCGCCCCGGCCCGCCCCCAGCGCTGCGCTAGCGCCCATTCAGTCCCGGACCGAGCGCTCCCCGGCTCGGATGCGGAGGAGGGGCGTGGGGCGGGGCCTGGAGTCACGAGGACACGAGAACCAATCAGAGCGCGCGAGGGCTCCCGAGGCTGCCTCGCTCCCTGGACTCGCAACCCTCCCCACCCAGCGGGCCTAGGGGAGCCGGGCGCCCCCAGCTGGACGCGCGTCGTACTGTGTGCTGGCGCTGGCGGGGTCTGGGGCACTCACAGCCCTCTAGATCCCTGCGCGCGGTTAGATGGTGAAGGAACAAAAGGTGTTTGGACTGAGTATAGGACTTTACTGCGCAGAGGACTCGTAGACGCGGAGCTGCTGAATGAAGGGGCTTTATGGAGTCACGTGCTTTATTCTCTAGGATGGACCCGCAGACAACACTGGATTGGAGTTCCTGGGGCCCTGGAGACAACAACGAGAGCTGCCTGAGTGTATCTGGAAATTTGCTGAACAGTTTTATGTTGTTCCAAGTATTGGAGAAAAGTGAGAGAGCACTAATTTCGCGGATGGGTTATTGAGACTCAGCAGAAGTGAGTTACACTAAATCTTTTAGTGGCAGAGTATGAATGCGAACCTGCGTTTGGAGCGCTCATTTCCGTATCTCTGGAGTCCCCCTTGAATCTGGAGAGGAAATGGCATACAGTTTTTAAAAGCGTGAATATTCGTGAATCCCCAAGTTCAGGAATTAAAAGACTTGAAAGCACGGATATGTTGTTTCTTTAATACAGCCAGGTGTGCGGTAGGACTTGTTGACTCTTCAGTAAGGTCGGTGAAGTTGTTCTGGTTTCAGAATATCCTTTGGGGTTGGCGAACACAGGGCATCGCAGTCATGTTCCTGTGATGTAGGTTTCGGTTCCACTTTGAAAAGCAGGATCCTAGACAGGGAGCCAAATATATTTGCCTAAACGGAAAATCTTGTCACTTTTTTTTGTTTGTTTTTTGCAACAGTTTGCACACGGTTTGCACAGTTACAAACAAGACTTGGAGTTTTCTGTCCTCTTCCCCAGCTGGGGGCAAGGGGACTGGGGGGAAAATGTGGGGTCTTGGGTAACAAAGATCAAGAGGGAAAACTTGGAAAGGAAAGCGTGGAAAGACTGCCTTCACACCTTTCAAAAGGATTTTGTCCTAAAAGTGTTTCTCGATTATTTAAAGTTGAGGACATGTAAGCATTTTTAAAATATTGGAGGAAAAGTTATCACTGCTGCTACTGCTGCTAAGTCGCTTCAGTAGTGTCCTACTCTCTGCGACCCCATAGACCGCAGCCCACCAGGCTCCCCCGTCCCTGGGATTCTCCAGGCAAGAACAATGGAGTGGGTTGCCATTTCCTCCTCCAATGCATGAAAGTGAAAAGTGAAAGTGAAGTCGCTCAGTCCCCACGGACTGCAGCCTACCAGGCTATTCTGTCCGGAGATCTGAATCCTGAGTGTTGGCCAAGGCTGGCTAGCAGAGCCGAGGCCTAGCTCTCTGGGGTCAGTGACAGCTGCAAGGAGAATACTAAGTACCTCAGCCCCTCTCTCTTGGAGATAAGCAGAGGCCTGCCTTATCAGACACTCTACTTTCATCTGCCTCAGCTGCTCTTCCACTTTTCTCCCAGATATTCTTTATTCATAAAGCCAGACCTCATTTAAAAGTATTTTTTAAAACGGGTACAGCTGGTCTTCCAGTCAGTCCACCACTAGCATTATCATTGTTGTTGTTTAGTCATTCAGTCACTCAGTTGTATCAGACCGTGACCCCATGGGCTGTAGACATCCAGGCTCCTGTGTCCATGGGATTTCCCAGGCAAGAATACTGGAGTGGGTTGCCATTCCTGTATCCTGCATTGGTTGGCAGATTCTCTATCACTGAGTCACCAGGGAGCCCAGCAGAACCATGGTGAGGCCTTATCACCCCCATTCTCCTCTCCTGTGCAGGGACCTCATCCACCCACCTCCACATTTCAGCTGCCCCGAGGCAGGCAAGAACCAGATACCCTTTATGGCTGGCATGAGGCTCAGCAGTACCCTGGCTTGGAAGGCTGTGAGAGAGACTGACTTTCTGTGCAACAATACAAGCCGTGCTCTTAGTACTCCTTCCACTAAGCTGCAGGGCCACCTTTAGTTACTTTTGGCCACAATGCAGAGCACGCAAAATCTTAGTTCCCCAAGGAAATCAACACCAAGTACTCTAAAGTGGAAGCGTAGAGTCTTAAACACTGAATGGCCAGGGAAGTCCCCACCACCATTAGTTACTGTTCAGGGTTATGACAGAGATCCCCAAACAACAGATGAAAATCAGCCACTGGATCTCAAAGCCTCATAGGTACGTGTGTGTGCTCAATCACGTCTGACTCTTTGCAACCCAATGGACTATGGCCCACCAGGCTCCTCTGTCCCATGGGATTTCCCCAGGCAAGAATACCAGAGCAGGTTGCCGTATCCTACTGAAGGGGATCTTCCAGGCCTAGGCATCAAACTTATGTCTATGGAGTCTCCTGCATTGGCAGGTGGTCTGTTTACCTTTGCTCCACCTGGAAAGACCTCAAGGCAGATACTGGTCTCAGAAAAGCCTTTGGACCTTGGCTAGCAAAATGGTGGGGCTGTTTGTGAATCTGGGACAGCATCCACGATTTTGTAATTTGTTCATTACTTTATGCTCATTACTTTGGTCATTCTCATAGCACATACTGTGATTGCTTCCAACAGTCACTTCATCTTCCCCCTTCTGTGATGCAACATACAGTTAAGGTAAGCCTGCCCCACTCTTAGCTCTATGACTGGGCTCTGATTGGTCCAAGTCAGTGGTTCTCAAAGTATGGTCCACAGACCCCTGGTCAGGGGTGTCCCTTTCAGACGACCTTTCAGGGGTGGCCTTTCAGAGAATCTCTGAAGTCAAAATTATTTCATTATCATCTAAGACATTATTTTCCTTGTTACTGATGGTGCGAAAGCAAAGGTGTGCAAAAGGTGTTCTGGTGCTTTCCCAGAGGAAGGGCAGCCAACTGTAGTAGTGTTTTCATCACTACACACTCATGGTGGGAAAAAAGAAATTACATTTGAGAATTTTCTGGATGGAGCAACAAAAAGGTGATTAACTCATTAAAAGCTCAGTCTCTCTTGTAAATATTTTACATGGAAATGGCACATAAAACACTTGCTGCAAACTGACATGTGATGGTTGTGCAAGAAGAAGCACTCGTGCAATCGTTTGAGTTGCAAGCTGAAATAGCTGGTGGGTTTTTTGTTTTGTTTTTTCATGGAACTCCATTCGTACTTGAGAAAACAACCGACAGATTATGGTTATCTCAACTTGGGTGTTTGGTAGACTTTTTCTTGCAAACGAACTAAGCAAGCCTGTCTCTTCAAGGAAAATAATTGACTACTTGTTGCCAGTCTTGAAAAACTTCTGGATTTCAAAAGAAATTTGGAATTTTGGAAAACTTGTGTTGCCATCAACTTGACAGCTTTTCAGTATTTATATAGATAAAGAAATAACCTCCTGTAGAGTTTTGGTGTACTATCAAAGAAGAATATCCATAATATTCCTGAAAGACTATTAGAGTACTTTTTGCTTTTCCAATTTTGTATCAATGTGAAGCAGGTTTTCTTCACATAATTTAACCAAAACAACTTGTAACAGATTGAATGCAAAAGCAGATATGAAAATCCAGCTGTATTCTATTAAGCCATACTTAAAGAGACTTGCAAATATATATTTTTTTAAAAAAAGCATTCTTCTCACCATCTTTTTGTTTTTGAAAACATTGGCCTTTTTGTCAACATGTTAACATGCAATTTTATTATTATTATTATTTTTTTTTTTTACAGAAGAGGTTGTTTTCAGTTTATTACATAAAAACCTTTTTAGGATCATATGAGAAGTCATAAATACATTAATGTATCCTGCTACGGACAGTTTTCAGTGTCTTGTGTCGAGTCTGTCCACGTATTTTACTCACTATAATTTTACACGCTGTAATTAGGAGGTTTCTGTATCTCTGGAACTTGTCCTTTTCAGGCAGTAAGTTTCCTACTCCATCACTTTCTTCCTGAGCTTTTTCACTGATTTTTTTTTTTTTTTGTAAATGAAAGATTTTCTCTGTTTGCTTTGAGATTCCAGTAGCCATTAGAAATATTCAGCCCTTTCTGGGTCACATGGCTATAATTTATTGTTAAGTGGCTTTTCCATTTTGCTGGAGCTGTTGCTGCATTTGTAAGTTGTTCGCCTCAAACGAAGCATAGTGCACTAGGATGACTTGGATTATCAACATGTGTAAAATCCATTGTGGGGTAGTTTTCATTGTAAAGAGGAGTTGTTTTTTTTTTTTTTCCTTAAGCCGTTTTTTTTGCAATGGTGCAGTGGAATGACTCAGAAGATTGTAATTCTTCATCATTTATCAGAATTGCCCATAGGGCTCAGCCTAGAACTCTCCTCTTCCATCTCACACCTTATCTTCAAAAATTGCCAGTAACATACAAATGCTAGTAAAGTGTAAAACAGAATGAGAGAATTGCAAGAGACAGAAAAATCCACAGTACAATTCAGTTCTTTTTTTTTTTTTTTTTAATGTTTATTTGGCTGCACTGAGTTTTAGATGTGGAATACGGGATCTAGTTCCCTCACCAGCGATTGAACCCAGGCCCCCTGCATTGGGAGTGTGAAGTTTTAGCCAATGGACCACCAGAGAAGCCCCCTCAACCCCAGTTTTCTTTAATATATATAGGTACAATTCACTTTCAGGCTACATAATCCAAGTTTTGTGACATTTGTAACAGCAAACCTCTTGTAGGGCAGCTGGGGGACATGAAAACTTCTTCTGATTTTTTGTTAACCCTGTAGAGCTCCTTGCAATTTTATTATTTTTATGAATTATTTTATTATTTTTAAAGAATTTAGTTTTTTCTTTCAGTTTTATTGAGATATAATTGACATACAGCACTGTATAAATTTGAGAGGTACAGCATGATTTGACGTACATACATCATGAAATGATTATAAGTTTAGTAAACACCCATCATTTCATCTAGATACAAAATTAAAGAAATAGAAAAAAGTTATTCCCTCATGTTCACGTGTAATACACAGTAGTGTTGACTATTCTTATGTTGTACATTACATTCCTCGTACTTATTTATTTCATAACCAGAAGTTTGTACTTTTTGACTGCCCTCATCTAATTCTCCTCCTGCCATTCTCTGCCTTTGGTAACACAAATCTGATCTCTCTTTCTGTGCACCTGCTTGTTTTTTGTTTGCTTGTTTTTAAAGTCTAATTGACCTACAACACTATGTTAGTTCCTGTTACACAATATAGTGGCTCAATATTTTATACATTTCAAAATGATCGCCATGATGAGTCCAGTTACAATCTGTCACCAAAGGTATTACATAATTACTGACTTTAAACTCAACATGCAAAAAACTAAGATCATGGTATCTGGTCCCATCACTTCATGGTAAAAAAATAGGGAAACAATGGAAGCAGTGACAGACTATTTTCTTGGGCTCCAAAATCACTGCAGATGGTGATGGTAGTCATGAAATTAAAGGACCCTTGCTCCTTGGAAAAAAAGCTATGACCAACCTAGACAGCATATTAAAAAGCAGAGACATTACTTTGCCAACAAAGATCCATATAGTCAAAGCTATGGTTTTTCCTGTAGTTATGTATAGATGTAGAGTTGGACTATAAGGAAGGCTGAGCGCTGAAGAATTAATTGATGCTTTCAAACTGTGGTGCTGGAGAAGATTCTTGAGAGTCCCTTGGACTGCAAGGAGATCCAACCAGTCAATCCTAAATGAAATCAACCCTGAATATTCATTGGAAGGACTGATGCTGAAGCTGAAGCACCAATACCTTGGCCACCTGATGCTAACAGCCAACCCACTGGAAAAGACCCTGATTCTGAGAAAGACTGAAGACAGGAAGAAAAGGGGGAGACAGAGGATGAGATGGTTGGGTGGCATCATTGACTCAATAGACATGAGTTTGAGCAAACTCAGGGAGATTGTGAAGGATAGGGAAGCCTGGTGTGCTGCAGTCCATGGGGTCACAAAGAACTGGACAGGACTGAGTGACTGAACAACAATATTCCCCACACTGTACCTTACATAATGATCGCTCATTTATTTTGCAAATGAAAATTTGTATCTCTTAATCATCCTCACCTATTTCTTTCCCCCTTCACTTCTCTCCCCTCTGGCAAAAACTTGTTTGCTCCCTGTATCCATAACTCTGTTTCTGTTTTGTTATGTTTATTTGTTTTGTTTTTTAGATACCACATCTAGGTTAAAGGTTAAATCATACAGTATTTGTCTTTTTCTATCTGACTTATTTCACTTAGCATAGTACCCTCTAAGTCCATATATGCTGTTACAAATGGCAAACTTCCATTCTTCTTTACAGTTAAGCAGTATTCCATTGTCTATATATACATATATACATATATATGTATATATAAAACATCTTTACCAATTTATCTATTGATGGAGACTAAGGTTGCTTCCATATCTTGGCTATTATAAGTAATGCTGCAGTGAACATAGGGGTGCATCTATCTTTTTGAGTTAGTATTTTTATTTTCTTTAGACGAGTACTCAGGAGTGGAATTGCTAGATCATATGGTGGGTCTATTTTTAATTTTTGGAGGAATCACCATACTATTTTCCATAGTGGCCACCACAGTGCACAAGGGTTCCCTTTTTTTCAACATCCTTGCCAACACTTGTTATTTGTTGTCTTTTGATGATTCTAGCAGGGTTGAGGTGATATCTGTTTGTGGTTTTGATTTGCATTTCCCTGATGATTATTAATGTGGAACTTCTTTTCACGTGCCTGTTGGCTGCCTGTATGTCTTCTTTGGAAAAATGTCTATTCAGATTCTCTGCCCATTTTTTAATATATTGTTTGTTTTCTGGTTGTTGAGTTGTATGAGTTCTTTGTATATTTTGGGTTTTGAACCCTTACTGAATATATTGTGAACAAATGGGAGAAGAAATATCTTCTCCCATTCAGTAGGTGGCCTATTCATTTTGTAGGTAGTTTCATTTGCCACGCAAAAGCTTTAGTTCGATGTAGTTCCCTTTGTTAATTTTTGCTTTCAATCTCCTTGCCTAAGGAGACATATCCCAAAAATATTACTTATGAGGCCAAAGAGCATACTACCTGTACTTTCAGGTCTTACATTTAAGTCTTTAATCCATTTTTACTTTACTTTTGTGCATGTTGTGAGAGAATAGTTCAGTATGGCTCTTGTGCATGTAGCTGTCCAGTTTTCCCAACATCATTTACTGAAGAGCTTCTTTCCCCCATTGTATATGCTTGCCTCCTTTGTCATCGATTAATTTCTCATGTAAATATGAGCTCATTTCCGAGCTCTCTGTTCTGTTTCATTGATCTACGTGTCTGTTTTTTTGCCAGTACAATACTGGTTTGACTACTGAAGGTTTGTAGTTTGGAATCCTCCAGCTTTGTTTTTCTTTTTCAAGATTGTTTTGGATACTTAGGGTCTTTTGTGTTTCCATATAAATTTTGTAATTATTTGTTCTAGTTCTGTGAAAAATGCCATTGGCATTTTGTTAGAGATTGTGTTGAATCTGCAGATTGCTCTGCATAGCATGGAGACTTTAACAATATTAGTTCTAGGCCGTGAGTATATCTTTCCATATTCAAAAGAATCTTAAGAGTTTTCCAAGTACAGGTCTTTAATCTCTTTTGTTAGATTTATTCCTAGGTATTTTATTCTTTTTAATGTGACTGTAAATGGGATTGTTTCCTAATTTCTCTTTCTGATAATTCACCATTAGTGTAAAGAAATGAAATAGATTTCTGTGTATTAATTTTGTATCCTATAATTTTACTGAATTCATTGATGAGTTCTAGTATCTTTGGGCGGCATCTTTAGGACTTTCTGGGTATAGTATCATGTCATCTGCAAACTTCTTCCTTTCCAATTTGGATTCTGTTTCTTTCTAAAATATATATATATATATATATATATATATATATATTTTATTGACATATAGTTGACTTAAAATGTTTCAGGTGCACAGAAAGATGATTCAGTTATACAAATATACATATATTATTTTTAAAATTATTTTCCATCATAGGTTATTGACTGTAGTTCTGTATGCTACAAAGTAAGCCTTTGTTGCTTGTTGCATATCTATTTTATAATTAGAAATATAGAATTCTATTCATACTAAGTCAAACAAGTGGAATCAAAGTGTCATAAAATTTTAGTTAGGCAAAAATTCATGTTTTCTAAAATATATATATTATATATATTTATATATACAAGTATATAAAAGCTTTTCTATTACACTTGATAAAGACTTGAGAAAGAACATAAAAATAAGAAGAGATGGAGAAACTAGAGAACATAAACTAGATGAAATGGGAACACTGAATATGAAATAGAAAAAGTGAAACAAACTAAATAAAAGTAAAAGATCATCATATAGTCCAGTTGTTTTTAAACATGACTGCTCATTAGAAACATATTTGGAGCTCTGGAGAAAAAAAGCAATACCTGAACATTTGTATTTTTCAAAAAATTTCAAGATAATTCTGATATGCATCTGGATTTTAAAAAGTGATTGCAGATTTTTCTATTAGATCCTAGTTTTGGTGAGTTCTATTATTTTTCTGTTGACCGATCATGATACAATGGTATTGAGTAATAGTTACATAATCACAATAGTAAAAGATGTTTATCAATTTCATAATCAATAGCCAGACAAAAAAGATATTTACAGTTACAAGCCATAATAGGAACATGATTAACTTAACAATATAAAATAATTACACACAATTTTGGAGGGTGTCGAGTAGAGTGATGTTGTAAGTGGAAGTACATATATGCATATATTTTCATCCACCCAGCCAGTCTATGTCTTTGGTTGGTGCATTAAATCTATTTACACTTAATATAATTATTGATATGTATGATCCTATTTGGAGAAGTAAATGGCAACCCACTCCAGTATTCTTGCCTGGAGAATCCTATGGACAGAGGAGCCTGGCAGGCCACAGTCTGTAGGGTCGCCAAGAGTCAGACACAACTGAAGTGACTTAGCACACGCACATGATCCTATTACCATTTTCTTAATTGTTTTGGGTTTATTTTCTGTAGGTCTTTTCCTTGTGTTTCTTGCCTAGAGAAGTTCCTTTAGCATTCATGGTAAAGCTGGTTTGGTGGTGCTTAATTCTCTTAACTTTTGCTTGTTTGGATAGCTTTTGATTTCTCCATCAAATCTGAAGGAGAGTCTTGCTGGGGTAGAGTATTCTTGGTTGTAGTTTTCTTCTCTTTTATCACTTTAAATATATCATGCCATTCCCTTCTGGCTTGTAAAGTTTCTGTTGAGAAATCAGCTGATATCCTGATGGGAGTTCCCGTGTATGTTATTTGTTGTTTTTAATATTTTATCTCTGTCTTTAATTTTTGTCAGTTTGGGGACTATATGTCTCCATGTGTTCCTTCTTGGGTTTATCCTTCCTGGGACTCTGTGCTTCCTGGACTTGACTGACTATTTCCTTTCCCATGTTCAGGAAGTTTTCAGCTATTATCTCTTCAAATATTTTCTCAGGTCCTTTGTCTCTCTTCTTCTGGGACCCCTATAATTCGAGTGTTGGTGCATTTAACGTTGTCCCAGAGGTCTCCTAGGCTGTCTTCATTTCTTTTCATTCTTTTTCTATATTCTGCTCTGTGGCAGTGATTCCCACCTTTATGTCCTCCAGGTCATTTAACTGTCCTTCTGCCCCAGTTATTCTGCTATTAATTCCTTGTATTGTATTATTCATCTCTGTTTGCTTGTTCTCTAGTTCTTCTAGGCCATTGCTAAATATTTCGTGCATCTTCTCAATCTTTGCCTCCAATCTTTTCCTGAGATCCTGGATCATCTTCACTATCTTATTCTGAATTCTTTTTCTGGGACATTGCCTATCTCCATTTCATTTAGCTGTTTTTCTGGGACTTTATCTTGTCCCTTCATCTGGGACATAACTTTCTGCTTTTTCATCATGATTAACTTTCTGTAATATGTTTTTTGTATTAACTGCTGTGAGACTGTTCTTTTTGCTTCTTCTGTCTGCCCTCTGATGGATGAGGCTAAGAGACTTACGTAAGCTTCTTGATGGGAAGGACTGGCAATGGGAAAAACTGGGTCTTGCTCTGGTGGGAAGGGCCTTTCTCAGTAAAACTTTAATCCAATTATCTGCTGATGGATGGGGTTGCACTCCCTCCCTGGTAGTTGTTTGGCCTGAGGCAACCCAGCCCTAGGCTCTATGGTAGGGTTAATGGCGAACTCCAAGAGGGTTTACACCAAGGAGGATCTTCCAGTGCTGCCGTCCCTGTGGTGAGGCCCTGCCAACCCACACCTCCACAGGAGGCCCTCCAACACTAGCAGGTGTTTTGGTTCAGTCTCCTGTGGGGTCACTGCTCCTCTTCTCTAGGTCTTGGTGCATGCGAAATTTTGTTTGTGCCCTCCAAGACTGGAGTTTCTGTTCCCTCAGTCCTCTGGAAGGCCTATAATCAAATCCCACTGGCCCTTAAGTCCAGATTCCCTGGGGACTCCCGGTCCCTTTGTTGGATCCCCAGGCTGGGAAGCCTGATGTGGGGTTTAGAACCTTCACAATAGTGGGAGAACTTCTCTGTATTATTGTTCTCCCACCCAGCAGGTATGGGATTTGATTTTATCATGATTGCATCCCTCCTACCATTTCGCCGCAGCTTCTTCTTTGTCTTGGAATGTGGGGTATCTTTTTTTTGGTGGGTTCCAGCATGCTCCGGTTGATGGTTATTCAACAGCTAGTTTCAATTTTGGTGTTCTCACAGGAGGAGATAAGCACATGTCCTTCCACTTTGCTATCTTGAACTGGAAGCCTGGATTCTGTTTATTTCTTTTTCTTATGTGATTGCCATGGCTAGGACTCCTAATACTATATTGAATAAAAATTGTTAGAATGAACATCCTTGTTTTACTCCTCATCTTAGGGGAAATGCTTTTAGCTTTCACCAGTGAGTGTAGTGTTAGCTGTGGGCTTGTCATACATGGTTTTTATTATGTTCAAGTATGGTCCCCCTATCCTGGAGAAGGAAATGACAACCCACTCCAGTATTCTTGCCTGGAGAATCCCATGGACGGAGGAGCCTGGTGGGCTACAGTCCACAGGGTCACAAAGAGTCGGACACGACTGAGTGACTTCACTTTCACTTTCATGGTCCCCCTATACCATCTTTGTCGACAGTTTTATCATAAATCAATGTTGAATATTATCAAAAGATTGTTCTGCATCTATTGACATGATTGTATGATTTTTATTTTTCAATTTGTAAATGTGGTGTATCACACTGATTGATTTGTGGATATTGAACCATCCTTGCATCTTTAGGATAAATCTCACCTCACCATAATATATGATCCTTTTAGTATATATTACTGAATTCAGTTTGCTAATGTTGGCCTCATAGAATGAGTTTGGAAATATTCCTTCTCTGTAATTTTTTTGCATAATTTGAGAAGGATAGGTGTTAACTCTTCTCTAAATGTTTGGTAGAAATCATACATGAAGTTTTTTCTGGTCCTAGACTTTTGCTTGTTGGTAGCTTTTGATTACTGATTCAGTTTTATTGCTGGGAATTGGGCTATTCATATTTTCTGTTTCTTCCTGGTTTGGGCTTGGGAGATTGTACATTTCTAGGAATTTGTCTATTCCTTCTAGGTTATCTGTTTTATTGGCATAAAATTATTTGTTGTAATCGCTCATGATCCTTTGTATTTCTTCTGTGTTGATGAATTTACTTTCTAATTTGGTGAGTATTGATAGATAAAATCTCCATTTAAAGGATTCTTTGGGCTCCTCATTAATTTCTGTGAGTGTAAAGGAGTCCTGAGACTAGAGTTTAAGACTTACTGTTTTCAACCATGCATATTTTTCTCATCCTCCTTGCCAGTAGGATTGGTTCATGGATGGCCATAGGAACCAGACTGTTCCAATCACAGGAGACTGTGGGAATTTATCAAATCATATGAGAGAGATGTTCTCATACCCTGCTAGACAAGGACCAGACAATGTGTAGTCCTAGAGGTTACTGATAAGGCCTCCAAGTAAGAAGAACTTACCTTAGGAAGACAATAATGTTGTGGAGAAAATACAGAGAGAGATTAGAAAGAAACCATTCTTTTTTGACATTTTTGAGCCACTTGATCAAACCAGACCTGCAGTCCATCCTGCCCCTACATATTGCAGTTTTATAAGCCAATGAATTCCACTGTGATTAAACTAGCCAAACTTAGGTGCCCCCAGTTAGTGCATTATGTACCTTTTTGTGTTTTGGTTTTTTTTTTCCTCAACAGCTGCCTAAGGCCTCAGGATAATACGCTTTCTAGGGTTTACTCATTCAGTTGTAATCACTACAACACAAATTAGCTTCTAAGGTGAATTTGGAAGGCATAGGAGGTTCTGGGAGGTAAAAAACCTAACACAGATGAGTGGCATCAAAAGTGCCAACAACATTTTTGAGAGGAACAAAGAATCGTGGCATCTGATCTTGACTAGCAAGATTACAACAGATTTTTACTTTCTTTTGTTTTCATGTATTCTCAAATTGGATGACATGAGCATGTATCACTTTTATGTTGAGAAAAAGTAGAACTAGGTTCTTATTTTTCTTAATAGCTCGCTGAATGGGGGCACAGACTCAGAGCAGGTTGGAAATGGAGTGCAGATTGCTCCCTTGGTGAGAGAACTCAGGCTAAAATTGCTAGCAGGGAAGAAAGAAGATCTGTAAGGCATGCAGATGGGCTTAGAAAACAAACTTCCTTTCATTTCCAGTGTTGCCCAGAGCCAGCTTCAAAGATTCAAGGGAACGAATAACGTCCTGAAGGGGTAAAAAATCATTAATTACGCTTCAATCAAATTGGCTGGAATAGTTTCAGTTAAAAAACAGAGAGAGAGAGATCAATGTGAAGATTATTCCAACACTGAAAAAGGTTTAAGACATAACATTAAATGGAAACAAACAAAATTTGTATGCAAATTTTTCCATGTGGCCCAAAACGGGAAGATAACTTGGAAAAAGAAACCAGTTATGGGATAAGGGTGATGGTGAGTAATCTTCCTTCCTTTTTTAAGAAATGTACTTCAATGTTACTAAATGTTATTTTTTACAATAAATAAAAACAAGGAAGTCATTGGTTCAAATTACGGAGGTCTCAGGGGTATGGTTTTTCCAGTAGTTATGTATGGATGTGAGAGCTGGACCATAACGAAGTCTGAATTGATGCTTTCGAATTGTGGTTTGGAAAAGACTCTTGAGAGTTCCTTGGACTGCAAGGAGATCAAACTAGTCAATCCTAAAGGAAATCAACCCTGAATATTCATGGGAAGGACTGATGCTGAAGCTGAAGCTCCAATACTTTGGCTACCTTATGCCAAAGAGCTGACCCACTGGAAAAGACCCTGATGCTGGGGATGATTGAAGGCAGGAGCAGAAGGGGGCAAAAGAGGATAAGATGATTAGATAGCATCACTGTCTCAATAGACATGAATCTGAAAAAACTCCTGGAGATAGTGGAGGACAAAGGAGCCTGGTGTGCTATAGTCTGTTAAGCTGCAAAGAGTCAGACACGACTTAGTGACTGAACAACAACAATAACAGAGGCCTCTCCAGACGCTCTATTTTCACCTGCCAAATGACTATCATCTAACACCAAGACAGAAGCTGCACCTTCCCCAGGGACTGGCATCCTTGAAGCTGCTAGGGATGATGCTGATGTAACTATTTTGTAAGCAGCCAGAAAGAAAGGAAGGAAGGAAGCTGTAGCAACCAAGACTGAGGATGTATGTGAGTTGGGGGCTCAGGAATCCCTCCCCTTCCACCACTGCCTCGTGGGGGTTCTGGCCCAGGGATTGTCTTCACCTTTTACCCCTGGTGGGTTTCACCTTGTGTTAGACTCCCATTCAAGTCCTCTGGGGACTCTCTGCTTCCCTCAGTCCCCAGAGGCTGGAGCACAGCTGCAGCCAACAGAACACAGACTCTGTCTGCTGCCCTGAAGCACAAAGGAAGTTGGTCCCTTGAGGTTTTTCTAGGAATGTTTCCTGTGAACAATCAAGGGAGACGAGGGAGTAAAACAAACAAGGGAGGGAAAGAGACAGTACAAAAGCATCAGGGGAGACTGTTGGCAGAGGGCAGTTTATTGAGGAAAGAGTTCTGCAGAGACTGAATCCTTTTGGAAGCTATGGGACGTGCCTTCACACACTGAGATTCAAGCAGGCCCTCATTCCATCCATCATTCCAATATTCATTGCACAAACATTTGCCAAGTGCCTGTTATGTGCCATAAGTATTATTAGCATATGGTATTATGCTAATCAAGATGTTGAGCTGCATTTTATTTTCACAGCTTCCCTTTGAGGGAAGAGATATCTTGTCTAAGGAGAAACTTAGGGAAAAAAACTACCCAAGATCATATGGAAAAGAAAGAACCCATCAAGATCACATGGCTAAGAAGTAGCAGAATCAGGGTTTGAACCCAGGCCATCAGACTCCAGAGTCCACCTAAGACACTGGTCCTTGCTTCAGGACCTTTAAGACCTTCTGGACCAAATGGTCTAGCTGAAGAGAAAGACACTTGAGAATACATAAACAAACACAGTCGGTCACACAGTGAGATATAAGAGAAAGACAGTGAACAAAGCACCAAGGGAGCCCCAAGGAGACATGTCTGGATCTGCCTGAGGGCTCAAGAATATCTCTTAGAGGGGTGAAACTTGAATGTGGCATTGAAAACAAAGGTAAATATACTGGTAGCTACATTAATTTGGGGCTGTATTAGCTTACTGTATGACAAATTACCATAAACCAGATTAAAACAACACAAATTTACTATCTCACAGATTTTGGGGCAGGGTGGGGAGAATACATTATGCACCATATGGCATGCAGAATCTTTGTTGACAAACAGGGATCCACCCCGTGTCCCCTGCGTTGGCAGCACAGAGGCTTAACCACTGGATCACCAGGGAAGTTCGTACTATCTCCCAGTTTAAGTTCAGGCACAGCGTGACTGGATTCTCTGCTTAGGATTTCATGTGATTGAAATCAACGTGTTGGCCTTGGCTGCAGTCCTCATGTGGGCTTGGGATCCTCACTTGAGCTCATTGGTTTTGGGGCACAATTTATTTCCTCATAGTTATGGGCTTGCAGTCCTTGTGTTGTTTGCTCACTGTTGGCCAAGGAACCAACCCCAGCTCCTAGGGGCTGCCCATAGTTCCTTGCTTTGTGGCCCTCTAGGAGGTCCCATGGACAGCAGAGCCTTGGTAGGCTAAGAGTCAGACATGACTGAGCGACTTCCCTTTCACTTTTCACTTTCATGCATTGGAGAAGGAAATGCCAACCCACTCCAGTGTTCTTCCTGGAGAATCCCAGGGATGGGGGAGCCTGGTGGGCTTCCGTCTATGGGGTCGCACAGAGTCGGACATGACTGAAGCGACTTAGCAGCAGCAGCAGCAGCAGGAGGTTCACAACACAGATGTTTGCTTTCTTCCAGGCCAGCCAGAGCAGAGCTCCATGACTTTCTCTTTTGTTACCAGTCGAACGAAACTTTGTGCTTTTAAAAACCTCATATGATTAATTCAAGTCTACCCAGAATAATCTCCTTATTTTAAGATCAACTGACTTGTGACATCAATTACATTTGGAAAACCTGTTCACAGTAACCTAGATTAGTGTTTGATTGAAGAACCAGGAGAAAGTGTGTGTCCACCAGAGGCTTGGGATTTGGGAGCTGTTTTAGAATTTTCTGCCCACCACAACTGTTGTTCTTATTCAGTTGCTCAGTCCTGTCTGACTCTTTGCAGCCTCATGGACTTCAGCTCGAAAGGCTTCCCTGTCCTTCACTATCTCCCAGAGATTGCTCAAACTCATGTTCACTGAGTCGATGATGCCATCCAACCATCTCATCCTCTGTGGCCCCTTTCTCCTCCTGCCCTCAATCCTTCCCAGCATTGGGGTCTTTTCCAATGAATTGGCTCTTTACATCAGTTGGCAAAATATTGGAGCTTCAGCTTCAGCATTAGTCTCTCCAATGAATATTAAGGGTTGATTTCCTTTAGGATTGACTGGTTTGGTCTCCTTGCTCTCCAGTAGGACTTAGCAAATGGAGAAAATGAAGAAGATCAATCCAGGAAGAGAAAATAGGATGAGCAAAGGATTCTAAGAGACTGTTGGGAAATGAAGATAAAAAAATGAATGCCGCACTCCAGCAATATGGCAGGCTAGCTGCTGGAGAAATCTGCCAAAAATCGCAAGCTGCTGAGGAAACTATCAAAAGCGTATTTCTACAGGAAGGCTGAGTTGCCCCTCTGAGGCAGAAACAATGAAAAAATGTGACTACAGAGAGATGAGCAGGAGTCAGAATTGCCTTGGATCCATCTGTTAATTCTGGCCAGGTAGATCAGAGATGGAGACAAAACTGTTAGATTAAATGAGAGATCCTTCAGATCAGATCAGATCAGTCACTCAGTCACGTCCTACTCTTTGCGACCCCATGAATCGCAGCACACCAGGCCTCCCTGTCCATCACCAACTCCTGGAGTTCATTCAAACTCATGCCCATCAAGTCAGTGATGCCATCCAGCCATCTCATCCTCTGTCGTCCCCTTCTCCTCCTGCCCCCAATCCCTCCCAGCATCAGAGTCTTTTCCAGTGAGTCAACTCTTTGCATCAGGTGGCCAAAGTACTGGAGTTTCAGCTTTAGCATCATTCCTTCCAAAGAAATCCCAGGGCTGATCTCCTTCAGAATGGACTGGTTGGATCTCCTTACAGACCAAGGGACTCTCAAGAGTCTTCTCCAACACCACAGTTCAAAAGCATCAATTTTTTGGCGCTCAGCCTTCTTCACAGTCCAACTCTCACATCCATACATGACCACAGGAAAAATCATAGCCTTGACTAGACGAACCTTTGTTGGCAAAGTAATGTCTCTGCTTTTCAATATGCTATCTAGGTTATAACTTTCCTTCCAAGGAGTAAGCGTCTTTTAATTTCATGGCTGCAGTCACCATCTGTAGTGATTTTGGAGCCCAGAAAAATAAAGTCTGACACTGTTTCCACTGTTTCCCCATCTATTCCTTATGGGTACACAAAACCCTCAAAGGGGGGAAATTTCAACAGATGGAGTCAGATCTCACTTCCCAAGGGAAACAGTGGGATACTCACCATAGATAATTACTAGCCTTAAGATACCTTCTTTTGAGCTTCCCTGTGGCTCAGCGTAAGTCCAGCAATAAAAGAATCTGCCTGCGATGCAGGAGCCACAGGAGATCCGGGTCTGATCTCTGAGTCAGGAAGATCCCCTGCAGGAGGGCGTGGCAACCTACTTCAGTATTCTTGCCTGGAGAATCCCCATGGACAGAGGAGCCTGGCGAGCTACAGTCCACCGGGTTGCAAAGAGTCAGACATGACTGAAGTGACTGAACACACACACACCTACTTTTATTTCAGAGTGGAACCAAAATAAAGAGAAAGTTTCCTTAGAGAATTCCAACCAAAAGCCAACACTGATGCAGGTTTGGGGCTGGAAATCATATCATTTTTGGAACCAAAATCCTTTTTTAATTTATCTTTAAATATTTATTTATTCATTTAGCTGCGATTGGTGTTGGTTGCAGCACAGATCTTTTTGTTTTAGTGGCATCATGTGAGATCTAGTTCCCTGACCAGGGATGAGGCTTGGGGATCCCCTGTATGGATACCACTGAGTCTTAGCCACTGGACCACAGGGAAGTTCCCCTAAAACCTTTGAAAATGGTCGAAGGTTGGTGGTTTTCTCAGATGCTTGTAAGAAGCAGATCACCTCTAGGGACATGGTTCATAGACCCAAGCCAAAGACCATTCCCACAAAGTTCCTTTGATCATCAGGGGCACACCACCCAAAGAGACAATTCATCCTTCGTGGCCATTTTTACTAGGATCAACGAGGGAAACATCACAACTTTTCCATTTTCTATACATATAAATTAAAATTTTTTACTAGGAGACCAATCAAGAAGATCAAAAATCACAAATGTACAGCTCAATGAATTCTGTCTCAGTGAAGACACCATGTCAAGAAAGAGAGTTGGAGAAAGAAATGGCAGCCCACTCCAGTTTTCTTGCCTGGGAAATCCCATAGACAGAGGAGCCTGTGGGCTGCAGTCTATGATGTCACAAAGATTCAGACGTGACCTAGAGCCTAAACAACAACAATAGTGTATACACAGCCTGGTACATAGTACATGCTCAATAAACAGTAGTCTTTGTGATGGTGGAACACGGACATGAACGTGCTGACCCTGGCAGATAGTAACTCTGCCTCCATGTCCTCGTTAATGGAACAGAAATCAAATGTCAGCTCTGTAGGCTTGTTGGAGGGTTGTAATGTGTTGGAGAAGACTCTTGACAGTCCCTTAGACTGCAAGGAGATCCAACCAGTCCATTCTAAAGGAGATCAGTCCTGGGTGTTCTTTGGAAGGAATGATGCTAAAGCTGAAACTCCAGACTTGGCCACCTCATGCGAAGAGTTGACTCATTGGAAAAGACTGATGCTGGGAGGGATTGGGGGCGGGAGGAGAAGGGGACAACAGAGGATGCAATGGGATGGCATCACTGACTCGATGGACATGAGTTTGAGTGAACTCCGTAAGTTGGTGATGGACTGGGAGGCCTGGCGTGCTGCAATTCATGGGGTCTCAAAGAGTCGGACACGACTGAGCGACTGAACTGAACTGAATGTGTAAGAGCCTGGTACATAGAAAGTGCTCAATAAACAGTAGTCATTGTGGGGGGTGGAGAGGTAGGCAGGGGGAGGAGTGTTGCCTACATTCCCAAAGCAAGCCTCGTGCTCCTTGTGGTCACCACCCTCACTCACCCTCCTCCCTGCAATGGTAGCCACTCTTCTGATTTCTACCTCAAAGATTTGTCTAGCCTGTTTTTGAGCTGTTTACAGAAGAAATCCCACTGTATGGACTCTGTGTCTGGTTCCTTTCATTCAGTGTTGGGTTGGTGGGTTTCATCTGTATAGCCACATGCAGCTTAAATGTGTTCATTTTCATTGCTGCCTAGTATGGATATATAACAATTTTTTTTATCCCCTTGATTGATATTTGGATTGCTTCCAGTTGGAGACTATAACAAGTAATGATGCTGTAAATGTTCTTGTTCATGTGTTTTGGTTTGTGGTTTTTTCTTTATTTTTTCCTCCTGATTCCTTTATAATTATTTCTGAAGCAATCGGGCAATACTCTTAAAATATGCTTGTGGGCACATAAATAGACACAACTTTTTTTTGAAGGCATTCTAATTACAACAATAATAGCAATTTAAAAAATAATAGTAACAATTTAAAAAACAGTAATGGGAAATGTTATGATTCTCATGACAACCCTAGTCAGTGAGTACTGTTATTATCCCCATTTTATTTTTTTTATTGATTTTTACTGGTGTATAATTGCTTTACAACGTTGTATTAGCTTCTGCTGTGCAGCAAAGTGAATCAGCTATATCTTTACACGTACCTGCTCTTTTTTGGATTTCTTTCCCAGAGCACCAAGTAGAGTTCCCTGTGCTACACAGTAGGTTCTCATTAGTTATCTACTTTATATGTAGTATCAATAGTGCATATATGTCAGTCCCAATCTCCCAATTCATCCCACCCCTTACCTTTCCTCTTTGGTATTCATAGTGTGTTCTCTGCCTCTGTGTCTTATGCTTTTCTAACCTTCAAGAAGAGGAAGAATGGACTTCCCTGGTGGTCTGGTGGTTCAGAGTCTGTCTTCCAGTGCAGGGGACACAGGTTTAAACCCTTGTCTGGAAAGGTCCCACATGCCACTGGGCAACTAAGCCCATGGACCACCACTCAGTCCACCCTCTGGAGCCTGGGAGACTCAACTACTGAAGCCCTTACCTCATAGAGCCCATGCTCTGCAGTAAGAGAAGCCACAGTAATGAGAAACTCTTGCAGTGAGAAGCCTGTGTGCCACAGGGAAGAGTAGCCCCGCTTGCCACAACTAGGGAAAGCCCATGAGCAACAAAAACCAGCGCAGCCAAAAACAAATAAATAAAAATTTAAAAAAAATCTTCCAACTTAAAAAAAGAGAAGAAGAGCAAGAACAGTCTTAAAAGAGTATTGAAGTCACTAGAAGCCCAGTGTCATCCCACCTTGTTAAATGATCATAACATTTAACTGAACCTAGCCCTGGGATTTCTTTGGAAGGAATGATGCTACAGCTGAAACTCCAGTACTTTGGCCACCTCATGCGAAGAGTTGACTCATTGGAAAAGACTCTGATGCTGGGAGGGGACGACAGAGGATGAGATGGCTGGATGGCATCACTGACTCGATGGACGTGAGTCTGAGTGAACTCCGGGAGTTGGAGATGGACAGGGAGGCCTGGTGTGCTGCGATTCATGGGGTCGCAAAGAGTCGGACACGACTGAGCGACTGATCTGATCTGATCTGAGATTACCTGAGATAGTTCTTGCACTCAGTTATGGGTACATGGAGACACTTAGAAACTCAGAGTCAGAGATAGAAGAAATCTTATATATCATCCAGCCCAGAATTTCCCAAACTTCAGTTGTAGAAATGCCACCTCTGTGATTTTTGGCATATTTTTGTACTACCTTACCATCACTTAATATTTTCTCTCAACCATCTAATGTTTTATCCCTGAAAGATCTGCTCCAGCTTTTCCCTGCTCAATGACAGCTGTGAATGGATGGATGGTTTTGATGTGCTAGCTATATTCTCTCTATTACACGTGAAAATAAACACATAGCTATTTCATTTGTCAGCCTGCTACCTGTGTGAGACATTTTCCACACCTCCTTCAGGCCCGTCTCCACCTTGCTCTGAGAAGCTGAGACCTGAAGACCACCTCCAGCTGCTCCCTTGCTCTCTGGCTTTTGCGTGTATTCAGCTGAGAGGCACGGAGCTGCAGGTCAGGGTGCTCACGCCTCTGGCCTCTGACCTATTCTTCCCCAGTTGTCAGTGGCCATATTCTCTATCGAAGGCTACAGGTTTGGTCCTGCTGACCCTCTCTCACAGCTAATAGTTTCATGTTGTCAGAAAAGCAATTTTTGTTTTCTTCTGAGTTGCTGCCTGGGTAGTTTACAGTATGATAATCTTGCTCACACTCAGAGTCTGGACATTTTAGTTCAGCCGCTCAGTCGTGTCTGACTCTTTGCCACCCCATGGACTGCAGTGTGCCAGGCTTTCCTGTCCTTCACATCTCCCGGAGTTTGCTCAGATTCATGTCCATTGAGTCAATGATGTCATCCAACCATCTCATCCTTTATCAACCCCTTCTCCTGCCTTCAATCTTTCCCAGCATCAGGGTCTTTTCCAATGAATTGGCTCTTGGCCTCAGGTGGCCAAAGTATTGGAGCTTCAGCTTCAGCAGCAGTCCTTCCAATGAATATTCAGGGTTAATTTCCTTTAGGCTTGACTGGTTTGATCTCCTTGAAGTCCAAGGGATTCTCAAGAGTCTTCTCCAGCACCCTGGTTTGAAAGGATCAATTCTTCAGCACTCAGCCATCTTTATGGTCCAACTCTTACATAGACTTGAGTTTAGGATTCCTGCCCTCAGGATTCCTGCTTTATGAGGTAGCTTTATTTATTTATTTACTTGTGTGCTTACTAATTTTGTCTGCATGGCATGCAGGATCAAACTCAGACCCATAGCAGTGGAAGTGCGGAGTCCTAACCACTGCACCGCCAGGGATTCCCAGGGGCAGCTTTAAAATGACCATTTAGGACTTCCCTGGTGGTCCAGTGATCAGAATTCACTTGCCAGTGTAAGAGACACGGGTTTGATCCTTGGTATGGAAAGCTCACACTTGCCACAGAGCAACTAAGCCCCTGCCCCATAAGTTCTAAAGCTGTCGCACCCTAGAGCCAGTTCTGTGCCAACAAGAGAATCACCGCAATGAGAAGCTTGGTGCACAGAAACTAGAGAGTAGCCCCTGCTTGCTGCAACTAGAGAAAAGCCTGCATGCAGCACAGCCAAAAATAAATAAATAAATATTTTAAAAAATAACCATTGAGAGTTCAGTGCTAGAAAACTTAGTAACCTCCACATGCACTATCGTATAAGTATCAGGTGCTTGCTGCCCTGCTCTGTCTGTCCTGCTCACTCATGACCTTTCGTTGGATGACTGGCCTTCCCCCAGCTCACTGTGCCCCACCCTCTTCCCCCAGCTCTTAGAATCTTGACAGTAATAAATTTTATGACTCTACTTACTTTGTGTAGGTGTATTGAAAAAAGGTGCCTTCAATCAACATGACCCCATGGGTTTCATTTCCTCAAAGTGGAAGTTCGGATGCTGAGGGAGCTCTGTCCTGTGCACCGCCCCCCACCCACCCCCACGTAAGTGGCTCTGCCTCTGCACTCTGCAGGTCATAATCAGCACATTATTAATTAAGAACACCAGCTTCCAGTTTCTCAACATATCCCTTCAGGTCAAGGAGTGATAATGGCTTCCAGATGTTGCAAGTCTCTGGCATTTTACCGTCTCCTTTTGGCTCCCTTAATTGGGCTTCTGAGGTGGTACTAGTGGTAAAGAACCTACCTGCCAACACCCAAGACTTAAGAGACGTGGATTTGATCCCTGGGTCAGGAAGATCCCTTGGAGGAGGGCATGGCAATCCACTCCAGTATTCTTGCCCAGAGAATCCCATGGACAGAAGAGCCTGGTGGACTACAGTCCATAGCGTCGCACCGAGTGCAACATGACTGAAATGACTTAGCATGCATGCACCTGGTCAACAACTCCTTCACTGAGCTGTCCTCAGCTTCCCCCTTTCATGGGCCATCTGCTTTCTTCTAGGAGGGATGTGATGTCAAGCATCACCAATGGAAAGCATTCTTTTCTTCCACCTATACAGGAGCTAGCTGATACCCAGGAGGGAACCCACTCATCCAAGGTCCCTTGGCTATGAGTGCCAGAGTTAGGAATGGTCTTCTTGGTTCAATGCACTTCTTCTTTTTAAATCTTTCTTTCTTTTGCTGCACCGGGTCTTACAGCATTTGGAATCTTTGGTCTTCATTATGGCATTTAGTTGCAGCATTGCGGTATGTGGGATTTAGCTCCCCAACCAGGGATCAAACCCAGGCCCCCAGCACTGGGAGCCCAGAGTCTTAGCTGCTGGACCATCAAGGAAGTCCCTGGTTCAATGCCCTTCTCACCATAGATGTTATTTCTCAGGGGAGAAACCGGTCTGTTCTGATAACAGTGCCCAAGTGTTCCTTGTTGCTTACTAATCTCTCTCTTACACTCCCTTCCCTGTCCTGCTCCACTTGTTGCTGGGCTACCTGGCCCAAGGTAGATGGCTCATTCCTTCTCTCCCCTAACTCAACACTCACATCTGTCCTATATCGCCCTTCCAGAGTGCTCGCCTTTTCTCAAACACACAAGTACATTACCTCTCTGCTTTGATCACAAGCCCTTCCCAGCAGAGGCCCAAAAGTCTAACCAAATACCTCTTCCTCTCTCAGCCCGGTGCCCAACTTTTCTCCTCTATCCAGAAAGAATGGTTGCCTCCCCTGTTCTTCCAAAACTTTAACTTAACACTGGCCTGAATGGCCACTAGTGGGTATGTGTTTTCCTGATGATGCTGCGATTGCTGCTTTGAATGCTCATGCAGTATTCCTCTTTCTGACTCAAATAGTCCCTTCACTGTGCTATGTTGAATTAAATTGCATTCATTGGGCCATCAAGAGCATTCAGATGTGAAAGATACTCTGATGAGTCACAGATGAATGCCTATCATGGTCATTTTAAGCAATTCTTTATGTATTCATTTATTCATTCATTCATTTATATTTGGCTGTGCTGGGTCTTCATTGCTGTGTGTGTGCTTTCTCTAGTTTGTAGCAAGCAGGGGCTACTCTTTGTTGCAGTGCACAGGCTTTTCAGTGCGGTGGCTTTTGTGGTGCACATGGATTCTAGGGCTTCAGGAATTGTGGGTCCCAGGCTCTAGAGCACAGGCTCAACAGTTGTGGCACATGGGCTTAGTTTTACCTTGGCATGTGGGATCTTCCCAGATCAGGGATTGAACCTGCATCTCCGGGATTGGCGGGCTGACTCTTTACCACTGAGCCACCAGAGAAGCCCTATTCTAGACATTTTTAATGATTATTTATTTTCAAATGATATATTGATGAGATGGTCTGAGTCAAGGGTGGAGTCCAGGTGGGGGATGGGGCTCTTGCCAGTCTCTAATTTTTCCCCTGAGGTCTGAGGTAAAGGGGTGAGGAAGCAATCATCCAGTTTTATTATGGGTCCTGGGTCCTCTAACCAAGGTCCTTAGATGGGCAGCATTGGCCCTATAAACCCCAGTGATCCCTTGCAAACTGTCGAGTGAGGGTGTACCTTGGGGGAGTGGGGATGAGGGGAGGGACAGGGAGGAGCCTAAGAGCTCTCCTTGAATTCCCAGAGGGACTCAGCTCCAAAGAACACTTTGGCCTCCTTCATTCCTTCCTTCCTGTGGCCTTGACAATGAGTGCAGCCTTGCTGAGCTCCACATTGGATTGGGTCAAAGCTTCTGCAAGTTATCTGCTGTTCTTGCTGGGTTTTTCCTCTCTGAAAGGATCTGCCATGGGGATCCTGAGGAAGGGTAGCACTGGCTTCATTGCTGTTGTTCAGTTGTTAAATCGTGACTGACTCTTTGCGACTCTATGGACTGCAGCACACCAGGCTTCCCTGTCCTTCATTATCTCCAGAGTTTGCTCAAACTGATGTCCACTGAGTCAATGATGCCATCTAATCATCTCATACTCTGTCGCCCCCTTCTCCTCTTGCCCTCAGTCGTTCCCAGCACCAGGGTCTTTCCCAATGAATTGGTTCTTTGAATCAAGTAGCCAAAGTATTGGAGCTTCAGCTTCAACAACAGTCCTTCCAAAGAATATTCAGGGTTGATTTCCTTTAGGATTGACTGGTTTGATCTCCTTGAAGTCCAAGGGACTCTCAAGAGTCTTCTCCAGCATCACTGTTCAAAACTATCAATTCTTTGGCACTCAGCCCTCTTTGTGGTCCTGTTCTCACATCCCTACGTGACTACTGGAAAAACCATAGCTTTGACTAGACGGACCTTTGTCGGCAAAGTGTTGTCTCTGCTTTTCACTATGCTGTCTAGGTTTGTCATGTGTGTGTGGCCTAAGTCCTTTCAATCACGTCCAACTCTTTGTGACACTACGGACTATAGCCCACCAGTCTCCTCTGTCCATGGAATTCTCCAGGCAAGAATACTGGATTGGGTTGCCATGCCTTCCTCCAAGAGATCTTCTAGACCCAGGGATCAAACGCATGTCTTTTACATCTCCTGCATTGGCAGGCGGGTTCTTTACCACTAGTGCCACTTGGGAAGCCTGGGAAGGTTTGTTATAGCGGCAGCTTATTTGGGATTATTTGAATCCAGAGTCATGGCCGTGTTTTTGCCTCCTTCAGATGTAGTTCCTATGAATGTCCATCCAGGACCTGAGCTTGGGAGGCAAAGTCCTTTCTGGAGAATGTCTGGAGCCACCTCCGTGTTTATCCATCTTGGTGGGCTGTTCTACTGGCAGTCAACTCCCACCTCTGAGCACCTCAGGGACCTTGGACTGTGAACTAAAGTGATCACATGTCAGGAGGACAGAATTCCCAGAAAGGGCCGTTTTCAGGCAGAAATCTTGGCTCTTGGAGGGAAATCTGGAGCGGGTAGTGACTGTAGGGCTGGCTCTCCAGAACCTTCTCCCACAGAGGAACAAAGAACTGGAATGGAGATGTGGGTTTCAGGATTGATGGGTGGTCTGGGTTTTACTGCCCATGATTCTCTTCTTCCCTTTTTTCTATCTCACTCAGAAGGAAGAGGCCTTGGCAGTGAGTGAAATTTATGGGAGCCTAATGTGGCTTCAGGGCTTCCCTGGTGGCTCAGTGGTAAAGAACCCACCTGCTAATGCAGGAGACACAGGTTCAATCCCTGGATCAGGACGATCCCCTGGAGAAGGAAATGGCAATCCACTCCAGTATTGTTGCCTGGGAAATCTCATGGACAGAGCAGACTGGAGGGCTGCAGTCCATGGAGTCACAAAGAGTCAGACATGAATTAGGGACTAAACAAACAATATGGCTTCAACCCTAGAAGGTGGTGTTGTGCCCAAGGTCCTCTGGATGTCCTGCCACCTCACAGAACCCTGGAAGGGTGCCCCAGACTGTCCACCTCCACACCTGCTCTGCCAGTGCCAGCTCCCTGTGTGTTCTTGGGCAAGTCACTGAACTTCTCCGAGTCTTGACTCCCTCAGCTGTCAGAGGGAGATGATACTCCTACAAGGCCCTCAGTGTTACTCTGAGGATCAAGATGATGACTGTGCATGTCTTTAATTTACTCTCAAGTGTGATCAGTATGAATTATTATTTATCCTGGGACGCCTTCCTTCCTTTGGGCCCTGCTACATGAACCAAGGTGTAAATGGTTAGTAATGAACATTTTGTTTCCCTTTTCGAACCACTATTTGCCCTTGTAACCAAGACCTCCATGCCTTTATTCAGAGAAAAAAGAAGGTGATCAATTTCAAGTTTGCAGGCAGGTGGGGAAATACAACTTCTGAGTTGGAGGGGAGGATCCTGTTTCCTTCATGGGCTACTTTGCTGGCACTGCCACCTCTCGTCACAGAAGGATGGACCTAGTAATCACCTACGTTGTCAGGGAAGTCCCATGCAGAACGCTGAGGGGAAAAGAATCTCCAAGGACAAAACACTTGCTGGGAAAGTCAACTTCCCAAACTTCCTCTATTTGTAAGCTGCTTCAAACAAGTTAATGCTTCCACGAGGCTGTTTTCAGTTGGAAAGCTGAAAAGAGACCACATCAGTGGAAAAGGGAAATGAGTCTTTCCTGGCATTCCTTGTTAGGCTGGTTAAAGGAGAGACAACTGCCAAAAAAGTTTAGTAACATTTGAAGTCTCCTGTCGAGTTCAAGGTGTTTGTTTTCATCCGATGTGCTGGCAGCTGCTTTCTCTCTCTCTTGCTCAACCCTTTCTCCTGCATTCCATCAGAGTTCTTGTTTCCTGTCCAAGGGGCTCAATTCCTTTTTGAGCAATTTCTGTTTTGTACTCTGATCTCTTCTTCATCCTCTAAATATGGACACTGATTCATCCAAGAGTTTCCCAGTTAACCTTGGTGTAGCCCCACATCGCCTTCCTCAGCATCTGGCTCATAAATTAATTCGTCTTTCAAGTCTAACTCAATTCTGTACGTCACTTTCCTGTTTGCAAACTTTTCATCAGGCTCCTTATTATCTACTAAAATAGCTTTCATCTCCTAAGCTTGGTCTTAAGGGCCTTCTTCCATCTGGTCCCCAGGGCAACAACCAGCACAGACTTGCAGATGAACCCGGTTGCTCCTGCTCACTCATCCCTTTGTCAGACACCTGTTGATCCCAGACACCCTTTCCAACCTCATCTCCCATTTCTCCCTACTCCTGCCCTGCTCCCTGGCCCAGTTCCATTCACCCCCTTTCTCCAAGGCCTCACCTTTCCTGTGTCTGCATATTTGTTATACTATTCCTTCTACCCCAGCTCTTTAACTTCCCTCTTAAAACCTCCCAAGAGCTATCTCAGATGGCACTTCCTCATCAGTCCAGCCTGTGTGGATGGAGCCTGACCATATTGTAGGAGATCTGGGTGGGCAGTTTCCCACATAGCCCAGAGCTGCCCAGACTCCTAGAGGAAAATCTTCCAGGTTCCTTCCTGAAAGGTGGGTCAGGCTGCCAGCATGTTCTGAACCTTGAGTGGCAAGAAGAGTTGAAAGTCCTTGAATTTATAAATTAATGGCATGAGTCCTCCATCATTCTGTTCTACAATCCACATATTCAGTCTTTTGGCCCTCAATCCAGAGACCCACTCTGTTACCCTCTGCAGAGAGTGAAAGAAACTCCAGATTTCTACTGCAAGAGAGGGATATGTGCCTAGTGGAATCAAAAGGGTCTTAAGGGACCTAGAAAAGACATTAACAGTAGATACTCATAGATTGTTTACCAAGCGCAAACATTGCTTTTGGTGAGCGCAAGGTAATTTACATAATCCTAGCTTGGTTTGCATCTATAAACATATATTTACATTTATTGTTGTTGTTTGTTCTTGTTGTTCTAGTCACTAGGTTATGACCTACTCTTCGCGACCCCATGGACTGTAGCCGGCCAGGCTCCTCTGTGGGATTTCCCAGGCAAGAATTCTGGAGTGGGTTGCCATTTCCTTCTCCAGGGGATCGTCCCGATCCAAGATCAAAACTGTGTCTCCTGCATTGGCAGGCGGGTTCTTTACCACTGAGCCACCTGGGAAGCCCACTTACATATTCTGACTACTCCTCAGACAGTGCTTCTCGTAGTCCTCACCCAATTAACCACACAACTCCTGCTTGCTGGACCCAGAAGTTCCTGCAGCTCCAGTTTCCTCCCTCTGAGGAGTCTGTGGAGTGAAACATTTGCTCTATCTGTTTCCAAGTCATACTTGGGATTGGGTTCGAAAGGCTGTTCAGCCAGTTATTCTACCTTGGTTTGCTTTCCTGCTTCCAAAATGTTATTGCTATTATTTCTTCCTCAGATTCTTCCACACAAAGCATCTCTGTAATTACGCTAGTGGGCCAAGAGATGTTTATCTCTATGGAGAGAGTTTCCCACACCTCTGACTTGCCACTGCCAACTCCCCACACCTGCATCCTGCCGGAGGCCACATCATGAATCAAGCGCAAGGGACAGGCCTGTGTGCATTCAGGGCACCTACTTGGCCGTGCTCTTGAAACAGCAAATAAGCCATGCAAAAGGTGATGATAAGTGGATGGACTCACCTCTCCCTTGTACCTCACATGGGCAGACACAAAACTCAGCGGTCTCAGCCACCTGAGTGGAGGAGCCGAGAGCATCAGGCGCTCTGCCTTGGATACCCCCAGCCATGTCAGCAGCCTGAAGTCATTTATACTCTTATATGTGACCGTAGCTCTGCCATTCAGGAAGGAACACTGCTCAGCTCCACGTGTGCGCTCTGAGCCTTGTCCTTGTGGCTGAACTGGGCCATCTCTCCTCCTTTGCAATTGGGTGACCCGGCTTTAGAGTTTCCATGTATGTCCGTTTCTGGGCTTCCCATAAACAGGTCTCCCCACGACCTGCCACTCCTTAGGACTCTGAAGAAAGGTAAATGAGGAAAGGGCTTTTTTTTGCTTGCTGTAGTTGTTTTTAATTTTCGATTATTTATTTTTGGTGGTGCTGGGTTTTCCTTGGCGCGTGTAGACTTCCTCTAGCGTCAGCCAGAGCGGGCTACGCTCTAGTTGTGGTGCGCTGGCTTCTCGTCACTGTGGCTCCTCTTGTTGTGGAGCACAGGCTTTAGAGCACAGACTCAGTAGTTGTGGCACACAGGCCCAGTTGCCTGGGGCATGTGGAATCTTCTCAGACCAGGGATCAAACCCACATCCCCTGCACTGGCAGGCAAATTCTTAACCACTGTACTACCAGGGAAGTCCAGGGTTCATTCTTTGTGCTGTATAGTCTATGGGCTTTGACAAATGTATGATAACACGGATTCACCATTAGAGTAACATATAAAATATTTTCACTGCCCTAAAAAAAAAATCCTCTGGCTATGTTTAGTTTTGGCGGGGGGCTTCCCAGGTAGCGCTAGTGGTAAAGAGCCAATGCTTGCCAAGGCAGGAGATTTAAGTGACACAGCTTTGATCCCTGGGTTGGGAAGATCCCCTGGAAGAGGAAATGGCAACTCACTCCAGTATTCTTGCCTGGAGAATCCCATGGACAGAGGAGCCTGGCAAGTATAGTCCATAAAGTCACAAAGAGTTGAACACGACTGAAGCAACTTAACATGTTTAATTTTTAAATCTTGAACACTCTACTTAAAAGTTGATGTACCCATCATATCCACCTCTGTGCTCTTCTTCACTGGGATGGAGTGGGGAGGAGGTGAAGGGGTTGGGAGCTTCCAGAGGAGGCTGCATTTCTCAGCGCTTTGTTCTTTTCTTCTGCTCACACAATACCTCACACAATACCAGATAACTCAATGGGATTTGGTGCAGAAAGAAAGATCCGTCAAGCTGGTGTGATTGACTAACCACATCCACAAAGCACATCATTAATCCACTATGATCAAGTTGGGGGAATTCTGGTGAAGGGTTCTGAATATCTTCCTCTTCATCCCTCCCAAAATCTGGAATACTTATTCTATTGAGCTATTACACCAGTTTTAACACCTTCCTCGTGTTATGTTTAAAAAAATAAATAAATTTAAGAAAACCATTTTAAAATTATGCACAGTTGCAGCCTGGAAAACTTAAGGTGGCGCCTTATAGTATCAATTTTAGGAGCTTTATTTGGTGCATTTAACGCAACTGGTAATTGCAAAATCCACTTCGCCTGTGTAAGAGAAAAATATAGACTGTTAACTTGTTGGCCCTATGAAATTCTGCACTTGATGTTTAGTATATACTCTACCTTCATTACTTCTGGCAAGATTTCTGCCTTAGCACTCAGTTGCATTCTTTTTCCTTTTCTGTTTATTATGCTTTAATTCTGAGGACCATATGAGGGTAGAATATATTAAAAATTACCAAAATTTGTATAGGCAAACCATTTCCTTAAGTTGATGGCCAAATGTTAAAATGTTATTTTTCATATCATTTATAATCTTGTCACAGTCCACTTAATGAAGTTTGGTTAGATTTCAGTGAAAAGTATCTTCCAGAGTAGTTTTTTTTTTTTTTTTTCCTGGCGTGGGGGGTGGGTAACTTTACTACAATTAGTATGTATGGTGCAGAATTTCATGCAAATGAGGTGTGCCAGCAGTGTGATAATTTAAACGTATTTAAACAAAAACAAAAAGACGAATGCACAAACTTGCTGCTGCTTAGATCACTGCAGCTTATAGGACCCAGTTTCTTTTACTGATTTCAAAACAAAACAAAAGAAAAAATAATAAAAAAGTTGTGCCTGAAATGAATCTTGTTTCTTTTATAAGTAGCCGCCTGGTTCCTGTGTCCTGTAAAAACAGGCACTTGACCCTTGGTGTAGCTTCTGTTCGACTTTTTATCACGGGAACGGATTGGTCTGATTTCTTGGCCCTCATCTTGAATTGGCCATATACAAGGTCCCTGGCCAGTGGACTGAAGGCTTTGTCTAAGATGACATGGGTCAGCTCAGGGGATGTGGGGGAGGGTGTTTTATATTCCCCGTTGTCGTTTGAGGTTTTGATCTTCTCTGGGTAAAGAGGCCATTTATCTTTGTAAACACATAACATTTTGCTTTCTCCAGTTTTCTGTTAATGGCGAAAGAATGGAAGCGAATAAAGTTTTAATGATTTTTGAGACACTAAAAAAAAAAAAAGAAAGCCATCTAATGAAAACATAAGTCCTTTTATTTTTGTGGTGACCTATTATGATGAGTTTATAAATGTACATTTTACTCTTTTGTCAGAACATTGATACAAAGCACCTGCCTTGGTTTTCTGGAAAAGTTCACATGCTAAAAATAGCATTGGGTGATATAGTTGTGCCCTGTGTAATTTGGAGTTTCTGATAATAGAGTCAAGTCATGTTCCTTCAAGGAAAACAAGCAGGCTTGTCCTGTTTGGGCATCAAGGAGACACCCACATGGGCAGGATGACTGTCAAAATATGTAAGACTTTATAGAATATCGATACATATTGGTCTTCCCAGGTGGCTCAGTGGTACAGAATCTGCCTGCCAATGCAGGAAACACATGAAACTCAGGTTTGATCCCTGAGTTGGGAATTTCACAGAGGAGCCTGGTGAGCCACAGTCCATATGGTTGCAAAGAGTTGGACATGATTAGACTGAACATCCAGCATTGGTATGTATTTGTCAGGATGCACCAGGTTGCGGGCTTCCCTGGTGGTCCAGTGGTTAAGAATTCATCTTGCAATACATGGGACGCCGTTTCGATCCCTGGTCGAGGAAGATCCCACATGCCTTGGGGCAACTGAGCCCCTGCTCCACAACTACTGAGCCCTTGCTCTACAGAACAGTAACTACTGAGCTCATGTCTGCAACTACAGAAGCCCACACACCCTGGGGCCCATGCTCCACAAGAGGAGATGCCCTAATGAGAAGCCCACGCACTGCAACTAGAGAGTAGCCTCCCTCTCCACAACTAGGAAAAGCCTGTGCAGCAATGAAGACCCAGCACAGCCAGAATTAAAAAAAAAAAAGATGCACCATTTTATGTTGTAGTAACAATCAACCTTCCATCAGTATCTTAAAACAGATTTATTTCTTGCTCACACTCCCTGCTCCTCCTGCATTGGTGGCAAGGCGGGAGGCAGGAGACGTATTCTGCCAACTACAGTTCATCAGAAGGATGCTGGCTGTGGAGCTGGACAAGATCCTGGAGGTGCCAGATGTGCCAGGATCAGTTCTTTCCTGAGATTGTGAGGCAGTGTGGAGGGGTCCCAGACAGGGCTGGTTTCGTGGTCATGTGACTTGTGCAGCCTCATAGACTGGCGTGTGCTCAGAAGAGTCCTATGCTTGCTTTAATACTCAGGTGACTCTGTCTTCAAACCTTCAATAATTTTTAAACAAGGAGCCTTGCATTTTTACTTTGCACAGGGCTCTGGAAATTATTGTAGGTAGCCTTCCTGGTCTAGTGGAAGGGCTATAAAATAATAGTAGAAGCACATTCTAGAAATAGGAAGCAGCAATTTTTTAACCAACCTGTAAGAAATGTTTGGGGCTTTTCCCAGATGGTGCTAATGGTAAAGAACCCACTTGCCAGTGCAGTAGATGGATGTAAGAGACACAGGTTTGATCCCAGGGTCGGGAAGATCCCATGGAGGAGGAAATGGCAACCCAATCTGGTATTCTTGACTGGAGAATCCCATGGACATAGGAGCCTAGAGGGCTATGGTCCATAGAGTCACAAGGAGTCGGACAGAACTGAAGTGATTTAGTACTAGTACTATGAAGTGTTTGATTCACTTAACAATTTGTATGGCAACTAGTGCATATCAGCCCAGAGTAGGTTGATATGATATTCCTTAAGAGGACTCACATCCACTAGGAGAGCTGTTTGGGTGTAGAAGTGATTCCTTAACTTGGAAACCAGAATCTGGTGGGAAGGAGAGGCACTTCCATCTCTCTCTGAGTCTCTCTCTCATAAGGCTAGATTTTAAGGAGGAGAAATTAAAAGATATGACCTCCTGGGTGGTACAAGTTAAACATGGTACCCGCTACTTGGCCTTAGGATGGGAGCCAAAGTGGGATTGGATTTGTGTGTTCTAACAAGCAGTCTTTGCAAACAGTATTATCATTTTTATTACTCTGAGGTTATTCCCTATTGGGGCTTTTGGGTTGCAAAGAGTTGGACACGACTGAGCGACTTCAGTTTCACTATTCCCTTTTAAAATTTTTATCCCTTTATCCCTAGCAAGTACCTGTATGATCTCGCCTTCCCCTTTCAATCCTCTTCTATGCCAAAGTTGGCATGCATGCATGCGTGCTCAGTCACTAAGTTGACTCTTTGTGACCCCATGGACCATAGCCTGCCAGGCTCCTCTGTCCGTGGGATTTCCCAGGCAAGAATACTGGAGTGGGTTGCCATTTCCTCCTCCAGAGGATCTTCCACGATGCAGGGATCAAACCCGGGTCTCCTGCATCTCCTGCACTGGCAGGAGGATCTTTACCACTGAGCCACCTGGGAATTCCACACGACTTGTGTGGAATCATACCACTTAATCGTATCACTCCTTCCAGTTGATCCTGGATGTGGCCTCAGAATATCCTCCCCAAACCATGCATAGCACTCTATGTCGTCACTGAAATCATGGTAGGTAGGGACCCAAGGAAAATCCTAACCATCCCACTGCTCGCCTTTAGTCAGGCCCAAAGTAAATGTTTCAGCCTGTGACAACCATGTTATAGGATATCATTGTATAATAATTTATCTGGTCTTTGTCCTGGACTCCTGGAATGCTGTTTCTAAACTCTTGGCATTTCCTGACTGATTGGAGTATCTTTGTTATTTGCAGGGGGCACTGGGGCCACACCTGAGTTCATGCTGATGAGGTGACTTCTGATTGGCCCTATAGAGCTTCAGGCTGGCCAAGAGCTTCAGCTTCTGGCCAAGCCAGAGAGACCAACTGTGTGATTACAGAGCTGGGGCTTGAGTCAGGTGATATTGGTTCAGAGGGGTTGGGGGGGCTGAAAGATTGAGTTAATTATGTGGCTTGTGATTCCATTTATCAAGCCTGTGTAATGAAACCCCAAGAAAAACTCAGGACACTGAGGCTCGAGTGAAGTCCTGTCTAGTGAACACATACATGTGCTGGGTGGGCGATGTACTCTGGAAAGGAAACAGGAGCTCCTAGTGTGGGACCCTCCTGGACTTTTCCCTATGTGCCTTTTCAGTTGGCTGGTCCTGATTTTTGTGTGTGTGCACGCTAAGTCACTTCAGTCCTGTCTAACTCTTTGCAACCCCATGGACTGTAGCCGGTCAGGCTCCTCTGTCCATGGGATTCTCCAGGCAAGAATACTGGAGTGGGTTGCCATGCCCTCCTCCAAGGAATATTCCAAACCCAGGAATTGAACCTGCATCTCTTATATGTCTCCTACATTGGCAGGCAGGTTCTTTACCACTAATGCCGCCTGATTTGTATCCTTTATAATAAAATTGAAATCGTTAAGTCTAGTACTTGCCTGAGTTCTGAGTCACTCTAGTGAATTATCAACCTGAGCGGGTAATGGGATCCCCCAAATACCTAGCTGGTTATTCAGAAATCTGGGTGGCTTGAGGACCGCCTCCACCCCCATCCCAATGCAAATCTGTGGCTTGCTTGTGGTACAAAGGCAGTCTCATCGGAGACTGTGCCCCTAGCCTGCAGAGTCTGAGCTAACCCAGATCCCATATTCTGGGATGGGAGTTACATTGCAGGAATGCAGATGTGAAAAGCAAAGAGGAAGCCACACTCCCCTGAGGCTGCCATGGTAGCAAGCGCTGGAGATGAGGAAATCTCCAAGGGCAAAATGCACCTTTACAGACCTCACCTGATCTTGCAAGCAGGACATGTTCCTCTACTGCCAACGTGAGAGGAGCTGGGCTTCAGCTCAAATTCGCATAATGAAGTATGCAAATTTCCTCAGGCCCTGTAGGTACAAATGAGGTCACATTCATGACCTTGTTTCTCAAGTTCTTGCCAGCATCCTCCCCTGCAAAGTGCCTGTGCCCCATGAGAATTTCTGGGAGCGCCTGGGGGGTGTACTCATGAACACGCAAAGGTCTACTGGATGCTGTGCTTCCACCGGACCACACTGTGGTAGATGTCTTCCACTTGCCCCTCCAGACCACCTCCCCACCCTCCGGCCATGCCCAGTGTCCTGCAATGCTGACCTTTGTGAATGGGCTCATCCAAGGCTACTTTGCCCTGGCTTCTGGTCAGGTTCAGCCAATGGAAGGCACTGGGAGCAGGAAGTTATTGCTTCCTCGAACTTGCAGTGAGTTGTCTAATTCTCCTAACAAAGGCTGCAGCTCTGACCAGGTGGCCGTATTCTAACCACTTCAGCACTTGTGCCTTCAGGTCTAGGAGAGATGAAGCCTGCTCACCCTGGGATTCCTCACCACTTGTAAGTTTCCCTTCATACTGCCCATGTGCGCTTAGTTGCTCAGTCGTGTCTGACTTTTTTGCGACCCCATGGACGGTGGCCTCCCAGACTCCTCCTTCCAGGGAATTTCCCAGGCAAGAATACTGAAGTGGATTGCCATTTCCTCCTCCAGGGGATCTTCCCAACCCAGGGATCAAACCCATGTCTCCTGCATTGGCAGGCAGATTCCTTACCACTGTGCCACTTGGGAAGCCCCTCACACTGCCCACATCTTTGTACGTGGTCCTTCTTCAAACTCTCCTCAGTTTGAGATGCATTTGCTTCCTGTTAGAACCCTGACCACTGCTGTTTCCACTGGATATACGTCCTCAGAACCACCCCACCTCCCTATGGGCATCACCAACAATTCTACCCAGTCCTGCCCAGTCTAGTGCCTACAGCAGCACGGGAGAGAGGCTGTGCCCTACTCTGTCCCTCTGTTAAAGTGGGTCTGAGCAATGTACCTCTTGCACTCCAATGTCTTCTAGAATTTTAAGTTGAAATAGCTCTTTTTTGACCTGCATGAGGCTGGAGGAGGAGTCCTGAGAGGTCTGAGTCTGGGAGCTGGGTCTGCTACTAAATGGCTCTGTGTCCTTACGAATGTCACTCTCATATTTAGCTCTCAGTTTCCTCATCTGTAATACAAGAGTTGGACTTAGTGTTCTTTTTTTTTTTTTTTTGCATTGCTCATTTTCTCTCTTTTTAAAAAATTCTATTTATTAATTTTAAAATTTATTTTTGGCTGTGTTGGGTTTTTGTTGCTGTGTAGAGGCTTTCTCTAGTTGCAGAGCACGGGCTGTAGAGCACAAGGGCTTAAGTAGTTTCAGGACGCAGGCTCTGTAGTTGTGGCACATGGTCTCAGTTGCTTTGAGGCATGTGGGATCTTAATTTGATCTCACATGATCTTGAGCAGGGATCAAACCTGTGCCCCTTGCATTGGTAGGCAGATTCTTAACTACAGGACCACCAGGGAAGCCCCTGGTCATGGTCATTTTCATTTATTCATTTTTTGGTTTTTAATTGAAATGAAGCTGTGTTCGTATCTGATGTATGGCAAAGTAATTCATATATGAATATGAACATACATATTTTTTCATTATAGGTTATTATAAGATATTGAATATAGTTCCCTGTGCTATACAGTAGGAACTTGTTGCTTATCTGTTTTATATATATAATAGTTTATATCTGATGAAATTAAAAGATGCTTGCTCCTTGAAAGAAAAGCTATGACCAACCTAGACAATGTATTAAAAAGCAGAAACATTACTTTGCCAACAAAGGTCCATCTAGTTAAAGCTCTGGTTTTTCCAGTAACCATGTATGGATGTGAGAGTTGGACCATGAAGAAAGCTGAGCTCTGAAGAACTGATGCTTTTGAACTGTGGTGTTGGAGAAGACTCTTAAGAGTCCCTTGGACTGTAAGGGGATCAAACCAGTCAATCCTAATGGAAATCAATCGTGAATGTTCATTGGAAGGACTGATGCTGAAGCTGAAGCTCCAATACTTTGGCCACCTGATGGGAAGAAGTGACTCATTGGAAAAGACCCTGACGCTGGGAAAGATTGAAGGCAGGAGGAAAGGAGACGACAAAGGATGAGACAGTTGGATGGCATCACCGACTCAACAGAAATGAGTTTGAGCAGGTTCCAGGAGTTGGTGATGGACAGGGAAGCCTGGTGTGCTGCAGTCCATGGGATTGCAAAGAGTTGGACCTGACTGAGCAACTGAATTGACTGATATCTGATGATCCCAAACTGTTGATTTATTCCCTACCCTAACTGTTTTCCTCTTTGGTAATCACATATTTGTTTTCTGTGTCTGTGTGGACTCAGTGATTCTTTAGCTGCCTTGGGCCTTCAATATCACTTTAGCCAGAGTGTTTCCTGTTTGATCTATTTTTAGAATTTGGGCTTTCATGAAGATTTCCTTTAAAGCAGGGGTCCCCAACCTCCAGGCCTCGGACTGCTACCTCCACTCAGATCAGTGGCAGCTTTAGATTAGAAATAAAGTACACAATAAATGTAACATGGTTGAATCATCCCCAAACCATCCCCCCATCCAGCCCTGGTCCATGGAAAAATTGTCTTTCACGAAATCTGTCCCTGGTGCCAAAAAGGCTGGGGACCACCATTTTAAAGCGTGAATTCCAAGGCTTTAAAAATGCTTGACAAAAAAGTGGGCTAGATAACTCTAAGATTCCTTCCAGTCTCAACATTTTTTTTTCAGTCATGTCATGCAGCTTGTGGGATCTTAGTTTTCCAACCAGGGATTGAATCCTTCCCTCAGTAGTGAAAGCACAGAGTTCTAACCACTGGACTGCCAGGGAATTCCCAGTCCCAACATTTTTGAGCATAAAAATCAACCTTTCCTTCCTCACCACTGTGCCACAGAGGGTCTGGTTCCAAGAATTAATGGAAAACTGATGGTTAAAGGCCCATCTCCTGCCAGGCTGTGTCATGGCAAATCGACCATGACCCTGTAAATGGCTTGCTCCCATCCCATCCATCTTTGGCATCTTCTCACTTACTTCTTGTTTACTTCTGCCAATATTCCTAGGCAAAGGGGGAAAAAACTGATTTAAAACCAATTGCATAAAATGCAAACCAGCCCAGCAAACGCAAATGTGGAAAAGATGGCAGCTTTAAATGAACTGGCTGCCGAGGTTTGCAAAGGCATGGTCCACAGCAGTGGAAGCTGGCACTCCCTCGGTGGTTTGTCCCAGACATGTGGTGCTGGAGAGGATTATAGTGCGGTGATTAATAGTTTGTGTAGCATCTGAGCCTGCTTCCTGATTATGGGGAATCTGCTCTTGCGTGAGGGTCTGGCTCTGGAGCCCAAAGGGGTGAAAAAGCTCCCCTTGAACTCTGGTAGGGGGAACAAAGACACATGAACTAAGAACAACCCATCAGAATCTCACTTGATATTTTCAATCCAGGCTGAACGATGTAATGGAAATTCCTTCTGATGGGACTGATGGCTAAGGCATTCAGTGTCTGGTGGCATTGGTAGTACCCGGGCTAGCAGCGGCCACAGTGCAAGCAGAGGGTCTAGCATCCAGTTACCTACAGTCCGTTTTGAAAGAGGCCAGATGTTACAGATGATGTGAAGGGATGTTAGTTTTTCCAGAGTTTCTGCATCTTGCCAGCCTGTGCCTTTTCCAACATTCCCCTTCTTTCTGTGGTTTCTGAGTTTCCTTGACATTCAATCTCCTTCAAACTCTCCCAAGGGATTCCCCTCTCAGGCTCTTCTCTCCATCTTCTCAGCAGATGTTTAGGCAGCTCTTGTTGCCTCTCAGAAGAGCAAGCAACACCTCTTGTGCCTTTCTCCCCACCTGCATCTTTCTACTGCCCATTTTATGCCCCCAACTGTGCCCATACAGAGCAGTGGGTACTCTTATCTTGCAAATGAATCTCCCAGAGTGAGCCTTCTTGTCACACATGTGTGTGCTGGTGGTGAAGACTGATTCATCTTACATGAAGAAAAAAGGCGTGGGACCTCCCTGGTGGTCCAGTGGTTAAAAATCTGCCTGGCAATGTAGGGGACATGGGTTCGATCCCTGGTCCGGGAAGATTCCACATGCTGCAGGACAACAAAGCCCTCGTGCCACAACTACTGAGCCTGTGCTCTAGAGCCCAGGAGCCTCAACTACTGAAGCTCGCACACTTTTGAGCCCGTGCTCCACAACAAGAGAAGCCACTGCAATGAGAAGCCCGAGTTCTACAACTGGAGAGTAGCCCCCGTTCACCACAATGAGAGAAAACCCTGATGCAGCTATGAAGAGCCCCGTGTGCTGCAACGAAGACCCAGCACAACCACAAGTAAATTAAATAAATAAACGAGAAAGTGGAAAAAAATTTTTAAAGAAAAAAAGACCTCTGAGTGACCTGGCAAAGATAAGCTTTCATTCATTTCCTTTTCACCCCCTTTCTGAACATCGCTGCTCCAGGTCTGTGGTAGACCCCATGGGGATACTGAGAAATAAATGGGTGTGTAAAATAAGGAAAAGGATGTGGGACTTTGAATTGGGAGACCTGGGCTGGGACCCTGGCCCCAGGGTCACTCACACTCTGTAAGAATTGGGTAGGTTCCCTAACCTCACTGAGCTTCAGTTTCCTTATCTATAAAGTGGGCTTATCAATGCACATATTCTATGGATTGTGGGGAAATTTGTTAGATGCATCTAAGCATTCATCAAATTTACCAGTTTGTAGGAAAACACCCATACATGTGTGTTGCTGCCAACTGAAAACCCCGCAGATGATGGAGGGGCTTTCCACCTCTAATCACCCTTAGTGGTGGGGGAGACACACTTGGGAGTTGGCTACCTGGCAATGTGGGGAAAACTATTTGCAATTATGTCATATGTTAATTTATATCAGCCAAATATCTTCTTATATTTCTTGACAAGAATGCTTGTAAAATAGAGTGGGCAGAGATGCTGAACAACTAGGACAGTTGACAGAAGAGAGGGTGGCCAGAGGGAAGAGAGTGCCAGAGGAGAAAGGATATGGTCTTATTCCTCAGGATCCAAAATATCAGCTGGAGCTCCAGCCATTATATCCTTGTTCCAGAGAGCAGGATGCAGAAAGGGATAACCATTGCATGTCGTTGGCCTTCAAAGAAAAGTCTCAGAAGCTACCACACAACACTTCTACTAGCATCTCATCGACCATAACTCAATTACATGACCATATCTAGTTGCAAGGAAGGCTGGGGTATTTAGCTTTATTCCAAAGAGCCAGTGAAAACTTTGTGACCCCACAGATTGTAGCCTGTCAGGCTCGTCTGTCCATGGGATTCCCCAGACAAGAATACTGGAGTGGATAGCCATTTCCTTCTCTTGGGAATCTTCCCAACTCAGGGATCAAACCTAGGTCTCCTGCATCACAGGCATTTTCTTTACAGTGTGAGCCATCAGGGAAGCCCAAATGAAAACTGGGATTTGCCTTACTGTGAAAGAAGAGGAGAGCAATATTAGTGTTATGCATCAGTCGGCAAATGCTATAATAATTCTGCATAACAAATCACACAAAACTCAATGGCATACAACAACAAACATTGATTTTTTTCTCTCAGATCTGTAGTTTGGCTGGGAAAGCTCTGCTTGAAGCCACAAACCTCCCTGGCGCGGATTAAGCCTTCAAATTGGCTTACATCCACCTTCCTCATTTTCCTTGGACTAGCCCTGCCAGGGCACGTTCCTTTCATGGCAAGTGGCAGGAGCCCAGGAAGTTGAGCAGAGACCCTTGATGCCTCCTGAGGCCTCGTGAGTACCTCTTGCCCACACTTCATTGATTAAAACTGGTCACGTGGCTATGCCAACATCAAAGGCAGAAGTATATTTCCTTCATGCTAATGTGTACCACCGCAGAGTCACGAGTTAGGATGCAAGTATAAAACTCTAATACGTGAAGGGTCTGAAACACAGTAAACAATGATTCATCCCATGACAGAGAACAACTAACATTGCCAGGAAAGGCAGTATCCGTGGTTTTGGTCCCCTGAGACCTCCCAGGAGCCTACTGATGCTGCGGTTTCTCTAACTGTGGTTTCATGCTCTACTTTCCTACTTCTGACGGCCCCGCTTTGCAGGTGGGAGAACAAGTCCAGCCTCTCGTATAAGCTTTCCTGGCCACACTTCCTGGCTTCCCACCTCACCAGCTACCCTGTAGTTGTTTGCTTGGAGGTCTTGCAAGAGAAGCAGGGTCTCCACGGGGTTCAGGACTCCCCTGTGTGGGATGCCATCATTTTCCCTTACTCCAGTTCCCAAGGGGCCAGCCAACGTCAGATCCATTTCTCCTGTTTAGTCCCCCAAATGCAAAAGCTTCCTAGAGCTGCTGTCTCATAGAATAAGGGTTGACAGTACATCTGGCAGACAGTGAAGGCCCAGTTATCCAAACCCTCAAATCACAGAAAAGCTTGTTTATCTTTCCTGGGGTAAGACGGAATCTACAGAAGTGAAAATTTAGAACTCAGATGAGCTTTTCAAAGTGTGACATTTCCAGAGTTTACATTCTCAATAAATCAACCTGCTAAATTGTAATTGGTTGGGCTTAAGGCAAAATTCCAAAAGGTTTGGTCAACATTTTGGCACAAATAACCTTCTGTGTATCTCAGTATTGCCACTCTACTTAGTCCATTTCCATTAGTAATGTGAACAGCATTTTCTTGAGTACAGCCCAAAGTTAGCGCATATTCGGGAGTTGGTTAAAACAGCCATTTTCCATAAAGGCTGTGACCTCTCTCTTACCACCTTCTCCTTGTAGAGACTTTTTTGATGTGGTTTTTGCAAGCTGATTTCTAAACGTCCCTTCACAAAAGTTATCTATAAAACAAGCCATATTTTTATTGTAAAGTTAAATATCCACCTGCTTTATGGCCCAGTAGTTCTACTCCTAGACACTTTTACCTTAGATAAACAAAACTTATATCCAGCCCACACAAAGAAATCTGTGTAAATGTTTATAGCAACTTTATTCTTGGTAGCCAAATGCTGGAAAAACCCAATGATTCATCAATGGATGAATGGATAAACAAATTGCGGACTATACACACAATGGGAAACTCTTCTGCAATAAAAAGAAAAGGATTACCAATATATTAAACAACATAGACGAATCTCATAGACATTATGCTGAGTGAAGGAAACAAGACACAGAAGATTAGGTACTGTTTGATTTCACTTATATGACAATCTTGATTTGTCTGGGCTGCTATAACAGAATACCACAGACTGGGTGACTTAAAAACAGCAGAACTTTATCTCTTATAGTTTGGAGGCTGGGAAGTCCAAGGTAAAAACACCAGCAGTTTTGGTGTCTGGTGAGGGCTTTCTTCCTGGTTGATAGAGTTCCCATGCTCTCACTCTCTTACATAGGATGGGTGAGGGAATCTCTCCAGGATCCCTTCTATACGGGCACGACCATTCATGAGGGCTCTACCCTCATGACCTGATCATTTCCCAAAGACCTCATCTCCTAATACCATCAACAGATGAATTTTGGAGGGACATAAACATTCAGTCTGTAATAGACACTAGAAAAAAGAAAAAAACAGTTTATGGTGATAGAAGTTAGAAGAATTGGATTGACTGGAAAAGAACAAGAAGGAATTTTCCAGGAAATAGAAATGTTTTATGTCTTCATTGGTGTAATGGTTCCACTCTGTAAATATACGTCAAAACTCATCAAACTCTATAGGTTAGATCTGAGCATTTCACTGTGTGTAAATTATATCTTGATAAAAAAGATTTTTTTAAAAAATCAGGCTATTCCTCAAATGGTCTAAGAGTGAACTTGGGAGAACTGTGTCCTGAACATTTACAGAGACATCAAAGACCTTTGAGCTGGAGAGATGGTTGAGAACGTGGTCGGCAACCAGCTGGAAACATTTTCATTTTATATCATCAGTTAATCATTTAGGAAAAGGTTTTCCAAAAATGGAGAATGAGGCCCATTCAATTAGTTTCTTAAAATAATTCTACAAGTGAAAGTGTTAGTTACTCAGTTGTGTCCAACTCTTTGTGACCCCATGGACTGCAGCCTGCCAGCCTCCTCTGTCCATGGAATTCTCCAGGCAAGAAGAGTAATGGAGTGGGTAGCCATTCCCTTCTCCATGGGGTCTTCCCAACCCAGGGATTGCACCCAGGTTTCTTGAATTGTGGGCAGATCCTTTACAGGCTGAGCCACCAGGGAAACCCCTAATTTTACAAGTGGACCTCAGTAAGCTCAAGTGTCATTACTGGTGACTTTTATGTCAAGGCCTCATGGTGCTCCCTTGCTGAGGACCAAGACAGTCCAAGCCCTCACACCTGGGGCTTGGAGAGACCATGACAATTGGGTCACAGCCCCACATGATCCATGAGATTCTAAAGGTGCCAGAGAATTAGAGGATCCTGTTAGCTGGGGGTCAGGGAGCCCGGAGTGAGACTCTGCTCTTCCAACAATCTACCTTGGATTCTCCCGGCGAGAATACTGGAGTAGGTTGTCATTTCTTCCTCTATGGGATCGTCCCCACCCTGGGATCTAACTGATGTCTCTTATATCTCCTGATTTCGCAGGCAGGTTCTTTACCACTAGGGCCACCTGGGAAGCTCCCAATCATCTATGCTGACCAGTAACTCCACCCCAGCCCTGCCAATACTCAATCAGAGAGAAGCTGTGCAGTGACCTTGGACAAGGTGTTTGTTGCCTCTCGTCGGATCTATCAGAGTCCTCAGGCTCCTAGAACAGGTTGTTCATTATGATACTCCCATGACCAAAATCCTTTTTAAACCCTGTGCTACTGTCACTGCTGGGAAAGGAGAAAATCTCCTCTGGGCTGAAGGCTTTGCTTTGTCTGATGTGGTCTGAGACTGACTAAGGCCTTAAGTTTTCCTCATAAGCTCTCTAGGGCAAGTTCTTTTGGCAAAAAGCTATACTGAAAAAAAACAAAACAAAAAAAACAGCACACTAACAAGAAACAGTAGAGAAGCTACAAAGGAAACTGGGATGTCCTTTCTCTCCTTTTTTGTCAAAATGTTCTTGCAGAGGTAGGGAGCCCACCCAAGCAGGCGGACCATCACTGAGTGCTGTCAGTTGCTAGGTGGTCCCAGCCAGTCTCCTGTTCAATCGGCCTCCCGGGATGATGGTGTACAACTCACTCTAAGGACTTGGCTAAGAGATGGCTCCCTCCATTCTTTTCTTCCCGCAGACTCCATCTTCGCAGTCCCATCCAGAACGCAGGACCATGTACACACAACCACACCTTCATACCACAACCATGGCAGTTTAGAAACTTTTATATTACTCCCCACATCACACACACAGAGACCACACATCACACACATACAAACACACACACTCTAGACACATATCTAGACACATATCTCTAGACACATATCTAGACAAACACACACACTCAGTTCTTGTCAACTCTTGTTCTGGGCAGAAGCTGAGTCGGTACTAGCTTTTGTATTCCCACAGTGTGTTTCTCAATCCCCAAGTCACAGGGAAACATCACCAGAGTGGATTGTTCATTTCCCCATCTGAACCACAAATAATTTGCTGAGGCAAACGGATGATGCTATTTTAGACAATAGTAGACAAGCTGTCCTTTCAATCATTCAACCCAATCACTCCAGTTCTGTATCATCCTGCTGATGACCACGGTCACTGGTAGAAGAAACACATTCAGCTAGAACACACCAAGGTGCTATTATGGGTTGTGAAGGTATTGAAATTATTCTATACTGGTTGCCATACACCTGCTGTCCTGTTCCACTTTAAGACCAAACTCGCTCAGCTCTGGCCCCTCTCCTGGGCTCCCCACATTCAGCAACTAAAGGGTTATAGCTTTGCCTAACAAGAGAGCCCCAAACTCTGGTCCTGGGTTGTGTTCAGCTGGGAGTTCACAATGTATCGGTTATTCGTATTTCCGTTATTCGTCATTCCCGTTCTCAAAGAATGGGTGAAAAGTAGCTTTGCCCTCTTTTCAGTCTCTTGTGATTGTCAAATATAGATTGTTTATGTATGGATTAAGTCCATCTCTGTGAATGGCGCCATAGGTGGATACTCAGTCGGATACCGCCCAGAGTCCCAGGAGGGACTTTTACCTGCCAGACCTACTCTCCAGGTGGGGCAGACGCGGGGCACAGAAAGCGCATCCAGTCCAGCAGACAAACGATGGGTCTGAGGGCGGGGGTGGCTGGACAGCAGCAGGCAGGCTCTGGGTCAGCAGTCAGCACCAAACAACAGTGGGCCCCATTGCCATGTTGAGCAATGAACATTGCTCATCCTCATCGCGCGGGAACCCAGAGAGCCTGCAGGTGGTCGAAGGTGAAGGGAGGCAGGGCCAGGCCGTCATCGGTTATTTCCTTCTCCAGCAAGTACCTATGGGATGCCTATGTGCCAGGCACTGTACTAACCACTCAGTATACTTAGAGAGCAAGACTAACCCCTGGGGGAAATGTAGGCAGCACTCATGCTAACTGCAGGGTAGACAGAAATGTAACAAGGCAATTCCAGGGACTTCCCTGGCTGTCCAGTGGTTAACATTCCATGCTTCCAATGCAGGGGGCCTGGTTCCACCCCCTGGCTGGCGAAATAAGATGCCTTATGCTGCCCAGTATGGCCTAAGGGAAAAAAAAGGCAATTCCAGTCCAAAGCAATGAGCCCCACAATAGGGGAAGTGCTGCAGAGCCCAGAGTAGGTACACTAAGTCAGACCCAGAGTGTTCAAGAAGTGCTTCTCCAGAGGGCATATGGTCTAAGCTGAGACCCTGACAATTGGGAAAGTTGTTCAAACAAATTCTTTTCTTACATATAACTTTATTTATTTATGGCTGTGCTGAGTCTGTTGCTATGAGAGCTCTTCTCTAGTTTCAGAGAGCGGGGGCTACTCTCTGTTTGCTGTACATGGGCTTCTCATTGTGGTGGCTTCTCACTGCAGACCACAGGCTCTAGAGCACACAGGCTTCAGTAATTGTAGCTCCCAGGCTCAAGCACAGGCTCGATAGTTGTGGCCCACGCATGGGCTCAGCTGCTCCATGGTACGTGAGATCCTCCCGATCAGTGATCAAACCTGTGTCTCCTGCACTGGCAGGCAGATTTTTTACCACTGAGCCACCAGAGAAGCCCCTCAGGTAAACTCTTAATGAAGAGGAAGGAACAGTATGTGCAAAGACCTGGAGGCAAGAGACAAATGGGTTTATTCAGAGAGTGGAAAGGAATTTCTCAAATTTGAATGCTTGGAGCACATGACAGCCGTGGTAGCCCACGAGGCAGTCGTGGATCAGGAGGGAAGCACATGGGCAGGCAGGTTTCCAAGGGCAACAGAGTGAGTGAGTCAAGTGCAAGGACTGAGGGATAAGCCTCCTAGCTGTGTGACGTTTGGAGGGTCATTTGACCTCCTCTACCTCAGTAGAATGGGTGTAATGCTGACTTCTGCAGGATGGAGACAGATAATGCATGTAGCACATCTAGAACTTAATGGCATGTGATGTGTCCATTCACATCAGCCATTACTGGGCCCCTAAATCCCAGGTCAGGAGTGGTTCCAGAAAGGGGGAACAGGCTGGGCCTGTAGGCCTGGACTTGCAGCTAGTCAACAGGCTTCTACCTTCAAGGAAGCACTTGAAACAAATAAAACAAATAACACAAATGAAAAATACTGGCAGTCCAGTGGTTAGGATTTCTGGGGGCCTGGCTTCGATCCCTGGCTCAGGAATTAAGATCCCACAAGCTGTGCAGCCAGTCCAAACATAAATAAATAAATTAAGACTACATTCAACACAATCACCAGGATAGGTACAATGCTCTTTCAAGTAGCATTTTGAGAGCGGCAAATTAATTTCCACAGTTTGGCTTGCCAAAGTCTTAAAACTTTTCCTGTGAAGGAAGCACAATGTCCTCCTTTTTAGAGAAAAAAGACTTCACCTGGAGAGTCCATGGCCCAGAGTGGGTCAGTTTCTCTGTTTCCTCCATCCTACCTGGGCCTGTAAGCTTGATGCCCCCTGTCACTGTGCCCAGCCAAGTACGAGAATAATAACTCCTCCCTTTCAAAGGACAGTTTTTTGAGCAACCTGACTGTAGGCACACCTACTGGCCCTTAGGGCTGCTCCCCAGAGGGCTCATCAACCTCCTGGGAGGTCCCCAAGTCACCAGGATGCGGCTGGGTATTGGGTGGATGCACGAAGGATGGTCTCTCCAGCTACAACCTGACGTCTCCTTGTTAGGGCTGCCCTGACCCAACAGCTTCCCCAGCATAGTGCTAGACACTTGAGGTTACTCAGTAACCCCTTAGTAATCATACACCTATGATGAGCAAACATACCTAGGTAGGTGTGTATTCCTATGTCATGATGTCAAGGGCAGTTCTCAGAAGGTTGTTTGAGTACTGTGAAAAATGAGCAAAAAGAGCTGGACTTGGGCAGTTGTTTCATAGTCTTGGTCAGGATGGGTCCATACAAAGAGGATTTATTGTAAGGCTTCCTTGGTGGTTCAGTGGTAAAGAATTTGCCTTCATTGTAGGGGACCTGGGTTCAATCCCTGGATTGGGAAGATCCCCTGGAGAAGGGAATAGCCACCCACTCCAGTATTCTTGGCTGGAGAATCCCATGGACAGTGGAGCCTGGTGGGCTACAGTCCATGGGGTTACAGAGAGGCCACAGGACTGACTAACACTTTCACTTTCACAGTAACCTCAGGGAGCACACCTGCTGGAGCCAGAATTCTAATCTGGTGACTTGAATCCCATCCCCCACCCCTCCACAACCCATCTCTCCCTGAGTTCTTTCATCTCTGCTTCAAAGTTAAGAATTTTTTCTGCAGGCTTTGGACATCTCCTGCTTTGCAGTAACTCATTGTTTTGGGGTTACCATGCTACCCCGAACCACTTCAACCCTGGATGATCTTACAACTCCTGTGGCCCACAATATAACACAATAGATTGGTTTCTGTGTCTCTTTCTGTGAATGCCTGAGAATCTAATTGGCTCAGCTTGGATCATCTCTTCCTTGTGATCTAATTGGTTATGGCCAAAGGTGGGTCTCCCAGGAAAACATGGTCACTCAGGCTGCCCCCACCTTTCTGGAAGGGTACAGAGTACCTCCCAATTAAAAGGTCTTTGGGGGTTACACATCCCAAATCTGCTGAACACACCGAATTCCCAATCGTGCGAGCGCCAACAGTAAACTCTTCCTCCACATGTACATTGGCCCAAGGTTGTTCATTTTAAGAAGGATTTGGGGGGCTGCCCACATAGGGCTTCCCTGATAGCTCAATTGGTAAAGAATCTGCCTGCAATGCAGAAGACCTTGGTTCAGTTCCTGGGTCAGGAAGATCCGCTGGAGAAGGGAAAGGCTACCCACTCCAGTATTCTTGGGCTTCCCTTGTGGCTCAGCTGGCATGAAATCCACCTGCAATGCGGGAGACCTGGGTTCGATCCCTGGGTTGGGAAGCTCCCCTGGAGAAGGGAATGGGCTACCCACTCTAGTATTCTGGCCTGGAGAATTCCATGGACTGTATAGTCCATGGGGTCGCCAAGAGTCGGACATGACTGAACAACTCTCACTTTCACTTTCCTCTACCCCCCACAAAATATTTAAGGCCCTGGAAGAAGAGAGAAAATTTTGAAGTAGAAGAGTCCTGATCTCTGAGATCAGTTTCTAGTGATAGAGACTCAATCAGTCAATTACACAGTGATTGAGTCAAACGTTTACCTTTGACTAGGTAAAAGTTAGACTATGGAGTAATTTTAGGGGCAGGACCGTGGGAACACAAGCTTGGAAAGTGAGCCAACAAGACTGGATCAAAATCAGCAGCTATCTTCAACCATCAAATTGACAAATATTAAAAAAAAGTGACAACACCCAAGTTTGACAGGTTGTGAGTGAACAAGCACAGTCATCTACTGCTGATGGGAGTAAAACTCAAATGGAGTGATACTGCTGTAGGCTATCTGGCAGTCTCTACCAAGAACATAAATATGAATCCCACCAATTCTAGGTCCAGGAAAGACGAAAGCCACAAAGTGTTATAAGACAATGAGGATGTGTGGATGACTTTGATGACATGAGCCAGCACTCAGAAGCATTTATACCCTTTCTACTGTGTAATGACTCCTCTCCTAACCCCATATCAATAGCATAACGGAGACCATCAATAACTTTTCCTGATTAATTGTGCCTTTCTCAAACGAAAGCAGGACATGAGAGCAGACAAAGCAAATAAGACATAAACCAACTATCCTGAGTTAGTAACTGTACTCTTTCTCAGAATCATTCTCAGTATAACCTACACAGTCCTTCCTAATAAAGATACAACTTTTATTCCATTTTTTATTCATACCTGCTTGCTCCATCCCTGTCCCCTGCCCTGCTCTCTGGACAACCCTGTGGGATTCCTCAAGTCAAATGGCACTATATTTGTAAGGATATTTATTCTCTTTTTTCTTTCTTTTTTAAAAAAGATTATTTATTTTTGGCTACACTGGGTCTTCTTTGCTGTTTGCACTGGGTTTTCTCTAGTTGTGGCGAACAGGGGCTGCTTTCTAATTGTAGTGTTCAGGCTTCTCATTGTGGTGGCTTCTCTTGCTGTAGAGCACAGGCTTCAGTAGTTATGGCTTCAGTAGTTAGGGCTCTTGGGCTCCAGAGCATGGGCTCAGTAGTCACAGCACATGGTCTTAGTTGCTGCGGGACATGTGGGATCTTTCTGGACCAGGAATCAAACCCATGTCCCTGCATTGGCAGGCTGATTCTTTACCACTGAGCCACCAGGGAAGCCCTCTCTTATTTTCTTTCTAACCAGTCAAGTGGGCTTAATGCTGCCGATCAGATTTTCAAGTCATTATTCAATTTTCCCTTCCCCGGAAGGGAGACCCTGCAAGGACGACCTTACAGGCTGACACAGGTAGAGTCTAAGATGGAGCCCAGGGAGTGATCCTAGGAGCGTTTCTTACCCACAGCCTGACCCACAGTGCTGCAAAGTCAGGCTTGTGTTTGCATCTCTAGCTTTTCCGAAAGTCAGAAGAAAGTTATTTGGTTACATTGATCACACTCTGATACGTTGACCTTGCAAAATGCCACAAGTAGGATTTCTCTGGTGATCAATCCAGTGGTTAAGAATCCACTTGCCAGTGCAGAGGACATGGGTTTGATCCCTGGTTCGGGAAGATTCCACATGCCAAGAGGCAACTAAACCCATGTGCCACAACTACTGAAGCCTGAGCACCCTAGAGCCTGTGCTTGGGGACAAGAGAAGCCACTGCAATGAGAAGCCTGAGTACCACAATGAAGAATAGCCCCCACTCATCACAACTAGAGGAAGTCCACAAGCAGCAATGAAGACCCAGCACAGCCAAAAATAAATAAAAATTTTACAAAAGAAATGCCACATGTTTTCATACCTAGAAATTTAACTAAAGTTGTTTCTGCTTTGAGTTGCATAATTTACTTGAAAATTGCAGTCTACTTATGGTTTTATCTGAAAGTTTTATGTCAACTTTTGACCCAGAATACTGGAGAAAATGATGAAATGAATGGTACTATCTTCATCTAACACATTTAACACCATGCCTGAAGCAGAAAAGATGGTCTGTCAATGGTAGCAATGTTCATTTTCCTTCATCCTTTTTTGACAAATAAACATTTTCAAAGTTTATATCTAAGTCAGAGGAGTTAGAAGAAATAGCAGTCATATCCTGTACTTGAGATAGGAAGATTTTTAAGAGACATTATAGTTATTTTCCAAAATTTCTTTTGACATTTGGGGCCAGATCATCTTTGTTGCCTAGGAGCTGTATATCATAGGTTGTTTAGCAACAACCTTATGCCAACATGGGTTTTTTAGCAACAACTGGATGCCAACAGCACCCCCTTCTTAACTGTGACAACCAAAAATGTCTTTGGATGCTGCCAAATGTCTCCTGTAGGGAAAGAAGGTACAAAATTACCCCCCTCTGAGAGCAACTCATCATTGTCAAATCATTTGTATGAGCTGTAACAGCAGGGGAAAAAATTCTATGGTCAACCACAACTGCCTTATAAAGAAGAAAATCTGTTATGCAATAGGCCTTTTGGTTCAGCTCTGATCACCTGATAGATTTAGACATGCTCAGGTCAACTTGGAGCTGGATTTGTCATCAGGCAGCCATCAAAAGTGATCATTCCCAGGAGAAGTGCTAGAGAAATCTTGACAATTAGACCACCCAGAAATGCTGGATACAATATTTTCACAAACATCTTTTAAAATATAGAGTTAAAGTAGAGGGAAAGTAAGAGAAATCTACAGAGGTTCAAGATAAGAAAACCAAAATACAGGGCTAAGCAAATGCTAAAGTTAGAACTCATCCAGAAGACACCTGCCAATCCTTGAGGGCCTAGAGCTGTGTATTGTCCTAGGTCTTGTGTACTGGCAGTAGGAGCAAGTTCTGGAATCTGTGTGGTCTGGACAGTAGGATTAGAGACTCTTTCGTCAAACCAGTACCTCTGAAAGGTAAAACTCTTGGTGGGTGAACTAGAAAAACAGGCAGGTTTGATTCCTGGTTGGGGAACTAAGAAGCTGTGAGGCCATTTAAAAAAAAAATTATCAAATCACAAATAAAGAGAGCAAAAGAAGAAGAAAAAAAGAATTATGAAAACACCACCAAAGCAATTAGCAAAATGGCACTATGTAAATAGCTATCAATAATTGCTTTAAATGTAAATTTCAATAATTGCTTAAATGTAAATGTTCTAATCACATAGAGAGGCTGGATGGATACAAAAACAAGACCCACATATGTGCTGTCTACAAGAGACTCACTTCAGATCTAAAGATACATAGAGAATCAAAGTTAGGGTTTGGAAAAGGGTATTTCATGTAAACAGAAATGAAAAGAAACCAGGGAGGGAGTTCCCTGATGATAGTAGTTAGGATTCTGGGCTTCCACCGCCATGGCCCAGGTTCAGTCTCTGGTCAGGGAACTAAGATCCTGCAAGCTGCATGGCCAAAAAAAAAAAGAGAAAGAAAACTGAAGGAACAATACTTACATTAGAAAAAAATAGAATTTAAAACAAGAGACAAAGAAAAACATTATATAATGATAAATGGATTAATACAAAAAGAAGATAGCACTGGAAAATATATATGCACCTTAAATAGGAACACTTAAATACACAAAGCAAATGTAACAATATAAAAAGAGAAATTGAAAACCACTAAAGAAAATCAAAGAGAACATTTTAAAAATACACAGAGACAAATGAAAATGAAAACAGAACAATACAAAATCTATGGGGTGCAGCAAAATCATTTCTACGAGAGAATTTTATAATCATACAACCCTACCTCAAGAAACAAGAAAAACCTCAATTAAATCATCTACTCTTACAGCTTAAAGAATTAGAAAAAGAAAAACAAACAACACCCAAAATGAATAGAAGAAAATAGATAATAATAAATATCAGAGCATAAATCTTAATAAATGAAATAGAGACTGAAAAACAATAGAAAGCATCAATGCAACTAAGAGCTGCTTCTTTGAAAAAAATGCAAAACCTTTAGCCAGACTCATCAAGAATAAAACAAAAAAGTGTAAGTCACTCAGTCATGTCTGACTCTTTGTAATCCTATGGACTATCTATAACCCACCAGGCTCCCCTGTCCATGGGATTCTCCAAGGAAGAATACCGGAGTGGGTTGTCATTCCCTTCTCCAGGTTATCTTCCCAACCCAGGGATCAAACCCCGATCTCCCACATTGCAGTCAGATTCTTTACCACCTGAGCCACCAACGGTAGCTATCAAGGGAAAAAAAAGAAAAGGTAGCTATCAAGAAAAAAGAGAGGGCCCAAATAAATAAAATCTGGAATGAGAACAAAGACTGCTACCTCTGTCTGTTGCACACGGTAGGGTGTCACTCCAGGGCCTTGTGTCAGATGTGTAAGTTCCCCCGTCTATTTACCCATTTACGTCTCTGGAGAATAAAAAAAAAGAAGCAAAAGAGGAGAAGTTAAAACTGACAGTATAGAAATACAAAATATAGTGAGATGACTATAAACAATTATATGCCAATAAAATGAACAAACTATAAGAAATGGATAAATTCTTAGAAATATGCAGTCTCCTAAGACTGAGTCTGGAAGAAATAGAAAATATAAACAGACAGGTTCAGTTCAGTTCAGTTCAGTTGCTCAGTCGTGTCTGACTCTTTGCGACCCCATGAATTGCAGCACGCCAGGCCTCCCTGTCCATCACCAACTCCTGGAGTTCACTCAAACTCACGTCCATCGAGTTGGTGATGCCATCCAGCCATCTCATCCTCCGTCGTCCCCTTCTCCGCCTGCCCCCAATCCCTCCCAGCATCAGGGTCTTTTCCAATGAGTCAACTCTTCACATGAGGTGGCCAAAGTACTGGAGTTTCAGCTTTAGTATCAGTTCTTCCACCAGTAATTAAATTGAGTCAGCAATTTAAAAAGCTCTAAGCAAACAAAAGTCCAAGACCAGATGACCTCACAGGTGAATTCTACAAAACATTGTGATTCTTCTTAAAGAAGAATTAACCTCTATCCTTCTACAACTATTTCAGAAAATTGTAGAGGAAGGAATTCGTCCAAACTCATTCCATGAGGACCACATCACCCTGATACCAAAACCAGAAAAGACACACAAAAGGAAAATTACTAGCCAATATACTGGTGAATATAGATGAAAAAATCCTCAGTAAAATAATAGACAACAGAATTCAACAAAACATTAAAGGTTCCATACACCGTGATCACCCTGGAGGAGGGAATGGCAACCCACTCCAGTATTCTAGCCTGGAGAATCCCATGGACAGAGGAGCCTGGCTGGCTACAGTCCACAGGTCACGAACAGTCAGACACGACTAAAGCAACTTAGTGTGGCACAGCACACCATGATCAAGTGGAATTTATCCCAGGGATGCAAGGATGCTTTCAACTTTTCATTATTAACATTATGTTGGCTGTGGATTTGTTAAATATGGCCTTTATGTGTAGGTAGGTTCCCTCTATACCCACTTTGTTGAAAGTTTTTATCATAAATGAATGTTGAATTCTGTCAAAAGCCACAGAGCATGGCCACAAAAATAGAATAAAATAAAATCAGACTGTCACGCAGCAATAGATAACTGAAACAACACCCAACACAAACATGTACATAAATTAATTAAAAGATAAATATGAGAATAGAAACACTATTTGTACTAGCTCCAAGCTGGTGACCCTCAAAATGCCCATCAACAGTGGAATACATAATTTGCAGTATATTCACACAGAGGAATGCTATACGACAAGAAGAATAAACAAATCATGGCCACAGACAACAACATACATGATATCCACAAACATTTAGGGCTTTGAACAACAGAACCCAGACACAAAAAGAATGTACATGGATTATTCTATTTATACATAATCTTATATAATTTTAAAATAGGCAAAACAAACAAATCTATGATGTTAGAAGTCAGCATAGTGGTTGCCCTTGAGGGGCGTACTGACTGGAAGATTTATACTATGGATAATGTTCTGTTTCTTGAGTTGAGTATCAGTCACACAGGTGTGATCAGTTTGTGAAAATTTGTCAAAATGTTTACTCTAACTTGTATGCTTTTATATACATATGTTACCTTCCAGTGAAAAGTTCAAGAAAGTTGTTCCTGGGAGGCAATGAAATGGAGTCTTTCAAGGGGAGAAATATGGAGAGAACAGAGACAGTAACTGAAAGATGATGGTCTTGAGGTTTAAAAGAAACAATCTTGGTTCCTAGAGAAAGCTAAAAGAGCCTGGAAGCCTACTAATTTTTCAAGGGAATTTTATTGCCAAAAAAAAAAAAAAAAAAAATCCCAAGACTTGCCTGGTACAACCTCTGAGAGTTAATCCACTCCCTTCCAAAGTACACTCTAAACCTCAAGTCTGTACCAGCAGAAGCAAACCGTGAAGGCAATGAAGCTTCAAGAAGCAGACCTTCCAGTGCCCACCCAGATGTGGACATGGAGGATGAGAGACAGGGAAGAAGCTGAGAAGGCAGAGCTGTGAACACAAAGGATCTTTATGTGATATACAGTCTCTCCCTCCCTTACACCATCCAACTGACTGGAATAGAGATGTGAGGGTTGGAGCTCCAGAAGCCAACTTGGACCTTGAGTAAGGGAACCATGGGTTATAAAGCAGTGGAGTGATGAGATAAAAGGAGGGTTTTCAGGACAGTGAAACAATCCTGTATGAGACTCTAATGGTGGATACATAGCATACATTAGTCCAAACTCATAGAATATATGACACCAAGCTGCACTAATGTAAACTATGGACTTTGCATGATGATGCATCAATGTAAATTTATCATTTGTAACAAATGTACCACCCTGGTGGGATATATTGATGGTGGGGAGACTGTGCATGTGTGCAGACAGTGGCTATATGGGAAATCTCTATAAATTGCCTTCTGCTCAATTTAGCTGTGAACTTAAAACTGCTCTTAAAAAGTAGTTGTTTTTAAAAAATGGAAAGCAAGGGACTTCCTGAATGATCCAGGTGACTAAAACTTTGTGCTATCAATGCAGGGAGTGCAAGTTCAATCCATGGTTGGAGAACTAAGATCCCATATGCCTTGAGGAGTGGCCAAAAAAAAAAAAGATTAAAAAATGAAAAGCAAAAATTAGAATAATAAGAAGAAATTGACTTATCTGTCATTATAGTAGATTTTAATACATTTCTCTGTAATTTACAGGCCAAGTAGATAAAAATTAAAAATCAGTAGGACTATTGATGATTTGCACAATGCAAAAATGCTTGACTTGCATAGTATTCTGCACTAACTGATATAGTGTTCACTCCACTAGGTGAAAAGAAGGCAAAACCATGCAGAGCAGCTCCTAGAATGCTCCATGCTCTAAAGGGCAGAAGCAGGGACAGCCCAGGCAAAGCAGTCAGCATCTAGGCCAGCCAACCCAACTGCCCCCCTTCCTACTAACTGTAAGGACACCCCTTGTCTAGGGATTTTTCCAAGGCCACTGCTGAGTACAGTGTAGGGGAGGATTCCCCATCAGAGGCTGCTTTAGTGGCCCCTTCTCAGCGTCCTTGCAGGGCTTGGACTGCCCTGGGGTTTGAGCAATCACAGATCACTGTTCGCCAAACTTGGGGGTTTTCTGGAAATACATCCCTGCAGTCCTAGTGGGCATGTATTCTATTTGAGTTCACAAACTCTGTTAACTAATAACTAACTCCAGAGGTCTATCCAGACCATAGATCTGGAACTGGACTTGCCCTTATGGTTTCTGACTCAGAGATAAGCATTGCCCCTTTGGTCTCATGCTCTAACTGAGGGCTGTCTCGGGAACTTGAAAGAAGAAACAGAGCTACTCTGACCTTTACCTCCAGTCTGAATCCCAGTGCATGTTGGGGAAAGAGACAATTTATTAACTCCAATTACAGGTAGATTCAGGGATAGACCTGGCTGTGTATGAGTGTGTGCTAAGTTGTTTCAGTCATGTCCGACTCTTTGAAACCCTATGGACTGTAGACAGCCAGGCTCCTCTGTCCATGAGATTCTCCAGGCAAGAATACTGGAGTGTGTTTCCATGCACTCCTCCAAGGGATATTTCCAACCAGGGATCAAACCCATGTCTCTTATTCCTCCTGCATTGGCAGGGGGCGGTTCTTTACCACTAGCACCACCTGAGAAGCCCCAGACCTGATTATAAGCCGAGCTAGATCCTGAAGCTCAAATGATGTCCAGACTCTTATCTTCCATCTCTCAGTTCTGCTTGCTTCTTCTTGGCCTGACGCTAAATCAGTCTGTGTCCAGATGGTGGGGAAAATAGTTCCTGGAAGCCTGAGATTCCTACCCTTTCAAATTAGCCGATAGCTAAGAGAACATCTGTCTCCCTATATCCATTTCAGGTAATTCTCTGATTGGTTTATCTTGAGTCACATGACCATCCTGGTAACCATATGACTAGGGCACTTGGGTCAGCATGTAACGAGGGTAGGAAAGGGGCCCTGAAACTATGATTGACAGCTCTGTAGGGACTATATGAAGGTGAGTAAAGTGCTGTCAAGGAAGGGGTGCTGAATAGACAAAGACAATAAAAGTTCACAATAGAGGGGCAAGAGAAAACCAAGGCCAAAGGGTAGGATGAGGCTTGGGGAGTAATCCCGCATGAGTTCCTGAACATTTCTTATAAGGGACCTCCAATACAACTCTGAGTTTCCTGACAATGAAAACCAAGAAGGAAAGATGATCAGTGATACAAACAGATACTAGTCCAGGTCTCCAGGCCCTAGGAAGTCCACAGCGTGTCCCAAGTTTCCTTCTGTTTCCCTGGAGCCTCCTTTCTCATGGCTCTTGATCCCACAAGCTCTACCTCCCCTCCACATGGCCCCAGACACAAGGCTTACCTTTTATTTGACTTCTACAAAAGATTCCACTCACACAAAGTAGCTAGTGAAGATTTTCACAGGAAGACAAGGTTGGGAGGATGCAGGGTGGTGTTCAAATATCCTTTGGCTCTGATTATGGATTGAACTTTGCTAAACCCCCCTGCCCAAATTCATATGTTGACGTCCTAAGCCCAGTGCCTCAGAATGTGACTCTGTTTAGAGATAGTGTCTTTAAAGATGAAGTAAGGGGTGGTGGTGGTGGGATGAATTGGGAGATTGGGATGGACATCTATACACTATTGATGGGTGGTGGTTTAGGTTTAGTCACTAAGTTATGTCCAACTCTTGAGACCCCATGGATTGTAGCCTGCCAGGCTCCTCTGTCCATGGAATTATCCAGGCAAGAATACTGGAGTGGGTTGCCATTTCCTTCTCCAGGGATCTCCCCAACCCAGGGATAGAACCCTGGTCTCCTGTGTTGAAGGCGGATTCTCATTCTAACCAACTAAGCTACCAGGGATGCCCTATACACTATTGACATCAAGCTTCCCTGGTGGCTCAGGGAATAAAGAATCTGCTTGCAATGCAGGAGACCCCGGGTTTATCCCTAGGTTGGCCCTAGAGAAGGAAATGGCAGCCCACTCCAGTATTCTTGCCTGGGAAATCCCATGGATAGAGGAGCCTGGTGGGCTACATTCCATGGGGTGGCAAAGAATTGACTAAACTAAACTAAAATTTTCACTTTCATACATTATTGATACTATGTATAAAATAGATAACTAATGAGAACCTACCATATAACTTTGGGAACTCTACTCAGTGCTCTGTGGTGACCTGAGTGGAAAGGAAATCCAATGAAGGAGGGATATGGGTGTATCTATATAGCTGGTTCACTTTGCTGTATAGCAGAATCTAATACAATATTGCAAAGCAACTATACTCCAATAAAAATTAATTTTAAATAAAATAATTTTTATAAACAATAAAAAATAAATACACAGTGATGAAGTTTAAAATGAGGTCACTAGAAGGGGCCCTGCTCCAGGATGACTGGTGTCCTTACGAGGAGATTAGGACACAGGCATATACCAAGGGAAGATCATGTGAGGGCGCAGGGAGAGGGCAGCCACCTGCAAGCCAAGGAAAGAGGACCTAGAAGAAATCAACCCTGTGGCCACCTTGATCTCAGACTGTCAGTCTCCAGAACTGTGAGAAAATTAAATTTATTTTAAGCCACCCAGCCCACAGTACTTTGTTGTGACAGCCCTAGCAAATTAATATAGGCCCCCAGCCATTGGCCTTCACCTCACCCACTACCTTACAGACATCCCTCCCCATACCTCCTCTGGCTTTGCTGAATTTCCTCTTCTCTTTCTCAGAGGTCAAAGTCCTCTCTTTATCTCAGGCAAAACAGCCTGTGCCATATCTTAAGTTACTTGGCCGTATATTTGGTAACTCACAAATCTTGGACTCCTACCCCATGTCTCACAGTTTATCAAAATATTTTCCCAAACAAGGATTATTTTCAGCCTAAGCAATACCAGCAACTGAAGCTCAAAACAGTTGCCCTCCTTTTAGCATTGTGCCTTTGATGAAGACAACACTTGTGTTAGAGAAGTGTCCCTGTGACCCTCACATAAAGGACACTGAGTCATGTTCAGGGCGTCCACCACCGATGCCCACAAGAAACCCAGTCATCTCAGGTACACAGTGTGGACCCTGAACCCAAGGGCAACAGTCGTGGAAGCAGGTGGGAGACTTGTAGGGAAAGTCAGTATCCAAAAAAAGGAGTTCAAGTGCATAGCCTTGAACTAAAGTGCACAGTCTGGCTCCATCAAATCTGAAGGATACATACCTTGAGTGTTTTCAAGAAAATTCTCTGTGAGGGTTGAGATTAGAGCTGGCAGCAGTAGCTCAAATCTAAAAGCCTCACAAGGCCACCACACTCTGGCATTGCAGCTGTAGAGTAGAGCAGATTTGCAGTTTTAAAATCACCCTGATGGCTCAAACAGTAAAGAATCTGCCTGCAAAGCAGGAGACCCAGTTCTATCCCTGGGCTGAGAAGATCTCCTGGAGAAGGGAATGGCTACCTTGCCAATAGTATTCTTGCCCGAAAGAGTCCACGGACAGAGGAGCCTGGCAGACTATAGTCCATGGGGTCATGAAGAGTCAGACACAACTGAGCACCTAAAACTTTAAAACTTTTTTTAAAAATTGAGTAAAATACTATTACTGTGCTCATTTTAAAAAGATTTTTAAAAACTATTTTATTTTATTGGCTGTGCTGGGTCTTCTTTGGTGCTTGAGGGCTATTCTTAGCTGTGGTGGGAGGGCTGTTCATTGTGGTGGCTTCTCTTGCGCAGCACGGGCTCTCGGCATGTGGGCTATTGACAAACAGGGGCTATTCTTAGCTGTGGTGGGAGGGCTGTTCATTGTGGTGGCTTCTCTTGCGCAGCACGGGCTCTAGGCATGTGGGCTTCATGCCTAGAATTGTGTTGCATGGGCTTGGTTCCTTCAAGGCAAGTGGGATCTTTCCAGACCAGGGATTGAACCTGTGTGCCCTGCGTTGGCAGACAGATTCTTAACCACTGGAACACCGGGGAAGTCCCTAAAGGTTTTTTAAAATATTTATTTATCTAATCTATTTATTTATTGGCTGTGCCAGGTCTTAGTGGTGGCATGCACAATCTTTAGTTGTAGCCTATGGGATCTAGTTCCCTGACCAGGGATTGAACCCGGGCTCCCTTCATTGGAAGCTTGCAGTCTAAGCCACTGGGCCACCAGAGAAATCCCTGTGCTCCTTTTACATTTGAGGAAATTGAGGCTTAGTCTGGTTGAGTAAGGTCAAGATCAGAACCAAAATTTTTACTCTCGTCCATTTGCTGCTGAGAGCTCTAAACTTCTAAAATCGAGTTCTTGACCATTCTTAGTGTGAAAAGCCTTATATGTGAGTGGTTAAGAGTGGAAACTGTGGGTTCAAATCCTGGCTTTATTATTTAGTAGCTGAGAGATTTAGTGTGTTATGTACCCAGTCCTTGCTTCTTTAACTGTAAAATAAGGAGTGGAATGGTACTTGTTTCATGGGGTTGTTCTGAGAATTAACTGAGCGCAGAATAATGCCTAGCATATAGTAGGTACTTACTGCACTTAAAAGAACATCTTTATTTATTCATTTATTTTTTGTTGTGCTGGGTCTTCACTGCTGTGTCTGGGCTTTCCCTAGTTGTGACAAGCTTGGGCTACTCTTCCTTGCAGGGCACAGGCTTCTCATTGTGGTGGCTTCTCTTGTTGCAAGCGCAGGCTCTAGGGCATGAGGCCTTTTGTAGCTTCCAGGCTCTAGAACACAGGCTCTGTAGTTGTGGTGCACCGAGGCCTGTGGACTCTCCAGACCAGAGACTGAGCCCATAAGCCCTGCACTGGCAGGCATATTCTTATCCAGTGCACCACCAGGGAAGTCCCCAATTTTTTGCACTGGGTCTTCGTTGTGGTGCAAGGACTTTCTCTAGTTGTGGCACTTGGGCTTCTCTTGTTTTGGAGTATGGGCTCTAGAGCACATGGGCTCAGTAATTGTTAGCGGGTGGACCTAGTTGCCCCTCGGCATGTGGGATCTTAGTTCCTTCACCAGGGATTGAACCCATATTTCCTGCATTGGAAGGCAGATTCTTAACCACTGGACCACCAGGGAAGATCCCTTGATGCACTGTTATCTTCTTCTCTAAATAGAGCTTCTTAGTATCTGTCTTACAAAAAAGATCTTAATGACCCAGATAGCCATGATGGTGTGATCACTCATCTAGAGCCAGATGTGTTGGAGTTCCAAGTCAAGTGGTACTTAGGAAATATCACTATGAACAAAGATAGTGGAGGTGATGGAACTCCAGCTGAGCTATTTCAAATCCTAAAAGATGATGCTGTGAAAGTGCTGCACTCAATATGCCAGCAAATTTGGAAAACTCAGCAGTGGCCACAGGACTGGAAAAGTCAGTTTTCATTCCAATCCCAAAGAAAGGCAATGCCAAAGAATGCTCAAACTACTGCACAATTGCACTCATCTTACACACTAGCAAAGTAATGCTCAAAATTCCCCAAGCTAGGCTTCAACAGTACGTGAACCAAAAACACGGAGATATTCAAGGCGGATTTAGAAAAGGCAGAGAAACCATAGCTCAAACTGCCAACATTCGCTAGATCATAGAAAAAGCAAGAGAATTCCAGAAAAACACCTACTTTTGCTTCATTGAGTATGCTGAAGCCTTTGACTGTATGGATCACAACAAACTGAAAAATCCTGAAAAAGATGGGAATACCAGACCACCTGACCTGCCTCCTGAGAAACCTGTATGCAGGTCAGGAAGCAATAGTTAGAACTGGACATGGAACAATGGACTGGTTCCAAATTGGGAAAAGAGTACGTCAAGGCTGCATATTGTCACCCTGCTTATTTAACTTATATGCAGAGTACATCATGCAAAATGCTGGGCTGGATGAAGCACAAGCTGGAATCAAGATTTCCAGGAAAAAAATCAATAACCTCAGATATGCAGATGACACCACCCTTATGGCAGAAAGCAAAGAGAAACTAAAGAGCCTCTTGATGAAGAGAAGAGTGGAAAAGCTGGCTTAAAACTCAACATTCAAAAAACAAAGATCAAGGCATCCCATCCCATCACCTCATGGCAAATAGATGGGGAAACAATGGAAACAGTGAGAGACTTTATGTTCTTGAGCTCCAAAATCACTGCAAATGGTGACTGTGGCCTTGAAATTAAAAGACGCTTGCTCCTTGAAAGAAAAGCTATGACCAACCTAGAGAGCATATTAAAAAGCAGAGACATTACTTTATTGACAAAGGTCTGTATTATCAAAGCTATGATTTTTCAGTAGTCATGTACCGATGTGAGAGTTGGACCATAAAGAAGGCTGAGAACCGAAGAATTGATACTTTCGACCTGTGATGTTGAAGAAGACTCTTTAGAGTCCCTTGGATAGCAAGGAGGTCAAACTAGTCCATCCTCAAGGAAATCAGTCCTGAATATTCATTGGAAGGACTGCTGCTGAAGTTGAAGCTCCAATACTTTGGCCCCTGATTGGAAGAACTGACTCATTGAAAATGAGAAAGATTGAAGGCAGGAGGAAAAGGGAATGACAGAAGATGAGAAGGTTGGATAGCATCACCGGCTTGATGGACATGAGTTTGAGCAAGCTCCAGGAGTTGGTGATGGACAGGGAAGCCTGGTGTGCTGTAGTCCATGGCGTCGCAAAGAGTTGGACACGATTGAGCAACTGAACTGAATTCAACTGAGCCTTGTCTTATCTGTAGTAATAGGTAAGTAACAAGCACCTACAAGGTGCGAAGCTCAGCCCCTGCCTTCAGGCTGCCCTGGAAGAGGGCATGGGGGGCAGACACTATAGAGCTGAGGCACTGAGGCCCCATGTGGAAGTCACAGCAAGCTTCTGAGAACAGAGTGGCAAGCATGCTCATGGAAAGAGAAGGTGCAACCACTTCTGCTTTGGATCTAGGAGGATAGGGACCAATTTTCCAGGAGAGGCACGGTTTGTGCACACAGGATGTCATTAGGAACCAGTGCTGGGTGCAGTGCGTGCTGGCAGGAGGGAAGGTAGAGTCATTCTGAGCAGTTTGTTGGGGCAGAATAAAGGGCAATGGAGATGCAGATGTAACAGTGAAGATCAGATATGCTTATCGACTGGACAAATGGCTCAGATGGGCATTTTAAGTAGTTCTGACCAGCCTGGGGGTGGTCGAGTACATAAGGGAGGCTAATAATGTGTCTGTGGTCTAGAAAGACTCCATTCAGGTCTCGACACACCAGGGCATGAGTTCCACAGGAACTATATGGGCTGAGTGTGCCCAGCCATGGTGAGAAGGCTGGTTCCACTCCAAGCAGCTAAGCTTCAGGCAAATATCACCCTGTGAGAATGTGATGACCCAAGGAAGAGCCTAGAGGCAAACAGAGTTCTGATGCCTGTATACGTGAGGGATGAATCAATCCACGTAGTCCAGAGTGTCACAGCAACACTCCAGGGAGTTGGATAAAGTTTGTGACATTCCAAGGAAACAATCCACCTTAGAGATGGCTGCATGCTACTGATGAGACCTGGGGTTTCCTGTGGCAGGACATGTCCTTCCAAAGTCTCCCCCAACCCTGGGGTAGGAGTCAACTGACATAAGATCAATAGAAGCCTGAGAGGCACAGCTGCTCATTCACCTCAGAAAAAATGATTTTGAACAACCAAGGAGTATTGAAGAACTGGAACCATTGGGGTGGCTTTATTTGTTTGGGAAATAACCGAGTCAAAAGCTGCTAGACTGGGTCTAGCAGCTAAGACTGCACTGCCAATGCAGGGACCCAGGTTCAATCCCTGGTAGGGGAACTAGATCCTATGTGCCACAATTAAGATCCAGGGCAGCCAAATAAATATATAAATATAAATAAATATTATTTTTAAAATAACTGTTTTAAAAAAAAAAAAAAGCTGCTGAATCAAAGGAAAAAAAGAAAAAGGGGAAGAGGAAGCATGAGGGGAGGGAAGGAAGAGGGTTTGATCCTCAGGAGCCATAAGCAAGCAGGGGCCCTGCCCCTTGTCAACTGCCTGCCCCTCATATTCCTGATGGAGCCTTTGTCACCCTTTGGTGGCCGAGGCTTCCTTCTGCTGGATCTGCCCTGTCCTGATCTGGTGTTTTCCCTCAAGCTAACTAATCTGTCTCAACCTCCAGAGGACCTCTTCCATGTTGGCTGGGAGCTCAGGCCATCCCTCTGGTCACGACACCAGCGATGGGCCTGGAGGTGAGCGTGCACGTGCGTGCATGCCAAGTTGCTTCAGTCGTGTCTGACTCTTTGCAATCCCATGGACTGTAGCCCATAAGACTCCTCTGTCCATGGGATTCTCCAGGCAGAATACTGCAGTGGGTTGCCCCGCCCTCCTCCAGGGGATCTTCCCAACGCAGGGATGGAATCCATGTCCCTTATGTCTCCTGTATTGGCAGATAGGTTCTTTATCACTAGCGCCACCTGGGAAGCCTGGCGGTGAGCCTAGTGGCACCTATGTTACTTGGTGACTTAGACGTAGGGAAGCCCCTCTCCAGGGTTGGGCGTGCAAAAACAGCTGTTTGTTATGAGCAGCCTGTGGCCACAGGTCTTTCTCTTGTGTCTGTGGTTTCACAAAGCAGCAAGTACTGGGCAGGTACATAGAATTACATCCTGTGTGAGGCTTGGAATGCATTGTTAGACTACGGGCCCTACCATCTTTTGATGGAGCCCCTGCCTCAGCTCTAGGGAGAGCCCACAGCTAGATAGTAGGTGGGACCATTTGGTTCAGCTGGGGCTCTGACGCAGGGTTGGTTGTGCCTTGGACGTGTGATGAGGAGCCAAGGAAGGGAAAGAAAGTTCTCTTCAGCTTCCTTCCTTGTTTCCTCTTCTGTTCCCTGCTACTCTCCATGGGCACTCACTTCTGAGTTGCTTCCATCCTATTCCCTAGCCAGCTCTGAGAATTCCTGGCCGCCACTTCAGTTTTCCCTCTGGACGCAGGCAAGGGACTTCTAGTGTCCATGGCAACAACACTGCTTTGGATCCCAGACAGAAAGCCAAGCCGGGCTTTCAGAAATGACTGCTGATTACCAGGCTTCGTGCCTGGTAATCTGACCCAGATGGACCACCTGTTTCTCATCCTGGGTCACAGACGGCAGCTCCGACACCCTGGAAACCCCGTGGGCCGAGGCAGGGTGGTAATAGCAGGCACCTGCTCGAGACCCTGCTGTTTATGAGGCTCTGTCATCGCAGGGTTTCTTCCATTCTCCACGGCTGCCCCCTGAGAAAGCATGGCCACCACGTTCAGAGTGAAGAAGGGGGCTGGGGCTTGTCCTGTATCACACTGGTTCAAGGCTCTCTGTACACAGACTGGACCACGTCGGGGGTCAGAAGTGATGGGAGCATCTGTCCCTTTGCTCTCCTTCCCAGGGGAGTCCCCTCTCCTTCACTTCTGGACAGAGCAACACACGATGGCCACCCTGGTGGCACGTGACTCACTGGTTTTGAGCTTGACATGAAGGAAATTCAGGGCAGTCCCTGTAAGAGTGGTCCATCCTCTATCCTGAGAAAAGACATTCAAGGTGGAAGCAGAGCCCACGGTGCTCTGAGCACAGGGCAGAGTGGAGCAACAGGGTGGTGGGGTGTGGGTTCCCTATCCTTACCTCTTAGAGTTCAAGTAGCTCCTGTCCTGAAGTGTTTAATCAGCCAGCCAAACTGTGCATGAAAAATAAAAGCGTAAAAGTAAACAGTTGCTCCATTTGTACACAGCTAAGAGCTTGCAGAAGGGCAATTTCTGGTTTTTCTACATAGTTTCAGGTCACAAGTAGACTTGTAACCCTTATTACTGAGCCCAAGTTAAATTCCAGGCTCCCTTTGCTCTTGAACAAAGCCCTGCCTTTCAGACTTCCTGGGGCCACCATAATTAATGTCTTCCGTGCGAACTGTTTTTCCTTTTGTTTAAATTTGAGAGCTCCTTCTGGTCTGCCCTTCTCCTTAGATTCAAGCCACATTGTGTTAGGTGTTTCCGCTTGCACAGTCTCATGAAATTCTTCCAGGCAGCCCACGTGATTGGTTACTTCTCTCGGTTTTCCAGTTAAGAAACAGTTTTTGAGTGATTGAATCACTGAATCATCTGTTCGAGGTGACCAGGCACTGCTGGCCAATGTCACACTGGCATGTGCAGACATAACACGAGCCCATCCAAACCTTTCCTAATCCCACTCATAGCATTCTCAATTGTCCTGATTGTGCTTTTCTTAAAACTGCCCCCTCCCCTGACCTCAACCACATCTTTCAAGTTATTCAGTTAGTCATGTGTCTGGATTTATCAATCCAGCTTCTTCACAAGGCTTGACCTTCCCCAATACCCCTTCTCATCCTCTCAGGACAAGGAGCTTCATCACAGACTCTAGAGACTCTCTGAGGATCTGTTAAGAATAGTATACGGACTTCCCTGGTAGTCCAATGGCCAAGACTCCATGCTCCCAATGCAGAGGGCCTGGGTTCAATCCCTGGTCAGGGAGCTAGATCCCAAATGCCACAACTAAGAGTTAGATCCCGCATGCCACAGTGGAGATCAAATATCCTGCATGCCACAACTAAGACCTCGTGCAACCAAATAAATAAAAATAAATAAATGAAAAAAAACGGTATTCTGTCTACATGAAACATCTCTCTCTCTGCCCCAGTTACTCCTGCTATAGTAGTTGGAAGTACCTATAAATTTTATTTATTCAGTAATTTTTCTCATCCTCATATTCTGGTAATAGTAGTCGTCTTTTTTTTTTCCCTTTGGGGGAACTGCCCTTCTCCTAGTCCTAATCCTGTCCCTCATGGTTCTCCTCCGTCCCCTGGCAACAAAGGAGAGATGCATGACTGAGGTTCAGCCAGCCAAAGGACCTGATCCCTCTGGTTGTCATAAGGGCACATGACCCAATCCAGTGCTTACAACTTCCCCCTCTTTGAGTAATGATGCAGTGAATATACTAAACTGGCACAGACATCTTTTTTCATTTGTCCAGTCATTCCCATAGGCCTGGTTTGGAATTGTTGAGTCATGTGTATGTGCATTTTCAACACGGGTGCATTGCATGAAGTTGCCCTGTGGAAAGACTGGCCCAAATTTACACCAACCCAGCAATATGTGAGTGTTGGCTCTGCACATCCCAGCAACACCTGGTGTTGTCAGTCTTTAAATGTCTGCCAGCCTGAAAAGAGAAGACAGCTGTTGAAATCTATTCCATTCTGGGCCACTTTATGGGTCATGCTTGTGCATGCCTGCCCCTAAAGTTACCTACCCCCAACCTTGCTTCTAAATTGCTTGTCTGGTCCTTTGTCCAACTTTATCAGTCTCTTCTGTTCTGGTCTCACTCTACTAGATTGGAACGTGAGTCTTTCTCTCTCTTTTCTCTTTAAGGTCCTTGCCAATGCTAAGAACTGAACTATCTAACATGCATGCATGCTAAGTTGCTTCAGTCATGTCTGACTCTTTGCGACCTTATGGACTGTAGCCCACCAGGATCCTCTGTCCATGGGATTTTCCAGACAAGAATACTGGAGTGGGTTGCCATTTCCTTCTCCAAGGGATCTTCCCAATCCAAAGATCAAACCTGTATCTCTTAGGTCTCCTGCACTGGCAAGCAGGTTCTTTACCACTAGCACCACCTGGAAGCCCTAGGAACAGTTTAGAACTTAATAATTATTTGTTCAATGAATGAATGAACACCCTTCTATCATCCACCCTTTCTCTGTTCAATTTTGAGTGGTACTATGTGTTTGAGTCCAGAGAAGGCAATGGCACCCCACTCCAGTACTCTTGCCTGGAAAATCCCATGGACGGAGGAGCCTGATGGGCTGCAGTCCATGGGGTCGCAAAGAGTTGGACACGACTGAGCGCCTTCACTTTCACTTTTCACTTTCATGCATTGGAGGAGGAAATGGCAACCCACTCAAGTGTTCTTGCCTGGAGAATCCCAGGGACGGGGGAGCCTGGTGGGCTGCCGTCTATGGGGTCGCACAGAGTCGGACACGACTGAAGTGACTTAGCAGCAGCAGCAGCATCAGGAACCCTGTAATATTTTTAGATACCAAGAGAAATTAGACAAACAAATCCCTGGTGGCTCAGACAGTAAAGAATCTGCCAGCAAAGCAGGAGACCTGGGTTTGATCCCTGGGTTGTGAAGACCTCTCAGAGAAAGGAATGGCTACCCACTCTAGTATTCTGGCCTGGGAAACCCCATGGACAGAGAACCCTAGTGGGCTACAGTCCATGGAGTAGCAAAGGGTTGGACTCAACTGAGTGACTAACAACCCAGGTTAGCACTGATTCAAATACATGCTGCTGCTGCTAAGTTGCTTCAGTCGTGTCCGACTCTGTTCGACCTCATAGACGGCAGCCCACCAGGCTCCCCGGTCCCTGGGGTTCTCCAGGCAAGAACACTGGAGTGGGTTGCCATTTCCTTCTCTAATGTGCGAAAGTGAAGTCGCTCAGTCATGTCCAACTCTTAGCGACCTGATGGACTGTAGCCCACCAGGCTCCTCCATCCATGGGATTTTCCAGGCAAGAGTACTGGAGTGGGGTGCCATTGCCTTCTCCGACAGGGTTCCTAGGTGGTGCCAGTGGTAAAGAATCCACCTGCCAATGCAGGAGATGCAGGTTCAATTCCTGTATCAAGAAGATAGATCCCCTGGAGTAGGAAATGGTAACCCACTCCAATATTCTAGTCTGGAAAATTCCATGGACAGAGGAGCCTGGCAGTCTACAGTCTATGGGGTTGCAAAGAGTCAGACACGACTGGGCACGCACACACACTCAAGAACCTGGGTTGATGAATGCCCAAGAACATCACATTTCAAAGATCCTGATATCTTAACCATTATATTGGGTATTTAGAATCAGAACACAACTATCCCATTTCAGGAATGACACTCTCCATGGGATGTCCTTGACTAACACATTTTTACTGAAATCTTCATATCTTTAGTGTGGAATCAAAAGACACAGTCCCTGATCTGCAGTAACTTAATCTCTGTGAGAAGGAAAACTAACCAGAAAAGGATTTGAAGTGGGAGCTCTGTCCTGTGACATTTAGGAAAAGCAATCCCTTGGGGAAAGGGGAGCCTAATTTGAGCTGGAAACATTTGAGAATATTTTATCAAAGAGGCAGCTGTTAAAGGGACATTCATGAGGATTAGAGAGCTGCTGCAGGCACCCCACTTACCTCTGGGAGGACCTGAAGTCACAGCTCTTCTAATTTGAAGCACTAAAAAGTCTCTAGCATTTTTTTCTGTTTCTTAAGCTGAGTTATTCATCTTCTTGGTTCTTGGATTTGGCTACTTGATGGTCAAGAATTCAGTGTTTTTGTAGGAATGTCACAAATTGTCAAAAGCTCACCAGGAGAGGAAGCAAACATTTCTAAGTTAGGAGTAAGTGTTGGAGTAGCCAGGGCTTCCCAGGTGGCTCTAGTGGTAAAGAACCTGCCTGCCAATGCAGGACAGAGAAGAAACGTGGGTTCAGTCCCTGGGTCAGAGAGGTACCCTGGAGGAGGGCATGGCAGCCCACTCCAGTATTCTTGCCGGGAGAATCCCATAGACAGAGGAGTCTGGCAGGCTGCAGTCCATAGGGTCACAAAGAGTCAGACATGGTTGAAGTGACTTAGCATAACACACATGCTGGAGTGGCTGGGATTGCTCACAGGTTTCCCAGGTAATAAAAATTCTCAAGCTGAGACTTCTCTAGTGGTCCAGTGGTTAAGACTCTGAGCTTCCAATCCAGGGGTTGTGGGTTCCATCCCTGGTCAGGGAATTAAGATCCCACAAGCAGCATGGGGTGGCCAAAAAAAGAGAAAAAAAGTACAAAACAAAACAAAAAGTCCCAAACTACTTCAAAGGAATCTGGATTTTGTCTTCTCTTTACTGGTACCAGGACCCAAAGGGCTATAGCTGCTAGAATAGGGGACTCTAGCACTCTTAACAGGGAACTGGGGACTTCCCTGATCATCCAGCTAAAACTCCATGCTCCCAAAGGAGGGGGCCAAGGTTCAATCCCTGGTCAGGGAACTAGATCCCGAATGCTGAAATGAAGATCCCTTGCAGCCAAATAAATAAATGAATAATAAGTATACATACTGCCTACCATCAAACCAGTCAATCCTAAAGGAAATCAACCCTGAACATTCATTGGAAGGACTAATGCTGATGCCTTACAAATAGCTTAGGAAAGAAGAGCAATGAAAGGCAAAGGAGAAAAGGAAAAATATACCCATCGGAATGCAGAGTTCTAAAGAATAGCAAGGAGAGATAAGAAAGCCTTCCTAAGTGATCAATGCAAAGAAATAAAGGAAAACAATAGAATGGGAAAGACTAGAGATCTATTCAAGAAAATTAGAGATACCAAGGGAACATTTCATGCAAAGATGGGTACAATAAAGAACAGAAATGGTATGGACCTAACAGAAGCAGAAGATATTAAGAAGAGGTGGCAAGAATACACAAAAGAACTGTACAAAAAAGATCTTCATGACTCAGATAATTATAATGGTGTGACCACTCACCTAGAGCCAGACATCCTGGAGGTTGAAGTCAAGTGGGCCTTAGGAAGCATCACTATGAAAAAAGCTAGAGGAGGTGATGGAATTTTAGCTGAGCTATTTAAAATCCTAAGAGATGATGCTGTGAAAGTGCTACACACAATATGCCAGCAAATTTGGAAAACTCAGCAGTAGCCACAGGACTGGAAAAGGTCAGTTTTCATTCCAATCCCAAAGAAAGGCAATGCCAAAGAATGTTCAAACTACTGCACAATTGCACTCATTTCACATGCTAGCAAAGTAATGCTCAAAATTCCCCTAGCCAGGCTTCAATAGTACATGAACTGAGGACTTCCCAATGTTTAAGCTGGATTTAGAAAAGGCAGAGGAACCAGAGATAAAATTGCCAACATCTGCTGGATCATAGAAAAGGCAAGAGAATTCCAGAAAAGTATCTACTTCTGCTTCATTGACTATGCTAAAGCCTTTGACTGTGTGCATCAAAACAAACTATGGAAAATTCTGAAAGAGATGGGAATACTAGACCATCTTACCTGCCTCCTGAGAAACCTGTATGCAGGTCAAGAAGCAACAGTTAGAACTGGATATGGAACAATGGACTGGTTCCAAATTGGGAGAGGAGTACGTCAAGGCTGCATATTGTCACCCTGCTTATTTACTTATTTGCAGAGTACATCATGTGAAATGCCAGGTTGGATGAAGCACAAACTGGGATCAAGATTGCTGGGAGAAACACCAGTAATGTCAGATACGCAGATGACACTGCCTTTATGTCGGAAAGCAAAGAGGAACTAAAGAGCCTCTTGATGAAAGTGAAAGAGGAGAGTGAAAAACCTGGCTTAAAACTCAACTTTCACAAAACAAAGATCATGCCATAGATGGCAGCCCACCAGGCTCCCAGTCCCTAGGATTCTCCGGGCAAGAACACTGGAGTGGGTTGCCATTTCCTTCTCCAATGCATAAAAGTGAAAAATGAAAAGTGAAAGTGAAGTCACTCAGTCGTGTCCGACTCTTAGCGACCCCATGGACTGCAGCCTACCAGTCTCCTCCATCCATGGGATTTTCCGGTTAAGAGTACTGGAGTGGGTTGCCATTGCCTTCTCCTAACTAGACAGCATATTAAAAAGCAGAGACATTACTTTGCTGACAAAGGTTGTTCTAGTCAAATCTATCGTTTTTCCAATAGTCATGCATGGATGTGAGAGTTGGACCAAAAGGAAAGCTGAGCACTGAAGAATTGATGCTTTTGAACTGTGGTGTTGGAAAAGACTCTTGAGAGTCCCATGGACTGCAAGGAGATCCAACCAGTCCATCCTAAAGGAAATCAGTCCTGAATATTCATTAGAATATTCATTAGTATATGCTGAAGCATATACTTTGGCCACCTGATGCAAAGAAATGACTCATTGAAAAAGACCCTATGAGTCTGGGAAAAGACCCAATGCTGGGAAAGACTGGAAGGTAGGAAGAGAAGGGGAAGACAGAGGATAAGATAGTTGGATGGCATCACTGACTTGATAGACATGAATTTGAGCAAGCTCTGGGAGTCAGTGATGGATAGGGAAGCCTGGCATGCTGCAGTCCAAGGGATCCCAAAGAGTTGAACAAAACTGAGCTACCGAACTGATGCTGATGCTGAGGCTCCAGTACTTTGGCCACCTGATGCAAAGAGCCAACTCACTGGAAAAGGCCCTAATGCTGAGAAAAATTGAAGGCAAAAAGAGAAGGTGGCAGCAGAGGATGATATAGTTATATAGCATCATCAACTTAATGGACATGAATGTGAGTAAACTCCAGGAGACAGTGGAGGACAGAGGAGCCTGGCATGCTGCAGTCCATGGGGTCGCCAAGAGTCAGACATGACTTAGCGACTGAACAACGTAATAACATGCTACCTAACTCCATAAAACAAACAAAAAAGGCAGGGAATTAGACCCAGCCTCTGAATGGGGGATAGAAATTGGATAAAGGCTGGGGATGAGGGGACAGTGAATTCCAGGTAGATGAACGAAGAGCATGTCCAGGGGATTTTGATGTTTATGAGCGACCTTAGCCAACAGCCTTCTGTATAACCCTGAAGTGGTTGTTATTATCATTATTATCATCACTGTTCTAGGCTAAAGAAAACCTGAGGTTCAGAAAGGTTAAAAATCTTCTTCAAGGTGTGTCAGTTACAATTCAAGAATAGCCTCAAATTTACATTCTCTGCCTGGACTTGGCATCCAAAATAATTAACAGTGAAAGTGGTGCGATTTAACCCATTTCCTCTTCTTCTTGGATGGGCAGCTAGACTAGATTTCCCAGCCTCCTTGTACATTAGAGTGGTGTGGGCCATTTCCCAGCCAACCTCCAAATCTTTCACACAAAGTCCCTTTGTGGTCTTTCTCCCTCTTCCAGCTTGGAACAGTGACTCTGGAAGACATGCATTCAGAGGGCAAAATGTAGAAGGAGGAGCCCGGGCTCCAGAGGAGACCCAATCACAAATCAGGAATAGCCACTTGGTTGTCTTCTTCTTTTTTTTTTTCGGTCAAGCCTGTGGCATGTGGGACCATAATTCCTAGTGAAAATATTAGTTGCTCAGACATGTCCAACTCTTTGCAACCTCATGGACTGTAGCCCACCAGGCTCCTTTGTCCATGAATTCTCCAGGCAAGAATATTGGAGTGAGTAGCCATTTCCTTCTCCAGGGGATCTTCCCGACCCAGGTATCAAATCCAGATCACCTGCCTTACAGGCAGATTCTTTACAGTCTGAGCCACCAGTACTTTATCCTAATTAATTCAGACCCCAATCTACTGGAACAGAGGTCAGCTGTAGCACTCTGTTAATTGTTAGGGGAAAGTAAATTCCCAGGCATGTTCAGCTCTCCATAGCCTCAGGATGGCCATCTGAGAATGAACTGCAGGTGCTGGATGTTGGGGGTGCGGTGGGGGAAGGAGAGCAAAGTGATTTTAAAAAAAGTCAAGCTGAGCACTGGCATTGTCCAGTGGGGCCAGATTACAGCTAGAGAGGAATTTGAGCTTAATGCTCCGTGCAGAGGGGACTGGAGTAGGTCACTGATTTGGGGTCTTTGGGATGGACTTGGGGGTGCTCCATGGTCTCATGATCTGCTCTCCCCACCCACACACACACTGAGTGAGTCTTGTTTCTAAACTATAATGGCTCTTTTTCTTATGAGCTCTCACCTCCAATCTCTTCCTATCTCTTACCAGGGAAGCCCAAGAATACTGGAGTGGGTAGCCTATCCCTTCTCCAGTGGATCTTCCCGACCCAGAAATCAAACCAGGGTCTCCTGCCTTGCAGGTGAATTCTTTACCAGCTGAGCTACCAGGGAAGCCCTACCTCCAGTCAGCTCCCCTCATCTCAGTGGCATATTTAGTTCAGAGAAATGTCACACTCCTTCCTGAGCATTTCTGTCAGTCCAGCCAATCCACTAACACCATTGGATCAAATTCAACTTTTGATTTCTGTGACCCTGAGTTCTAGCCATGCATGGAATCTGGAAAAATAATTAACGTCTGTTAAATGCTATTTCCCAGACTTTGTGCCAGGTGTTTAAAGTAGTTCATTAGCCACATGCTTCATGGTCCCTGTGAGGTCCAGAGGCACTTCTAAAAAGAATTCCCCTCGTAGCCATTCCTGAATGGGGGGGAGGGGCACACAGGGAAAATGCTCTACACCTCAGTTTGTTTCCAGCAGTAAAAATTGTATTGTTTTTATTTATTTTTAAAAGTTACTTTGTTATATTTTCATTTATTTATTTGACTGTGCCAGGTCTTAGCTGAGTCATGCAAGATCTAGTTCCCTGACCAGGGATTGAACCCAGACCTCCTGCATTGGGAGTCCAGAGTCTTAGCCACTAGACCACAAGGGAAGACCCATATTGTTTTTAAATTTAAGTCTTCCACATTTCTTATTGGGTCTATTCTTAGTTTTGTGTGTAGTAAATAGGATTATTTTTCTGTGTTGCTTTGAAATGGGCTGTGGTGTGGAGTGTTCAGGCATGTCCAACTCTTTGCAGCCCCATGAACTGTAGCCCATCATTCTCCTCTGTCCATGGGATTTCCCAAGCAAGAGTACTGGAGTGGGCTGCCATGTCCTTCTCCAGGGGCTCTTCCCGACCCAGGGATCCAACCTGTGTCTCCTGCATTGCAGGATGATTCTTTACCTGCTGAGCCATTGAAATTGGCTACTAGTTTTTAGGTTTGTTCTCTTTGGTTTTCTAAGTAGAGAAGTATCTTCTAAGTAGTAAAATCTTGTTGTGGAGGAGATATTGATTTTTAACAGCTTTGGGGGATATAATTCACATACCACACAATTTGCCTATTTAAGGGGTATAATTCAATGTTTCTTTAGTATATTCACAGAGTTGGGCAACCATCACCACAATCAACTTCAGAACAATGAGTGGCAATTTAAATGAAAAATTTCCCCTTATTGAATTGGGTAGTGTCACCAGTAGACTGTTAAATAGTGATGATGATCATGGTCAACTTTGTCTCCTTCCTGATTTTTCTGGAATGTCTGATTTTTCATCATCAAATAGGGTAATTACAAACAGTTTTTGGTAGTTAGGCTTTATCAAGGTAAGAAAAGTTCCTTCTACCTCAGCTTCCCAAGAATTTTATGTTCTTACTTACAAATAGGCGTCTATGTTATCTAATTCATTTATCAAAACATTTATTGTAACGGGAATACATTTGCTCCCTTTTAATCTATTCCTATAGCAAATTAATTGTTCTCTGCTTAAAACCATCTTTGGATTATTTACGTATAATCCTTTTAAAATACCACTGGATTTCCTTGACTAATGGTCTGTTGAGAATTTTTGCCTCTAAGTGTTTAGTATGATTAGTTTCCTTCTTACCTCCCTTGCTTCTATCTTCCCTTCCACCCTTCCTTCTTTCCTTCTATCTTTCCTTAATGGGATATGGTGAACCAAGGTTATGCTTGTCTCAGGGTGCTTCCAGGTAATGATTAAGCAAGGCTAAAAAAGGCACAGGTGCCTGGTCATTTCTGTAGGACCCTCTAAGGCAGCAGTCCCCAACATTTTTGGCACCAGGGACTGATTTTGTGGAAGACAATCTTACCACGGACTGGGATGTGGGGGTGGGGTGGGTTGGCGGGATAGTTTGGGGATGATTCAAGGGTATTACATTTATTATGCACTTTATTTCTATTATCATTACATCAGCTCCACCTCAGACCACCAGGCATTAGATCCTAGAAGTTGGGGACCCCTGCTCTAATGCAGTCTTTGCTCTGGAGCTTCTTGTTAGGCTAGCAAAGACTTGGTCAGATCTACCTCTTGGTCTGACAGCTTTCCCTGCCCAGTCTGGATTCAGCCCTTTCCCTTTCACAGCTGTTACTTGCCCTAAAATTGCACACCCAATTCCAGTCAGCATCTGCTTCCCAGAGGCCCAGCTGACACACACACGCTAACTTTTCCAGCTTGGTGTGAAGTCTTGTTCATTTCTAGACTGGAAAAAGTTATGCATTGTAGAAATGATCAGATCCTTGACAATTAGATGTAATTCACCAATAAAACCATCTTAGCCTTTGAGGTTTTTTTTAAGGGAAAGAACTTTGACAACAGTTTTAATTTCCTCTGTGTTTATTGGTCTATTCAAGTTTTCTATGTCCCCTTGTATAGATTTTGGTAATTTGTGTTTTCTTAAAAAATTTTGTATTTAAATCTAGATTTTTAAATTTTTCATTAATGCAGAGGCCCCTTCTCTGCTAGCTGGAGGAGAATTACAGATATCTAAGTAGTCTTCTAAGACCTGGTTTATTGCTGGAACCCTGGAGGTTCCAGGGCAATGTGAGAAAGTTCTGGAACCCAACCTGGTTCCTAAGCCCTAAGAAAAAATTAGTAGAGTGCAGACATGTTAGCACCAAAGGGGCCTTAGACGCCAGTGTACCAGTAAAGGAACAGATCCAGACAAGGGAAATGGCTGGTCCATGCCCACACAGCTCTGTGAGAGCAAAGGCAGTGCGTGTGTGTGTGTGTGCGTGCACGCATGCTAAGTTGCTTCAGTCATGTTCAACTCTTTGCAACCCCATGGACTGTAGCCCACCAGTCTCCTCTGTCCATGGGATTCTCCAGGCAAGAATACTGGAGTGGGTTGCCAAACCCTCTTCCAGGGGATCTTCCCAACCCAGGGATCAAACCCACATCTCCTATGTCTCCTGCATTGCAGGCGGATTCTTTACCACTGAGCCACCTGGAAAGCCCAGCAAACTCAGTACTGCATCCCAAGTCTCCCCTCTGCCAGCCCTATTTGGGGCTGCAGACAGTCTGACAGTTTACTAAGAGACACTGATGGCACCCCAGAGGTACCATAAGAATAATAGTATCTTCCTCCTTGGGGTATTGTGAGATTTAAATGGAACAATGTCTATGGAACAGTTAGCACAATGCCTGGACCCCATAGGCGTTCACTCCATAGTAAATGGACAGCAAACAAATCTGTCTTTAGTGGCACTAACTGCAAAGGGAAAGGCATATTTCTGCTTTGAGGGGTGGTGAGCACACAGGCAGGGTTTACAGCCTCCTTAGGACCTGAGACACCACGTGGGAAGAAGTGAATCCCAAGAATTCTGGATCTTGATTCAGAAAATGTCAGGATCCTGTATTTTTGACTTGAACTTGACTTTGATGTTTAGCTTCTATTTTCTGCCACTGATAGAATTCATGAGGTGGTAACAACCTTATCATGGGCGGGACCCCTGGCTCTGAGACCATGGGCACGTTATTTAATCTCGCAGCTTGGGCTTCTGCAAAGGTGCTAGAAGACTAATATCTTCCTCCTTGGGGTAATGTGAGGTTTAAATGGAACACTGTCTGTGGAGCAGTTAGCACGGTGCCTGAACTCAGTCCATGGGAACCACTGATACTGTTGTTACTAATACATGCACTGTTCTGAGATTCTGAGAAGCCAGATTTGGGCTCTGGTGCTTCACTTAGTATTTGTGACTTTAATCCTAACAGTTAGGTAGTAGAATTTTTTGTATATTACTAATAAGGAAACTAATATGCATGTCCAACCTCAAGTCTTAAGATCTGGGTCACACACAGCTACTGTTTTCTAACAAACCTTTTTAGGTATGGTCTCAGCAAAATGATTGTTCAGCAAGTTTGTTTGAAGAAAAGAAAGGTGAAAGCAGTCTGATATTCCTGAGTGAGAGTAACATCCTAAGGAACCACATTTACCAGGAGCCCTCAAGACTATCTAGAAAATTATTCATTCTCCCAGCACTGGCAGACAAATCCAGCCAGGACGCAAGAGGGTCCACTTATAATTGACCTAAGGCCGGGCCACTCAGTAAACTTGCTGACTAAGAGCTAATGGACAGGGAGGCCTGACGTGCTGTGATTCATGGGGTCGCAAAGAGTCGGACACGACTGAACGACTGAACTGAACTAAAGAGCCAATGTGTAGATGAGGAGAAAGTCCTCAACCCTCTTAGCATCTACTCTGACTGGATCTGGAAATTAAATGGACAAAGACAGATTTATAGGAGATTAAATTCATACAAAATTTATTGAACTTTTACATGCACATGGAGCCTTCACAAGAGAATGAAAACACAAAGAAGTGACCAGAGCAAGAACTTCTATGTCCTTAGACAAAGAAATAATTTGTGAAGACTTGACAAAACAAAGAGGTTGGGGCTAGGGGCAGTAAGTGGTGAAGAATTGGCTAGGAAGATAAGGGTTGGTTTAACAGTGATTTCTTGGCCCTGGTTCCCTGTCTCTGGTGATGAGAATATACTCCTTCTTCCTGGGGACCTTTCACATAGGAGTTTCATGAATTGTTTCAGGCACGAAGTAGGCAGTGATCAGAATGACCTGCCTGTTTCTGCTATTTTCTCAGACTCAGTTTAAGATATTCAACATGTCAAAGTACCATATTTTGGGCTAGTATGTCCTAAACTGAGGTAGTTCAGTGGTAAAGAGTCCACTTGCAAAGCAGGAGATTTGGGTTCAATCCCTGGATTGGGAAGATCCCCTGGGAAAGGAAATAGCAACCCACTCCAGTATTCTTGCCTGGGAAATCCCATGAATGGATGAGTCTGGAAGGCTACAGTCAATGGGGTGGCAAACAGTTGGACATGACTTAGCGAATGAGCATGTACACACATCCTGAACCCCATTATATACATCTGGGAGCTTGTCAGAAATGATGATTCTAGGGATTCCTTGGTGGTCCAGTGGTTAGGACTCAGCTTCCACTGCAGGGAGCACGGGTTCTATCACTGGTCACGGAACTAAGATTCCGCATGCCTCACAGTGCAGCCAAAAAAAAAAATGATGATTCTTCCCCACCCAACCCAGACCTATTGAAACTTCAGTTTGGAGGTGGGGGGCCAGCAGTGTGTTTTAGCAGCTCTGCAGGTGCCTCGTTGGCACAACAAGGTTTGAGAAGTGAACAAATAAGAGCACATATGTCTGGACAGCGTCTGTAATCTTGCCTTTCCCAAGGCGAGACCACTGATCTGCGCTCAGGGTCTTTGCCAAGGAGGAAATAGGATGAAAAGAAGAAATTGCATCAAGAATGTGGTTATTTTTTTTTTGGTTATTCTCCCAGCTTTCATCCAACATGTTGTGTTTTTTTTTTTTTTTTTTGGCCTTCAACAGAATGCCAAAGTGAACATAATGGGTGTGGTGTGTTTGGCAGCATGGAACAAATCTGAGAGGGGTGTGAAATGAATTCACACTCCACACGTGCAAGCCAGGCAGGAAAGCAGCTGGACTGGAGGACTTGGCGGGTATGACAGGGTCTCAGAGGTGGGCCTCGGTCTGTGAAAGAAAGAAGGAAGGAAGGAAGGAAGAGAAGAAGGAAAGAAGGGAGGCAGGAAGGGAAGGAAAAAAAAAGAAGGCTTCATCTGTGGTACACACATCAGCCTGAATTCAGCCGCTGCCCTGTTATGTCACTTGCCAGGGAAACTTAGACGGGGGATGTGGCTTCTCTCAGCTGGGGGAACAATGTGTGTAAGAGTGCCTGGCACCCAGCAGGCAGTCAACAAGGTCAGAGTAACCCCAACTTGGGCTCTTGCTGTGAAGGGAGTGGTGGCCCAGGGCACAAGCCAAACCATCTTTCCACCTGGCCTCCATCATGCCACGGGCTCCCAGGATCCCTGGCTTCAGGTGTCTCCCAGAGAAGCCACAGAGTATCAGGGTTTGCTGTGACCCCTCCATCCCACTCAATGTGTCCCTATGGAAAATGTGTCCCAGGGTGGAAAACTCAGAGCACTTGATGTGGCCACAAGCATACCTTCTCATTCCTTTGGAGTCCCTACTTCTTACTCTCCCTACACCTCCAGCCCCTGGGTCCTTTTTATGTGCTTCCCACTGTGCCTGGCCTCCAGTATGGATGGCAGGTCCTTCCCAGCCATGTTTGGTTCCATGGCTGGTTAATGGGCAAGGAGAGGTAAGAGGTGGGATGGTGGGTTTGACTAGGTCTTGTAAGGATCAGCTTTGTGGTGGTACATCTATAGCATTAGATGTTCAATCTATTATACAAAGAGTAAACCTCCTGCCAGCATTTCTTCTCTACTTTTTTATGCTAAAATTGTATTTGTCTCCGCTCAGTGGTAAAGAATCTGCCTGCCAAGCAGGACACTTGGGTTTGATCCCTGGGTCAGGAAGATTCCCCTGGAGAAGGAAATGGCAACCCTCTTCAGTATTCTTGCCTGGGAAATCCCGTGGACAGAGGAGCCTGGCAGGCTACAGTCCATAGGGCCACGAAGAGCTGGACACAACTGAGTGACTAACACTTTTTTTCACTTTCAGCCTTGAGTGCATTGTGGAGGTCTCAGGAATTCCCAGACTCCAAGAAAACAGGTGTAGAGATGGGAAGAATACTTGCCTCTCCAACCCTATTATTATTGATTTTTCATTTTTATTATTTTTAAAATTTTTGGCTACGCTGGATTTTCATTGCAACATGAGTGCTTTTTGTTGCAGCATGTGGGCTTCTCCTGTTACTCCAAGGCATGTAGGATCTTGGTTCTCTGACCAGGGATTCAAACCATGTCCCCTGCATTGGAAGGCAGATTCTTAACCACTGGACCACCAGGGAAGTCCCTTCGCATCATTATTATTGATTGATGTTTCCTAGGGCATCCTCAAAAATGCTTGTAGAGCCTCACTCTGAAAGTTTCTTCTCTTCGTCTTGCTGGAGAACATAAGCACTCTGGTCATCAAATGAGGATTGTATCATACACTCAAGAGCCAAAGGGATGGCTTGTGAGGACTCTTCCCCAAGCCGTAGTCCTGTGCCCTCATGGTTGAAACAGTGCTTCATGGAACCAAACAAAGCTACTCAACCCCACAGGAGGCTCCAAAATGAGCCATATATTTCCTTGATGACAACCACCTCAATATGATTTGGGGCATCCCTGGTGGCTCAGGTGGTAAAGAATCTGCCTGTGTGATGTGGGAGACCTGGATTCAATCCTTGGGTTGGGAAGATTCCCCTGGAGAAAAGAATGGCAACCACTCCAGTATTCTTGCCTGGAGAATTCCATGGACAGAGGAGCCCGACGGGCTACAGTCCATGAGGTCACAGAGAGTTGAGCAAAACTGAACGACTGACATTTTCACTTTCACTGTTCAGAAACTCATTGTGTATTATCAGAATGTGCAATCTCAGAACTCTCAAAGCCAACTCTACTGCAAACAATTGCTTGCTGAAATAAAATCTATATTTTTAAGGTAGGACAATAAAACAATTAAATATCAAATTTTCTGTGTGTTTGGGCCCCCTCTCCCCCTAATCTGCAGTGTGTAACTGCATTACCCATTAACCAGAACTCCTCAAAGATGGGGGCCTGATCCAACATACAAGATCCACTTTTTTTTCTTCCTTCTGATGTTAGCCATATAAATTCTTTTTTTGTTATATTTATTATTTGTATACTTTATTTATTTTTAATTGAAAGATAGTTACACTATTGTGTTGGTTTCTGCCGTACATCAACATGCATCACCCACAGGTATGCATATGTCTCCCCTTCCTCTTGAGTCTCCCGCACACCTCCAACCCCATCCCACTCCTCTAGGTCATCACAACACTGATTTACTTCTTAAAGAGGGTTCGTTCCCAGCTCTGTAGCAGGTCATGAGCAGCAAGGTGACTTGCTGCTTGCTTTGTACCTACCTACTTGGACTATGTATCCTTGATGGACTTTATGTAAAATAGCAAAATGTCATTTTAATGTGTGATGCTTTGACTCAAAGATGTATATGATTGTGCCTTTGACTTCTAACAAGTGGAACAGTTCTCAGAGCTTTCTGAGAATCTACTTCCTAGGTTATAATCCTGAGTTTGGCTCAATTAAAGTTCTCTTTTTTTTTTGCCCCTTATATTTCGGTAACACTGTGTGTGGCACGTGGGATCTTAGTTTCCCCACAAGGGGTCGAACCTACTCCCCCTGCAATGAAAGCACAGAGTCTTAACCACTGGACTGCTGGGAAGTCTTTCTCTTTTTTCCTTCTTAACTTGATAGTTCATTGAATTTTCACTGACAGCCTTCCTGGAGAGAGAGAGGGTGTTAGGGGCATAGAAGGTTGGAGGGGCTTTTAGCAACACAGTTTATTTTCTCCTCCTCCTGTCCAGACCCAGCTTCTCTGACTGCCCTGTTATGTTTTATTGACATCTTTCTTTTTTAAAAAAATCACTTATTTATAGCTGGGTCTCTGTTGCTTTTCTCTAGTTGCAGCAAGCAGAGGCTACTCTCTAGTTGCAGCGCACAGGCTTCTCATTGTGTTGGCTTCTCTTGTTGTGAAGCATGGGCTATATGGGGTGTGGGCTCAGTAGCTGTGGCACATGGGCTTAGCTGCTCTGCCGCATGTAGGATCTTCCCGGACCAGGGTTCAAACCTGTGTCTCCTGCATTGGCAGGTGGATTCTTTACCATTGATCCACCAGAAGCCCTATTTACATCTTTCTATTATAGCTCCTGCCTCATCAAATCCCTCCCAGTTGAGATGGCTTCTAAACTCCATCACCAGCTTCCTCAATGCAGATGGAAAACATTCTGGAGTTGTTGAATCCGGCAGTGAAAATCTCACCTTTTAATCATACTTCATCACTGACGGGGAGAACTTTCTTCCAAACCTGGCCCTCTGCCCAGCGGGGTCCAGAGCCAGCGTGTGACTGGCGCAAGATGGAGTTCTGTAATGGATTAACAGGAGAGTTGCATTTAATAAAAGCCAAAGAACTTCTGAACACACATGTTGGAGGAGAAAAGAAGCAAGTTAGAGCTCAGCAACTGACAGACATAGCGCATGGGGTGGGCGTTGGGGAGAAGATGGTTCTCTCAGGACCATAGGCACAAGGTCCTAAGGGCCAAGAAGGAATCCTTGCTAGGAGGTAATATTATTGTGCTGTGTGTTCAGTTATGTCCAACTCTTGGTGACTCCACGGACTGTAGCCCACCAGGCTCCTCTGTCCGTGAAATTTTCCAGGCTAGAATACCGGAGTGGATTGCCATTTCCTTACTTCAGGGGATCTTCCTGACCCAGGGATCAAATCTGTCTCTTGCATCTCCTGCTGTGGCAGGTAGATTCTTTACCACTGCACCAATAGTAATAATTCATTCTTCAAATAGGCACTGTTCTAGACACTGAGCTGATAAAAATGAGCACCAAAGATGGATGAATATAAGGCAAGGATGTTTTTTTCTGAAAATGATTTCCCAGAAAAGACTAACTCCAAGGAGTCTTACTTTGGAGTCCTTGCTTGTATGCTGCCTTCCTTCCTTCCTACCCCTTCCTTCATTCCTTCTTCCTTCCCTCTTTTTTTTTTTCCTCCCTCCGTCCCTCCTTTCTTTCTTCCTTCCTCTGCTTAAGTGATGACAACTGTCTGGAGAGGCTGCTTTAGCCTGAAATGACCTCAACCAGTGTTAGTGTCTGTTTAGAAAGGTATTCTGATGACACTGGTAAAAAAAAAAAAAAAAATAGGCAAAAAAACTTTAAACACAAATAGAGTGAGTCTCCCTGGGAGACCTCACCACAAAAAGAGTGGTGTATTTTCATAAACAAGGTTTTTAAAGGTCATTTAAAAATACAAGCTCTGAAGATGACAGCTATATATATACCTACTGGGTAAATGCAGGAGAAAAACCATCCTAATGCTATGTGGAGGGGTAATTGTTGTTTGGGGTGAGATTTCCAATGTCAGCATCACATGTGTGTTCACAAAGTACCACCTCCCAAGCAATTTAGATGATGTGAAAACGAGATATAGAAAACTGAGTCAGAGGCTCAGAAAATGCTCCTTGAGAGGCTGTTAGTTTCCCGCAGCCAGTCAAGTTCTGTTCGCTTTCCAGCTCTCAGACCTCAAGTCTCAGGGGAGGGAAGGTCGATGTCATCTTAGCTCCTCAACGCTGCTTCCAAACCATTCTCCCTCCTTCCTTCCTAAAAAACTACCCAGTTAAATCTCCCTTTGAGTCTCATCAAACTTCACTACTGACCCCTTTGCTTGTTGCCAGCACGTGCTGACCCCAGGCTCCATGAGGGCTTTGAGTTCACACTCATTCACTTCAGCACTACTTTTCTTTACTTTCTTTTTTTGTTTTTGGCTGTGCCAGGTCTAAGTTGCAGCACGCAGGGTCTTCAGATGTAGCATGTGGGATCTAGTTCCCTGACCAGGGATTGAACCCCAGCCACCTGCTTTGGGAATTTTAATCACTGGTCTGCCTGCTAAGTCGCTTCAATCATGTCCAGCTGTTTGTGATCCTATGGATTGTAACCCACCAGGCTCTTCTGTCCGTGGGATTCTCCAGGCAAGAATACTGGAGTGTGTTGCCATGACCTCCCTCCCAGGGATGTTTCTGACTCAGGGATCGTACCTGCTCTCGTAAGTCTCCTGCATTGGCAGGTGGGTTCTTTACCATGAGTGCCACCTGGAAAGCCCCTTAACCACTGGACCGCCAAGGAAGTTCCATCTCCAGCATTACTTTCATTTATCTCATGATGATTTCAACACCCACATAGCAGATCCTCTCCACGTCCCAGTGACTTTGTCTGTCTGAGTTGATGTAACAGAACCACAGACTGAGTGGCTTATAAACAACAGAAATTTATTTCTCACATTTCCAGACACTGGAAAGTCAAACCGTCCAGCCACACACAGATGATAACCCACTTCCTGGTTCCTAGAACCAGGCCATCTTTCTGTTGTGTCCTCACCTCGTGGAAGGTGCAAGGGAATGCTCTGGGTCTTCTTCACAAGGACACCAAACCCATGCATGATGGCTCCACTCTCATGACCTAATCACCTCCCCAGAGCCCACCTCCTAACCCCATCACCTTGGGGACTAGGTTTCTATGTAAGGATTTAAGGGAGAGCTTCCCTGGTGGTCCAGTGGTAAAGAATCCACCTTTCAGTGTTAGGGGACTAGATAGAGCTCAATACCTGGTCCTGGAAGATTCCACATGCCTTGGGGCAACTAAACCCATGTGCCACTACTACTGAAGCCCAAGTGCCTAGAGCTCGTGCTCCACAAGAGAAGCCATCACAATAAGAAGCCCAAGCACCACAGCTAGAGAGGAACCCCCACTGGCTGCAACTGCAGAAGGCCCACACGCAGCACCAAAGACCCAGTGCAGTTGTAAATAAATAAAATAAAAGTAAATAAATCTTAAAGAAAAGAATTGAGGGGGCACAACCATGCAGTGTCTTTCAGGTCATGACCTACTCTCCACTCCTGACCTTGACACCTCCAACCCTAGCACTCCCTCCCACCTTCATACCCTGGAACCTGTCACCACCACTGACTACAGCTCTTCCTTATCTTCATTGCTGGCGGCCCGCTCTCCAGCCACTGCACCCTGTCTTTCCAGCTCACTCCTTCTCGGATTGCAATAACTCTTCTTCCAGCTGAGACCTACAATCTCTGACTCAACCATGTTTTCACTGATAACTTGCCCCTTCCTTGCCTCTTTCCCCTTCTGACCCAACCTAGAATTCACACTCATCATTACAGAATTTCCTGCCCACACCCACATCCTCTGTTGTGTGTGCCTGGCAGAATCTGAGCACAGCTGGTCTATTCATTTACAAGATGGAGAAACAAAACAACACAGAGGTCTCTCCCTTTCTCTCTTATCCCACTTGCCACTGTTTCCTTTCTCTGCTCCCCCAAGACAATTATCCATTTACTATCGCCAATTCCTCCTCTCCCCTCCTGCTGGAACTCTAATGTTACCGGCTTTGCTACCTCACTCCACTGAAGAGCTTGTGTCAAGACCTCTGAGGCCCTTCTGTTGCCAAATCTAATGGGTGATTCTCTGACCTCATCTAGTTTGACCTTTTGATGGAGCAGCTCACCCGACCCTCCTGACACACTCCGGGTGTGGACATGCACCCTCCCCCGCCAGATTTTCTTCAACCTCATTGGCTAATTCTTCACATCTCTCTGACCCTAAACACTGGGACGCACCAGGATTCAGGCCTTGGCCCTTCCCTCTACCACTCCTTACTGCCTCATCCAGCTCTCAGGGACTGAATGACTCCCAGAGTTAGATCTCCAGCCCAAACCTCTCCCTCAAATTCCAAACTTCTATCTCCAACTTACAACGTGACCTCTCTACTTGGATGTCGAATGGACATTCCAGACTTACCATCTCCTATCCCTCCAAAGTGTTCCTCCTGACTTTCTTCATCCTTGAAAAGGGCAATCCCAGGGGAATCAATGCTCAGGCGAAACAACCCTTGAAAGTTATCCTTGATTCCTCACTTCCTCTCATGTCCTACATACAATAATTACTAAATCATTTTGGCTTACCTTCAAAATACATCAGAACCCAATGCTTCTTTCCACTGCTTCTAACATGGTCCAAGCCACGACCATCTCTCACCCGATTTATCGCTGTAGCCTCCTACCTGGTCTCCCTGTCCCTGCCCTCATCTTTACTGCTACTGCTAAGTCACTTCAGTCGTGTCTGACTCTGTGTGACCCCATAGACGGCAGCCCACCAGGCTCCCCCGTCCCTGGGATTCTCCAGGCAAGAACACTGGAGTGGCTTGCCATTTCCTTCTCCAACGCATGAAAGTGAAAAGTGAAAGTGAAGTCGCTCAGTCGTGCCCGACTCTTCTCGACCCCATGGACTGCAGCCCACCAGGCTCCTCTATCCATGGGATTTTCCAGGCAAGAGTACTGGAGTGGGGTGCCATCGCCTTCTCCAGCCCTCATCTTTACCATCCACTCAAATAGCTAGAGAAAACCTTTTAAAGCTCAAGTCAGATCAAATTACTCCTTTGCTCAAAACCCTCCTGTGACTTCTCATCTCATATGAAACAAAAGCCCAAGTTCTGGGACTTCCCTGGTGGTCCAGAGGTTAAAACTCCTCAGCCCCAATGGAAGGGGTGTGGGTTCAATTCCTGGTTGGGAAACTAAGGTCCCACATGCCACTCAGCATCACCCCCGAAAAAAGCCCAAGTCCCTACAATGGCCCACAGGCCTTATATTATCTGGTCTCCACCAACCCACTGACCTCATCTCTTCCTTCCTCCCTGCATCACCCTGCTTCAGCTTCACGGGCCCCTGTTGGATGCACTGAGCCTATTCTTGTCTTAGAGTTTTTTTCATTTTCCTGCTCCTTATTCCTAGGACAATTCCTCCCAGATCGTCACATGTTCCTTTACTTTTGATGTCACCTTATCGAAGAGGACTTCTCTGCTCTTTATCAAGAAGTGTCAAGCCTACCCCTGCCCCTGTCTCCCTGTCCCCTTCAAGTCTTGCTTTACTCTTTCTTCTCAGGGTGCAGCTCCCAGGCACTAGACAGAGACAGAACAGGGAAGGGCAGGGTCCTTGATGTTCCGTCAGCAATGCTGGAACAAAAGCCAAACCCTGGCACTTCTCCAGCCTCACCTCATGTCTTATGTTTCAAGCCGCCCAGCTTCCCTGCACATCTCCAGGTGACTTTCTGCTCAGGTATCCTCATCACTCTCTTCCCAAACACCTGGAGCATGGGGAAGGTCAAAAGGAGAGAAGACACCAGCTCATATGTCCTACCAGCCTCCCAGAATCCTTCTCAGTGAAATCTATCTTGGCTGAGCCATGCATTCACCACAAGGAAGGACCCTGAGTCAGAATGATTGGCCAGAGACAACCCAGAAACGAACCCCATTACTATAAAACTGAGACTGTGAGCCACATGGCAGAGTAGTCTTTCTGGGTTCCTTTACCATGCTGTTCTCAGTCTGGGCGCTTCTTCCTGATAAAGTCTCTGCTTTGTCAGCACACATGTCTCCTCAAACAATTCATTTCTGAGTGTTAGACAAGCGCCTGCTCTTGGGCCCTGGGAGAGGGTCCCGCCATCCTGCAATACCACCCTATGTTTCGCTCACCTTCTCCTAGCATTTGTTGATGGTGAGGACCTGTCTGGCTTTCTCCTCTGGTCTGTCTGCCAGCTCCTTAAAGATGCCATGGTGTCTCATCTCTCACCTGCATCTCTGATCCCCAGTCCTTCACACTAGGTTGGTCCTCAGTGTCCATTAGTTTTCCTATGAATGGTTGACTCACAGATCTCACCGTTCACATCGTTCTGGGGTTAGGTGGGACACGAGAGGCTTCTTGAGCAATTGTCAGCAACAGGGAACTAATTGCCACCACTTACTGGGCGGGACTTTCTACATGGAATATTTTACTTGCATTTCACAAGAATCCCTTGTGAGGGAATTCCCTAGCAGTCCAGTGGTTAAGGTTTGGTCTTTCAATGAAAAGTGTACAGGTTCAATCCCTGGCCAGGGAGCTAAGATCCTACATGCCTCATGGCCAAAAAACATAGAGCATAAACAGAAGAAGTACTGTAATAAATTCAATAAAGATTTTGAAAAAGGAAAAAAAAAAGAATCCCTTGTGAGTGAAACGTAACCATCTCCATTTACAGATATGGACAGAGGTGGTGAACACATGTCACCGGCCTCGCCTTCTGGGGTAGCCCACTCCTCTGAGGGTAGGCCTCCCTGTGAAAGCTCTCCCAGGATCTCTCATTTAATTTAACCCTACATTTACTCTAGGAGGAAGAGGCTGGAGTTCTCACTTTATAGAAGAAGTAAAACCAAGACTTTCCTACAGGCAAATGTGTGAGCATGCTTAGTCATTCATGTCTGACTCTTTGCAACCCCATGGACTGTAGCCCGCCAGGCTCTTCTGTCCCTGGAATTCTCCAGGCAGGAATACTGGAGTGGGTAGTCATGCCCTTCTCCAGGGGATCTTCCCAACCTAGGGATCAGATCGGGTCTCCCGCATTGCAGGCAGATTGTTTTCTGTCTGAGCCACAAGAGAAGCCACCAACTTTGGAGTCATTTGTTGTGCAGCCAGAGCTGGGACTAGGGTAAAGCAGGTGAGGACCCCAACTCTGAAAACAAATGCCTCCTTAACTCTGAGCCCTGGCTTCCTCATTTGCCTCACCTTAGTCCAAGTTCTGTGTCTGTATTTAGTTGCTATGTCATGCCTGACTCTTTCCAATCCCATGGACTGAAGCCATCCAGGCTCCTCTGTCCATGAGATTTTTGAGGCAAGAATACTGGAGTGGGTTGCCATTTCCTACTCCAGGTGACCTTCCCAATTCAGGGATGAAACTTGCATCTCTTGCATCTCCTGCTTGTCAGGCAGGTTTCTTACCACTGTGTCACCTTAAGGCAAATCCAGGATTTTAAACACCATCATCTCGGACTAGGATTCAGATGGAAGGACTGGATGAGAGGAAAGCAAAGCCTACAGTCATGGGGGGAACACTACCTAGAGGAATTGCCACAGCTCAGACAAGAAGGAAGTTTATATTCCTGGAGTCTAGGATCTTCCTGTCCTCAGCCCTCAGGGACACCCAGCTTGAGCCTTCTGTCACCCTTCCAAGAGGTGTTACATATGTATCTTAAATGCGGGGCATGCTGGTAAAGATGTCTTGGGCTTAAAAAGTCAACATTTGGGTCTACAGAGAGCTGCTTTGTTGGGACGGGTCAACCAAGGAGCAGGAGGGGACACTGAGCAAAAGCTTCTGAGGTAAATTTCTGGCTTCTGGTGAGTGCCAGCGGCTTTTCCCAGAAGCCTCACCTCCCCAGGTGTGCATTCCAAACACGGGAAGCGATAGCAGAAACCGGGTTTCTTACAATCTGTGCTGAATGCAAATAAATTTCAATTGTGTGGAAATGCAGCAGCTTGACTCCTTAGTTTAAGAAATATTTTTAAAAAGAAAAACAAAATTGTAGCACTTCCCAGAAATGTTCAAGATGCAAAAAGAAAGCATGCAAATGTGCTGGTTGTACTAGAAAGAAAGTATCACTCTGTCCCCAAGGCCTAGATAGTTCCACCTTCCAAAGAAGGAGGCCCAACTCAAAGATGTAACAGAGGCCAGTGGCTCAGAAATGCCAGCAACAGTGACTGACACCCCTTAACTTAACACTACTTTTCTACAGCACCCCAGTCCCTCTGGAGGTCTGGCCCAGACACAACAATGATCAGGGTCTCCATATTAAAAAAACAAAATCATTACGTGTAGTAGGACAAATGATTTCAGATTTGTGATTAAATGTACAGAGGTATTGTTGGGCTTCCCTGGTGGCTCAGTGGTAAAGAATGCTCCAGGGGAGAGTGGGGACCACACTTCAGACTTGTCCCACCCGAGAGGAAAGGGATGGGGAAGATGTCCTCCCATACCCCTTGACTTCCGGTGAACCCCAGGACAAAGCCCTGGAATGGGGGTGGCTGCCTGCATGTGGATGTTCCTGGCAAGTGTGGGCAGGGTCCCAGGAGGGCCTCCTCCACTGGCCTTCCTCATCCAGACAACCAGCCCTAGGCAACAGAGCAAAACCCCAACAACTTGCTCCTCCAGAAACTTAGACCTGAGCCAAAGTTGACCAGGGGAGGTGGTGCAGCCCGGTGGGGCAGACATGGGCTCTGGAGTCAGCCAAACCTGGGGACGACTCCCACCCAAGTTGTATGACTCCTGGCGAGTTACTGAAGTTCCCAGCATCCCCCTAGTAACCTAATGGCCACAGTTTCTGCCCACAGGGTCCTAGGGGGAATCCCCTGAGGCTTTCTCACCCAGGAATTTCTCTAACACTCAACTAAGTCAGCATCTTTTGCCCCCATATCCAACTCTTCCGTGCAGCTCTGCACACAACTCACTTTCCACACATGTAAAACACAAACTGCCTAGAAGCCCAGCCCCCTTCTACTTGAGAAGATCTGGGAGGACAGTCCTGAGCTGCCATGGGCAACATAGAGAGAGACAAGAAGTGTCTAGGTATAATATCAGGCTCCCGGGCTCCAACAGAGACAAGATAGCAGCCCACTCTGGGCTGAAAGAGGACTTTAGAACTTCTTTTTATCCTCATTTGTTGTTGGTTAGTTGCTCCGTCGTGTCCGACTCTTTCACGATCCCATGGACTATACAGTCCACCAGGCTCCTCTGTCCATGGAATGCTCCAGACAAGAATTCTCCAGACAAGAATTCTCCAGACTGGAGTAGGTTGTTATTTCCTTCTCCAGGGGATCTTCCTGACCCAGGGATCAAACCCACATTTCCTACACTGGCAGGTGGGTTCTTTACCACTGAGCCACCAGGGAAGCCCATTCTCATTTTCAGTTATCCTTTTATTTTTAAATTTCTGGCTGCTTCACACAGCTTTTGGGATCTTAGTTCCCCAGCCAGGAATCAAACCCAGGCCCCCAGCAGTGAAAGACCAGAATCCTAACCACTAAACCGCCAGGGAATTTCCCAGTTATCCTTTTAAAAGTTGGTTTTGCTTTTGTTTCATAACAACCATAATAGAATTGTGCAAGTGCATAATTTATGCATAAATAAGATACAGATTTTAGGGTGTGAACTCAAAAATATCTTATTAGTGTGTGATCCAATAAGTTTGGGGACACTTGGAATAGATCTTTCTTTCTTGTCCTGGATAACATACATCTGGCCTCTTTCCTCTCTGGACTCTCGAAACACCCCACCCTGCCTTTAGTCTCATTGTCTCTTCATAGAGTTACCTCTTGCTGCAATTCAGTTCTTAACCTCTCAGGGTTTATAAAGAAAAATGTAACTTGTGGGGACTTCCCTGGTGGTCCAGTGACTGAGACTCCACACTCTCCATGCAGGTGGCCTGGGTATGATCCCTGGTCAGGGAACTAGATCCCACCATATCCCTCACACCACAACTAAAACCTGTTAAGAAAGAAAGAAATAGACACACATTTTTTTTAAGTGTGAGACTTCCCTGGTGGTCCAGTGGTTGAGATTTGCCTGCCAGTACAGGGGATGGGGGTTTGATCCCTGATCCTGGAGGATCCCACATACCTCAGGGCAACCAAGCCTGAGAGGTACAGCTGCTGAGCCCGCGTGCCCTGCAGCCCATGCTCGGCAACAAGAGAAACCACCACAATGAGAAGCCTGCCCACCGCAACTAGAGAGTAGCCCCCACTCACCACAGCTAGTGAAAGCCCACTCGCAGCAACAAAGACTCAGCATAGCCAGAAATTAAAAATAATTTTTTTAATTGGAAAAAAAAGTGTAACTTGTTACTTGTATGATCAACACAGGAGGCCTGATCTCGCCCCTTCCCAGCCTTGGATCTCCTTTTCTAGGCCTTTTGCCAACCCCACCATCACATTTCACATCTGTTATCTCCCTCATCAGAAACTATCTGGGTCTTCCTGTCCGTGACCGCAGACCAAGCCCAGTTCCTGGGATTAGTTTCCAGGACCCCACCCACTTCCTGAGTCATGTCCCATGGTTCCTGTTCCCTGGCTAGTGCTCCAGCCAGACCATGCCTTTGCAGTCCCTGGAGCAGACCCAGAGTTTCCACCTCTGCTCCTTATCTTGATGTTGCCTCGCCCCAGCCCTGTAGGTCTAAAATCCCATCTGACTCCGAATCCCAAAGCAGTGACTCCGTCTACCTTGATGCTTCCCTGGAGCCTCCAGCCTCCAGCAAACATCTTCCAGTGCCCGCCCAGCACCCCCCCGCCCACCGCCCCAGAAACTACCTGCATGGCCCCAGCAAGACGTCCCAGGCACTGCTTTGGGTCAGGACTGGCTGCATGTTTGTGGGCTCAGTGTGTGTGTGTGTGTGTGCGTGTGTGTGCGTGCGCGTGCACAAGTACTCAGTTGTGTCCAACTCTTTGTGACACTGTTCTATAGCCCACCAGGCTCTTTTGTCCATGGGATTTCCCAGGCAACAATACTGGATTGAGTTGCTATTTCCTCCTCCAGGGGATTTTCCCAGCCCAGGTATTGAACCGGCATGTCTTGTGTTTCCTGCATTGGCAGGCAGATTCTTTACCACTGTGCCACGTGGGAAGCCCTGTGAGCTCAGTACAAAAGGAAAGCATAGCAGCCCCTGTTCAAAAAAAAAGAAAAAGTATCATTAAAGGTACTAAAATATAAAGTTTTTCTTTTCTGCTGAAAGCTCTTTCTTGACCTGTCATGGTGTTTATTTTTTTCTTTTAAAAATTGAAGTGTAATTGCTTTACAATATAGTGTTAGTTTCTGCTGTGCAGTAAAGTCAATCAGCTGTATGTTAACATATATCCCCTCTTTTGGATTTCCTTTACAATCTGGTCATCACAAATGCATTAAGTAGAGTTCCCTGTGCTATACAGTAGGTTCTCATTAACTATCTATTTTATATATAGTATCAGTAGCGTTAGAGGATGAGATGGCTGGATGGCATCACCAATGCAATGCGCTTGATTAACTTGGGCAAACTTTGGAAGATGGCGAGGGACAGGAAGGCCTGGTGTGCTGCAGTCCGTGGGGTCACAAAGGGTCAGACATGATTGGGCAACTGAGCAACAACATCAATAGTATACATACGTTGGGCTTCCCTGGTGGCTCAGTGGTAAAGAATCTACCTGACAACGCAGGAGACGAGGGTTTGATCCCTGATCCAGGAAGATCTCACATGTGTTGGAGCAACTAAGCCAGTGCACCACAGCTACTGAGCCTGTGCCCTAGGGCCTGGGAACCACAACTACTAAAGCCCATGCCTAGAGCCCATGCTCTGCAACAAGAGAAGCCACTACAGTGAGAAGCCTGTGCACCACAACCAGAGTGTAGCCCTCGCTTGCTGTAACTAGAGAAAGTCTGGCAGCCACAAAGACCCAATGCAGCAATAAATAAATACATATATTTTTTTTAGTCACGTATATATGTCAATCCCAATTCATCCCATCCCTGCCTCCCCCCGCCCTTGATATCCATACATTAGTTTTCTATGTCTGTGTCTCTATTTCTGCTTTGCAAATAAGATCATCTATATGCCATGATGCTTTTGTTTTCTGTTTAGTGTTATTGGTCCCTCAGGCTTGGGGATGTTGATGGCAGATGCTCACAGGCATCCAGGCAACCTGCTCTCCTCAACTGGGTGCTCACACATCACTGGTTGTCTGATTCCCCTCCCACCATAGCTGCTGGATCAGCATGGAGAGCCATGCGTCTCCCTTCCTGTGGGCCTGTGCTCTGACCCCTGGCAGACAGGTGATCCTAAGGGGGATGTGCTAGGTACATGGATCAGGGGAGAGCAAGAGCCCTGCCCGAGCTGAGTGGCCCATGATACCAGCCCAGGGGAGAGATGGCTGCCCCCATCCCCTATCCCGAGACACAGCAGGGCCTAGGTGCCCAGAACCCTCCAACCAGGGCTGAAAGGGGCAGTGGTTTCTGGGCAGAGGTAAGAAAGGGAGTTGGAAGAGCTTAGGACACAGGTAGTCAGAGGAGTGGGCAGCCAGAACCACATCTTAGGGAGGTGGCAGAAGACAGAATGGTGTGTGAGACAAGGCTCCAAGCCGCTGGGACGTGCTTCATTATCTCATTGGACTTCACTTACAAAATGGAAACTCAAAGGGACTTCTCTGGTGGTCCAGTGGTTAAGACTGCCCACCACTGCAGGGGATGAGGGTTCGATCCCTGGTTCGGGAACAATGCCACAGGGCAACTAAGCCTGCATGCCATAATTAGAGAGAACCCCATGGGCCACAACTAAGACACTATGCAGCCAAAAACAAATATAAAAAATTTTTAAAAAGCAGGGGGGTCAGGCCCAATCCCTAGTCAGAGAACCAAGATCCCACACACCACGGGGCACGGTCAAAAAATTTTTTAAACTTAAAAAAAGAACTCAAAGATGAAATTATTAAAAACTTCATGCATCCTCATGTTCATTACAGTATTATTCACCATAGCCAAGATGTGAAAACAACCTAAGTGTCCATCAACAGATGAATAAAGAAAATGTGGTCTCTATCTACCCCTATCGATCTATAGATAGATACACAGCAGAATATTACTCAGCCATAAAAAGAATGAAATCGTGCCACTTGCAACAGCATGGATGAACCTTGAGGGCATTACGCCAAGAGAAATGAGTTAGACAGGGAAAGGCAAATACTGTGTGATCTCACTAACACGTGGATTCCAAAGCAAAAACAAAAAACCCACAAAACTGAGCTCACACATACAGAGAACAGACTGGCCAGAGGTGGGACCAGTAAGGGGGTGGAGTGGGAATGTGGGTGGGAGGAATGAGTAAAATGGCCAAAAGTTAAACTTTCAGCTATAAAATAAATAAGTCATGGGAATGTATAGCATAGTCACTGTAGTTAATAATACTGTATTGCATATTTGAAAGTTGATAAAGGCCTTAAGATTCTCATCTCAAGAAAAAAAATTAGTAACAAAGAACAGTGACTGATGTTAACTAGACTTAGCGTGGTGGACATTCTGCAATATATACAAATATAGAATCATTATGAAACTAACATGCATCACCTGAAACTAACATAATGTTATATGTCAATTATATCTCAACTTAAAAAGAAATTTAAAACTTCAAGACAATGCGCTGCAGCACTAAACCCCCAATACAGGACCCTTCTGACCATGGGGCCCGTGACTGCCCTGGTCTCACACCCATGAGTTGGGCCCTGTTTTAGGATATGATTATTAATACATATTGTGTGTATCAAATTTCCTCTACAAAGTCAGTGTTTCCTCAAGTGCTGTTCACACCGTGGCTGACACATAAGATACCTTAAGGTGATATGTGAGCAGGTATTTAGAATATTTTAGGGACTTCCCTGGCTGTTCAATGGTTAAGGGGGTGCAGGTTCCATCCCAGGTTGGGGAACAAGATTCTGCATGCTGTATGGCCACTTTCTATAGTTTTCATTTATTGTAATGTATATTAGAAAAATTATGACTACCACATTCAGTCTATAATTTCACAGCGATACTGCCTTGGTTCAGGCTGCTATAGGAAAAAACCCCACCATAAACAGAGTGGCTTACCAACAACAGAAATTTATTTAAAATATTTGTTTTTACTATTTCTTTGTTTGGCTGTTCCAGGTCTTGGTTGCAGGATCTTTGATCCTAGCTGTGGCATGTGGGATCTCATTCCCTGACCAAGGATTGAATCTCTGCCCCTGGCATTAGGAGGCCAGAGTCTTAGACACTGGGCCACCAGGGAAATCCTTGGACTGTGAATTCCCTGGAGTCATACATGGCTTGTCTACAAATATCCTCCACTTGTTCCATCAGCCTCCCCCAGCCCTTCCTTTAGGGGCAGCCAATGCTAAATAAATGAATAAGCCAATCCATCAGGGGAAAGTTGGACACCCAGAGGTGAAGCCTCTCCTTTGAAATTTTCATTTGCAGAACTTCCTCTGATTAATCAACTTACATAGTATTCATCTACACATTTTAGAAAAAAATTGCCAAAGAAATTAATTCTTTTAAAATATACAGAGCTTGTTTTGGGGTAACCTGCCTGCCTCCCTTTTTTGAGTCCTCTCTATGACCACCAAATTCAAAAACTTGCCTGGTGACAATCATAGCATAATGCAAAGTGCCATGGGCTCCCAGTTAGCCTGGAGGCTGTGTCCTGTGGGTGTTCGGAGATGACGTTTTGTGATGTGCATTTCCCCAGGGGGGTGGGTTAGCTTGTACAGCTCTCAGGGCTAGAAATTGTTAGTTGATATCCTTGGGAGGGGGCTTCCCAAGTGGCTCAGAGGGTAAAGAATCTGCCTGCAGTGAAGAAGACAGGTTCGATCCCTAGGTTGGGAAGATCCCCTGGAGGAGGGCATGGCAACCCACCCCAGTATCCTTGCCTGGAGAATCCCATGGACAGAGGAGCCTGGCGGGCTATAGTACACAGGGTTGCAAAGAGTCAGACACAACTGAAGCAACTAGCCATGCATGTACCCTTGGGAGGTCCTCAGTGAACAAATGGCCAAAGCTTTACCACCAAAAAGTTGTCAGTCCTTAGAGAAACGATCTCCAGCTTCACCTTTCAACCAAATCTCACCTTGTCAAACAGCAGAGCCACACATTTTTTAAAAGGACCAAGACTGAAATGTCACCCGTGACAAATATTTTGGAACCGAGGTTTTTGAAAATGGAGAAAAATGAGAAACACATTCTTACTGGTTACAGATCAAAGCCACGACCTACAGCTTCACTGTTTTTGCCAGGTGGCCTTTTTTTGAATTATTATTAACATATGTTTATATGGGTAATTTTCTGTTGATTTTTAATCAATGACAGAAAGGACATTTCTGGCATGATGTTTTCAATCTCCTGGAACATATCACTAATATTCTCTTTATTTTTTTGGGAAAAACTTTATTTTGAAGTTTCAAGGTAAGCATCTTGAGTGAACTGGCACATTTCAGAGCTTACTCATCACGTAAAAACAAGAGATGGATTAACAGGACTTCCCTGGTGGTCCAATGGCTAAGACCCCATGCCTCCAATGCAGGGGGCCTGGGTTTGATCCCTGGTCAGGGAACTAGATTCAACATGCAGCAACTAAAGATCCAGCATGTCTCAACTAAAAAGAACCCACATGCTGCAACTAAGACCTGGCACAGCTAGAGAAAGAAATACTTTTAAAAAGAGAGAGAGATGGATTTACATGCTCATTGTGAAAATCCAAACATTACAGATATGAGTGACTCAGAAAATGAAAGTGACCCCATAATTATGCTTTCTAGATATAATCAGTGTTTCTAGTCGTTGGTACATTGTTCCAGATTTGTCTGTGCTTGTGTATACAGATCTACCATGTGAGAGGACTTTTCGAAATGATTCCCTAGTAGTCCAGTGGTTGGAACTTCGAGCTTCCACAGCAGGGGCGTGGGTTCAATCCTGGTTAGGGAACTATTAATAGAATCCCTCATGCTGTGAGCCATGGCCAAATAAATAAATAATTAAATAAAATGATTCATCAGATTTGTATTTTTGTCAGACTCAGAAGAATGCTGTAATTCTGAAAGTCTGCTAAATCTGACATTTTCCTCATCACCACAGGACAGAAAAGTTGATTTTCACCAACTCCCAGGAAATGGCCATCTCTTTTCTGAGACCATCCCATGTTCACTGTCCACAACCCACAGCCTGTCTGCCTACCCCAGCTGTGGGCTCTGCTGTTGATCCCCACGGGCCTGACCGGGCCCACTCACCTGGCCTAAAAGGTGAGCCCCAGCATGCATGCTAAGTTGCTTCAGTCTTGTTCGACTCTCTGTGACCCTATGGACCATAGCCCACCAGGCTCCTTTGTCCATGGGATTCTCCAGGCAAGAATACTGGAGTGGGTTGCATGCCCTCCTCCAGGGGATCTTCCTGACCCAGGAATCAAACCTGCATCTCTTATGTCTCCTGCACTGGCAGGTGGGCTCTTTACTACTAGCACCACATGGGAAGCCCCTTTAAGGTGAACCCAGGCAGATCCAGTTTATCCACTGACCATTATCCTCACAGGAAAACTTTGCATTCTAGGGAAAAAAATTAATTTGCTCCAAAGTATATAAAAAAAATAAATAAAACCCTGTATAATCAAAATGAATACAAGCTTAATTAAATGCCTACAAAGTGAACCATTATGTCAGCTACATCAATCAGTAAATTTAGTATTTATAATAATTTCATTACATTTGAAAAATGAAAGTAACATTTTCTCCTCTGCAAGAGTGTGTGGAGATTACCAAGAAATAACATGTGCTGTTCATATCCTATTATTTTAAAAAGCAAAATTATTAAAGCCAGTTAAAAATACTTTGCAATAAAAAATATATACAACATATATGTGAGTATATTGTATGTATATATATATGCATACATCTATTGTAGTCACTGTGGGTTGTATTTAACATGTTTGATACATTATTTTTCAAATGTATTTTTTTTTTGGCTGTGCTGTATCTTTTTTGGTGTGAGGAGCTTTTCTCTAGTTGCCGTGCACAGGCTTCTCATTGCAGAGCATGGGTTCTAGGGTACTCTGGCTTTAGTGGTTTTTGCACAGGGGCTCAGTACTTGTGGCTCCCAGGCTCTAGAGCACAGACTCAATAGTTGTGACACACAGGCTTGGTTGCTCTGCAGCACGTGGGATCCTCCTGGATCAGGGATGCAACCCACATCTCCTTCATTGGCAGACGGATTCTTTACCACTGAGCCACCAGGGCAGCCCTTGATATGTTATTGAACAGAGTCTTTAAAAGTAAGCACAGGGCCCAGGGACCTCCCAGGTCTTCCTGAGGTGCAGACCACCTGCAAGGAGCCTTGTGCTCAGTCAGCATCCCTTTCTGCAGGCAAGAGATAGGAGGAGCCCAGAGGAAGCTCTTCTTGAATCATCTCTAAAAATAGTCCCTATCATGTGGGGCAGGATATTAATGGTCTGGGAATCAGGAAATTCAGAGGCAGAGTTTAGAAAACTGGCAAAAATGGAATCCCACAGCCTAGAAGGGGTCCTCAAATCTCTGTTGGCCATCTTGAAAAATGTCAAGTTCTTTCATTAGAGCCAGTGCCTTTATTGGCCTAGATCCCCACTGAACTTAAATGAAAATTCAGAAGAAAATTGCTCTTTTATTGTCTTTTTTTTAAATTCTAACACAACATGTGTAATCAAGAGCATATTTTTTTTTTTTCTTTTGGCCACACTAGGTCTTGGTTGTGGCACATGGAGTCTTTGTTGATGCGTGCAGGATCTTTAGTTGAGGCATGTGGGCTCTAGTTCCCTGACCAGGGATCAAACCCTGGACCCCAGCATTGGGAGCATGGCGGCTTAGCCACTGAACCACCAGGGAAGTGCTAAAAGCATGCATCAAGAGTATGGCCGAATGACTTATTACCTAGATGGTAGATAGACAGATTAGACAGATAGATAGACAGACGATAGATAGATCCCACTCCCCAGGTTAGCACCATCCAGATCACCACCAACTATTTCCATCACTTCAGAAGTCTCCCTCTGCTCCCTCCCATGTCAATCCTTCTATCCAAGGTAACCTCCACTCAGATTTCCATCATAGATTAGTTTTGCGGGTTCCTGAATTTCATATAAATGGAATCCTGCAGGATGTACACTTTGGGGATGTCTAGCTCAACATGACATCTGTGAGATTTGTCTCTCTGCCTGAGACTGAGTATAGGCCTTTCGGGTGTTCAGAGTCATGTAGCCCCACACACCTATTACCGCCTGTCCCACAGTCCCTTCCGAGACCATGCAAAAATCTCTCACCTTCCTCCTCCCTGTATAAATGGACAAACAAAAGTCGATTTTTTACAAGGTAAATGTAATTTTTTTCCTAAGTACAAAAATTACACATGCTCATTTTAAAAAGAAAGAAATTCTAGCCTTGAGAATCTTGCATGGCTTACCCAAACACAGCCAATAGATCCGCTGGCCAGTGGCCTTTGACCTGTGTAGCCTGGCTCTGAAAAAACAACTGGGTCAGTCACATTCTGCATGTCAGGAATGTGACCTCTCGAACTCAGAGGGAAGTTGCATTTGCCAGTGACGCTGGTCCCACCTGGACTGTGTGTGGTACCAGTGGGACCCTCCTCCAGGACCGAGGGGCCTATTTCTCCAGGTGCCATGCTTCTTGGTCCCAACTCAGGACAGCTCTCAGAGGCCAGCCCAGGAGAATAAATCTGTCACTGCTTCCACTTTTTCCCCTTCTATTTGCCATGAAGTGATGAGACTTGAGGCCATGGTCTTAATTTTTTGAATATTGAGTTTCAAGACAGCTTTTTCACTCTCCTTTTTCACCCTCATCAAGAGGCCCCCAGCCCCAAGATTCTCTAAACATTCCCACCTCCTCACCTTTGCTTCTACCCACTCTACCTGCTGAGGTCCAGCTCTTTTACCAGCTCTTCTCCAAACCCTTCCGAGAATCCCCAGGCCACTGTCACAGTATTTTCTTTGTATAATGATAGCATTTGCCATTAGCTGCCTTGTGCTAAGGCTTAACTAGGTGAACTAGCTGCAAAAACGCCTCTTTGGTTTTTTAAAAAAAGTGAGTGGCATGTCCTCAAGGCTTGGCAACTTGTAAAATGCCTCTCATTCCTCCAACTTGGAGAAACTTATCATTCCTATAGATGAGTCAGTAGAGGGGAGAGTTAATTGATTGGCTTAGATTTGGGGAAAATGCAGAGAAGTGATTTGTGTCACCTGGCTGTCCCTCTCCTGGGATGAGCAAGCCTAAATGGAGACCCCACACAGTGCCGTCCCAGGAAAGCCCTTCAACATCCCCCCACTTTCCCAAGGTGGAGGAGGGGATAGGGGAGACAGTCCCTCTGCGCAGCGCTAGGGGCCATTCACAGGGCCATTTCCCCTCCCCCACCTCCACCCCCCCCGGAGAGAGGCAGGAGACAAGGACTCCCACACAATGTCCCCATTGACACTTGTGGCCAAGTCGGGGCTGGGTGCCATGGAAACCTCTTGGGAGCAGAGAGGGAAAGCAATAACCCAGGCCTCCCACACTGAGCCCATTGTCCCCTGAGCCGACCTCCCTCAGTGGGCCCTTATCACTGCTCCCCTCTGCCAGGCCTCGGCTCCAGGCTCCGCACCCCACTAGAGGCACCCACTTTCCCCCTGCTGGCCCCCCAGGGGAGCCACCACCCATCCTGCTTTCCCTACACACACCCCGTGAGTGAGGCCAGGGAGCTCATTTCCCAGCCACCCTGAGCCCTGAGAGTGGAGAAGACGCCAGGCAGGGAGGCCCGGGAGGCAGGTAGGTCACGGCACTACAGGCTCTGTCCTCTGGTTGGGGCAGTTTTATGCCCAGAATGTGCCAACTGCTGTGTTCTGTTGGCCTAGAGGAGGAAGACCAGACTCCGGAACTGGCCTTGGGGCACTAGAATAAACCCATCTGGGCCACCCAGGCCTGGGCTCAGCTGAGGCCCAGCCCACAATCTTCTCCTCACCTGAGTCTTGAAAACTGCTCCCTGGTTGTTGCTGTTCCCATCACCTCCCTCCCAGGGCTCCTGGAACCTAGGCCTAGCTGCATGAATCTAAGAAGAGGCCTGAGGGGTTCCCCTGGTGGCTCAGTGGTAAAGAATCCACCTGCCAATCCACAAGTGTCAATGGGGACATTGTGTGGGAGTCCTTGTCTCCCGCCTCTCTCCGTGGGTTCTATCCCTGATCCTAGAAGATCCCACATGTGGCGGAGTGGCGCCCCTTAGCCCGAGTGCCACCACTATTGAGCCTGTGGTCTAGAGCCAGGGAGCTGCAACTACTGAGCCCATGGGCCACGACTACTGAAGCCTTAGAGCCCGTGCTCCACTACAAGAGGAGACACCGCAATGAGAAGCCCGGGTACTGCAACTAGAGAGCAGACTGTGCTCACCACAACTAGAGAAAAGTCCATGCAGCGGTCAAAAAATAAATTTTTAAAAAATAAGTAAAAAATAAAAAGAGGCCTGAGAAGGGCTTCCCTGGTGTCTCAGTGGTAAAGAATTCCCCTGCAATGCAGGAGCCGCAGGAGACGTAGGTTCAATCCCTGGGTCAGAAAGATCCCGTGGAGGAAGGCACGGCAACCCACTCTGATATTCTTGCCTGGAGAATCCCAGGGACAGAGAAGCCTGGCGGGCTACAGTCCATGGGGTCACAAGAGTTGGACATGACTTAGTGATTAAACCATGAACAACTAGATGACAGAACTTGGTGACTGCAGCACCCCTTCTCACCAGCTGTCACTTGAGTGACATAATGATGTAACCAACAAGGGCACCGCCTTCAGGCAAAACCCTTGAAGCCCTCAGGCAGGGGGTGGGGTGAGGCGTCCAGATGGGCAACAGAGGAGCCTGGGCTTCAGATTGGTGCGGGGGAGTGGGAGAGCTTCAGTCCCAGCTGGATGACCTGGGAGAAGTTAGGTAACCTCTGTGAGCCTCAGCTTTACCATCTGTAAAAAAGAGCAGTAAAAACTTTTGACAAAGGACTTCCCAAGTGGTCCAGTGGCTAAGACTCCGAGCTCCCAAAGCAGGGGGCCTGGGTTCCATCCCTGGTCAGGAAACGAGATCACACACGCTGCAACTAAGACCGGACGCAGCCGAATGAACAAACAAACGTTAACAAAACGAAAACCAAAACTTTCGGCACACTTTACTAGGACGTGGAAAGGACTTGACAGGACAGTAAAGAGTGCACGCTAAGTCGCCTCAGTCACATCTGTCTCTTTGCAACCCAATGGACTATAGCCTGCCAGGCTTCTCTGTCCCTGGGATTCTCCAGGCGAAGATACTGGAGTGGGTCGCTATGCCCTTCTCCGGGGGATATTCCCAACCCAGGGATTGAACCTGCATCTCTTGCATCTCCTGCCTTGGCAGTGGGGTTCTTTACCACTAGTGCCACCTGGGGAGCCCAGCAGGGCACAGAGAGCACACTGGAGGAATGGACCAGATGCTACTGTGATCCATTTGACAACCTTTAACCCCCACAACTCTGGGCACTGCGTCGGGTGCTTGGGACTAAAAGAGCCACAGGGAGCAAGGGACAGCCATCAAGTGACCCCCCTGAGAGGCCCAACCCCCCTGAGGCAGGAGTCCCTGAGGGAGAACAAGGCAGCAAATGATGGGGTGGCAGGGAGCATGTGGTCCCCAGCAAGAGATCCGTCCTAACATTCCCAATGGGGTTTTACATGGGGTGGCTGGTTAGTTCCTGGAATGTCTAAGAAAAACAAACTGGTTATTCTGAGTGAAATTGCAGCCTGGCTAAGGCGGGTGGGTCTGCTTTAAATTAAACACAGCGTTGCTGAGATTCTTTTCATTTCGTGGCCACTGCTGATCAGCAGAGACGTTACCTCACCTCACCTTCCTGCTCTGAGAGGGGGAGGCTCACAGGGAGTGGTTCTGGGGCCGGGAGGAGCTGGAGGAGGCTGAGAGGCCCTTCCCCTCCAGGTTCCTGGGAGCCAGAGGTAGGAAGCCCACCCTCCTCCAAAAACTCAGTCTACCTCTAGGGCTGGGGGTTCTAAAATGTGGGAGCACAGAGATGATCTTAAGTGCATTCAACTTTGTCCTTGGTATTTAGCTGAGGAATTACGGCATTTGCAAATATACTGCTTTCCCAGGAGTACTTGAAAAAAAACTTGGCGGCAGTTTTACAAGTCCAAGGTTGGTCCCTTTCAAACATTTAGGCACTGGGTGGCCCGGCCTCCTGGCTCCTCCCAGGACTCCAGCTGCTTTAGCTGGCAAGCTGATGGAGAGGCCAGTGTCCCCATGGGGTGCCTTGGTCAAGGGTGGAGTTACCTTCTGGTTTTGGAAAGTGCTTTTGACCAGCCTGCCAGCTCGTGGAGTCCTAGAAAATTCCAGAGTGTTGGAGTCAGGCAGACCTGAGTGTGTGAGTACCAGACCCCTAGATAAAGATTGCCTAATGTTAGACCTAGAATGTGTGCATGCTCAGTCACTTAGTCTTTGCAACCCCATGGACTGTAGCCCACCAGGCTCCTCTGTCAATGGGATTTCCCAGGAAAGAATACTGGAGTGGGTTGCCATTTCCTTCTCCAGGGGATCTTCCTGACCCGAGAGTTGAACTGGAGTCTTCTGCGTCTCCTGCACTGGCAGGTGGATTCTTTATCACTGCACCACTGAGAAACCCTAAACCTTGAATAGACTCATCTTTAAAATGGCGATAAGAGCAGAATTCCCTGGGGGTCCAGTGGTTAGGACTCCATGTTTTTCAGTGCCAAGGGCCCCAGTTCAGTCCCTGATTGGGGAAAAAATAAAAATAATACAATAAAATGGGGGGACTTCCCTGGTGGCCCAGTGGTTAAGACTGTGCTGCCAATGCAGGGGGTCCAGGTTCAATCTCTGGTCAGGGAACTAGATTCTACATGAGCAACTAAGAATTCACAAGCCGCAACCAAAAGATCCTGCGTGTCACAACTAAGACCTGGCACAGCCAAATAAATAATAAATCAATATTAAAAAGTAATAAAATAATATGGGAACAAGGGAACCTACTTCTCAGGGTTGTTACATGGATTAAATGCAAATGTGTGCTTAATGTTCTTTTGTTTCAAATTAAATGTATCCCTAGTTTTTTGGTTGTAAGAAATAGAAACTTCCTCAAGTTGCTGTATGTAAAGGGGAAACTTTTTCTATGGAATTCAGGGACTTTCATGAAAACAGGCCTCCAGTCCCTCTCAGAGAGCTGAAACTAGGACCTGAAAATGGATTTGCTTTGTTCCTCATCCTGCTTTGTCTCCACATGTGCTTGGGTGGCCGCTTCTTGCGGTCTCAGAGCATCTCCTCTCCCTGCAGACCACCTTTCAAAGAGAAAGACCTGTTTACTCACCAGCCTTGGCTTGACATCATTTCCTCATGCTAGATCCATAGTAGTGCTCAGTAAAGAATAGACAGTTTCTACTGTGTTTCTTTGATTTAATAGTAATGCACTGGCACCCCACTCCAGTACTCTTGCCTGGAAAATCCCATGGGCGGAGGAGCCTGGTAGGCTACAGTCCATGGGGTCACTAAGAGTCGGGCACAACTGAGCGACTTCACTTTCACGCATTGGAGAAGGAAATGGCAACCCACTCCAGTGTTCTTGCCTGGAGAATCCCAGGGACGGGGGAGCCTGGTGGGCTGCCGTCTATGGGGTCGCACAGAGTCGGACACGACTGAACTGACTTAGCAGTAATGCACTATGTTATGGGTAACTAAGCCCCTGGGTCACAGGTACTGAGCCAACACTGTAGAGCTTTCGAGCCATGACCACTGGCCCTGTGTGCCTAGAGCCTCTGCTCCCGGGGAAGAGAAACCACTGCGGTAAGAAGCCTGTGCATAGCGACAAAGAGTAGCTCCCACTCGCTGCAACTAGAGAAAGTCCACGCACAGCAACGAAGACTCAACACAGCCAAAAATTAAAATAAATAAATACAAAATTTAAAAAACAAAACAAACACAAATAGTAATGTGCTGAATATTCCCTTCAACTCTCCAAATCCTTTCTCTCTTCTCCACTGTGCTCTGTCCTCAGGAGCTGACCTGCATCAGTTGTCACTGGATCTCCCTCCCCTTCTGGGCTCTGGCTGACTTCAGCCCACAGCAGACACCAGCAGGAAATGGAGGGGAGTTGGAAAGCACCAGCAGAGTGCTGACTATTCTAACGCCCTTACCAGTGGACGATGGCTTGGCAGCTGTAACCTGGTTCCGACACGGAAGGCCCCAGCCGCTTTTCAGCAACCCCATCCTTCAGCTACAGGCCTCTCAGGGTTCTTTTCACCACTTCCTTTCCCGGTCCCTTCAAGCTGACAGTGCTGATGGTGCTCCACGTTTCTATCCTGGAGATGCTGCATCATCCTTTTTGTTTTCCTTTCATCTCCTCCATGTGTCTAAAATTCTTCTGTTTATTATGTTCTCTCCAATAACACAGCTGTAACTCTGTTGCCATCTCTCTCTTGCTGGGACTCTGATGACACCATGAGTCAAGAAGGGGAGTTGTCTCCCTGCTCCACCTCCCACTCTGGCTCTGGCAGGAAGTGGATGAAGAACTAGAAGGTCTTTGAGATAAACATTATACACAAGGTATCCAAAATCGAGATCACCAGGATTCTTTTGGCAGGGAAAAATAATACATGTGCTGGGATGGGGTGTTTCTTCTTTTGGAAGAAACTCTCCATTTTCCTGGGAGAATGTGACCCCCATAGTTCAGTTCATTTCAGTTGCTCAGTTGTGTCCAACTCTTTGCGATCCCATGGACTACAGCACATCAGGCTTCCCTGTCCATCACCAACCCCGGAATTTACTCAAATGCATGTCCATTGAGTCAGTGATGCCATCCAATCATCTCATCCTCTGTTGTCCCCTTCTCTTCTTGCCTTCAATCTTTCCCAGCATCAGGGTCTTTTCAAATGAGTCAGTTCTTCCCATCAGGTGGCCAAAGCACTGGAGTTTCAGCTTCAGCGTCAGTCCTTCCAATGAATATTCAGGACTGATTTCTTTTAGGATTGACAGGTTGGATCTCCTTGCAGTCCAAGGGACTCTCAAGAGACTTCTCCAACACCACACTTCAAAAGCATCAATTCTTCTGCACTCAGCTTTCTTTATAGGCCAACTCTCACATCCATACATGACTACTGGAAAAACCATAGCTTTGACTAGGACCTTTGTTGGCAAAGTAATGTCTGCTTTTTAATATGCTGTTTACTTTGGTCATAACTTTTCTTCCAAAGAGTAAGCATCTTTTAATATCATGGCTGTAGTCACCATCTTCTGTGATCTTGGAGCTCAAGAAAATAAAGTCTGTCACTGTTTCAACTGTTTCCCCATCTATTTGCCATGAAGTGATGGGACCAGATGCCACAATCTTAGTTTTCTGAATGCTGAGTTTTAAGCCAACTTTTTAATTCTCCTCTTTCACTTTCATCAAGAGGCTCTTTAGTTCTTCTTCACTTTCTGCCATAAGGGTGGTGTCATCTGCATATTTGAGGTTATTGATATTTTTCCTGGTAATATTGACTCCAGCCTGTGCTTCATCCAGCCCAGTGTTTCTCATGATGTACTCTGTATGTAAGTTAAATAAGCAGGGTGACAATACACAGCCTTGACATACTCCTTTTCCTATTTGGAACCAGTTTGTTGTTCCATGTCCAGTTCTAACTGTTGCTTCCTGACCTACATACAGATTTCTCAAGAGGTAGGTCAGGTAGGTCAGGTGACTATGATCCACATAGTCAAAGGCTTCAGTGTACTCAGTGAAGCAGAAGTAGATGTTTTTTTGGAATTCTCTTGTTTTTTCCATGATCTAATTTGATCTCTGGTTCCTCTTCCTTTTCTAAAACCAGCTTGAACATCTGCAAGTTCACGGTTCACGTATTGCTGAAGCCTGGCTTGGAGAATTTTGAGCATCACTTTGCTAGTGTGTGAGATGAGTGCAATTGTGCGGTAGTTTGAGCATTCTTTGGCATTGGCTTTCTTTGGGACTAGAATGAAAACTGACCTTTTCCAGTCCTGTGGCCACTGCTGAGTTTTCCAAATTTGCTGGCATATTGAGTGCAGCACTTTCATGGCATCATCTTTTAGGATTTGAAATAGCTCAACTGATTCCATCACCTCCACTAGCTTTGTTCGTAGTGATGCTTTCTAAGGCCCACTTGACTTCACATTCCAGGATGTCTGGCTCTTGGTGAGTGATCATACCATCATGAGTATCTGGGTTTGAAAATCTTTTTTGTATAGTTCTTCTGTATATTCTTACCACCTCTTCTTAATATCTTCTGTTTTCTGTTAGGTCCATACCACTTCTGTCCTGTATTGTGCCCACCTTTGCATGAAACATTCCCTTAGTATCTCTAATTTTCTTGAAGAGATCGCTAGTCTTCCCCATTCTAAAGAGTTGGAAATATACATATGCTACCAATTCAGTTAGGGCTCTCTTTCTAGAACAGAGCTACCTAAAAGCAAGCAGTCATATAGGTTGTGAACAGAGGGTTTGTTTTTTTTAAGGTGTATTTATTTCGTTTTGGCTGTGTTAGATCTCTCTTCGTGCAGCTGGGCTTTCTTTAGCTGCGGTGAGTGGGGGCTACTCTTAGTTGTGATGCATGGGCATCTCATTGCAGTGGCTTCCCTTGTTGCAGAGCACCAGCTGTGGGGCACACAGGCTTCAGTAGTTGTGGCATGTGGGCTCAGTGTTTCAGTTCCTGTTCTAGAGCACTGGCTCAGTAATTGTGCCTCATAGGCCTAGTTGCTCTGAAGCCTGTGGGATCTTCCCAGAGCATGGATCAAGCCCCTGTCTCTGTCTTTCCCTTTCCTTTTCCAGTTTGGCCCACGCACATTTCACTTTGGGCTTTGACCATGACCATAGCCTAGGATAGACCTCCCTGTCTCCAGTCTTTCTTGTCCAGTCTGTTCCACAGCTCACTGTCAGATTAGTCTTGGCTTCACTCAGGCTTATAGATGTCAAGTCCCACATCAGAAGCATTCCATGGCTTCCTGGTGAAGCATCTGAAAGCTTCAGCTGAACTTCAAGGCCTCTGCAGTTCCTCCCCAACTCAACTTTATGGCCAAGCCCCCACCACCACCACTTCCAGGAACTTCCTGCTCCTGACCAATCAGATTCTCTGCTGACCTGCCAATCCTTAGTCTTCACCTCCTCCATCTTTTCGTCAATATGTAGTCCAAATCCCACCTCTCAGGACTTCCCTGCTGGTGCAGTGGATAAGCATCCTCCTGCCAATGCAGGGGACATGGATTTGATCATTGGCCTGGGAAGATCCCACATGCCACGGAGCAACTAAGCCCTTGTGCCACAACTACCGAGTCTGCGCTCTAGCGCCTGTGTTTTGCAGCAGGAGATGCTCTCGCAATGACAGGCTTACGTTCTGAAAGGAGGAGTGGTCCCCACTTGCTGCAACTAGAGAAAGCCCTCACACAACAAGAAGACCCAGCACAACCACATACAAAAAAAAGAAAACAGCAGAGATTAAAAAACAAAAGCCAACCAAACAAATCCCACCCCCAGGTAAGCGTCCCTGCCCCCTCAGCCAGAGGTGATGCCTCTCGGTGAACTCCTACGATCCGGAAAGGACTGTGCAAAGTCCAGGCGGGAGAGCTGAGGGAAGGATAACTGAGTCCCATCAATGAAAGAGCCTGTGCTTGCTCACTTGGACAGCTCTCGTGGTCACTTAGGGGAACTTGGGTGTGCCTCCCTGTGCAGAAGTTCAGCAAACTCCATCCCGGAGAAGCCAAGGGGTTAACCCTTGGTGTCGTCTCCTCTTCACTCCATTCTCTGGTTTCACTCTCTGTTTCCATCACGTGGTGATGCCAGTGGCCTCCCTCCCGCTGGCTCTCCCATCTGAGTCAAAGGGCAAAGGTTAAGTCAGCATCTCGAAGATCCTGGAGACTGGGCTGATCTCCATTCACTGGAAATCTTAAGCAAGTACCAGGAAGGGCTTCCTTTAAGAGGTGCACTCATGGCATGATCTGCTTATCTTCAGATGGGGAGTCCCAACCTGGCCCATGGAAGTCAGGACACTTCCTGCCTTCTTCCACCCATATAGAAAGCCCAAGTCTTCTCCTACCCTTGAAGTTAAGCCTCAGTTGGCTTCAACCATCTTTGGTTACACACACACACAGAGCCTTGAGTATTCATAACACTTTTGATCATCCATCCCAGACTTTGTAATTGCCTTGACTATAAACAAATGCCTTTACAACACTGTTACAATGAATATCTTGCAATTACTTTTTTGGCAATGGATTATGCATGTGTTAAGAAACCATAGATTCATAAGTTTCTTTTTATCCCTGAGAGAATGCCAAAACAATTAGCTACACATTAGACGGTCATCACTTACAATACAAATTGGAAACAAAAGGAACTTGAATATTGCCACTACTCATCTATTAGAATGGCCAGTACACTAAACAAAACAAGACTAAATGCTGATGAGGATGTAGGGTAGCCGAAGCTCTCACTCGTTGCTGGGGGGAATGTAGAATGCACCATACTTTAGAAGACGATTTGAAAGTTTCTGGATCCCTGTTCAGGGAATTGCTCCATGTGGTGCTGTACTTTCGGTGGATCCATGAGAGGAGGGAAATTCAGGAGCCTCCTATGTCCCCAGCCTGGTGACGTTGTGCATCACCTTTTTGTAAGAGCGTTATGCTCATTCATTAGTGGTCTTGTGTCATCACCAGGCATTAGCAATCCTAGATCTATGATATTCAAAATAACAGATTTAGGATAAAGATAGAAAATTAAACAGGATTCAATAATTTATGTCAAAAAAAAGGAAATTAAATTAGAATATTTTTAAGGTTTGAAAAAACAAAAAAAGAGAGAGCTTCCCTAGAGCCTCAGTGGTAAAGAATTAACTTGCCAATGCAGGAGACATGGGTTCAGTCCCTGATCCAGGAAGATCCCACATGCCACGGAACAACTAAGCCCGTGTACCACAGCTACTGAGCCTGTGCTCTAGAGCCTGGGAGCCACAATTACTGAAGCCTGCGTGCCCTAGAGCCCGTGCTCCGCAACAAGAGAATCATGTGCCCCGCAACTAGAAGTAGCCCCTGCTCTGCACAATTAGAGAAAAGTCGGTGCGGCAACAAAGATCTAGCACAGACAAAAATAGAAAGAAAGAAATAAAACTATTTTTTTTTAATAGAGAATATACCAGTCATTAGAGCCAGTGTTTTTCTGTTGTTGTTATTTTGTTTTGGAGTTTTTTGGCTGCGCTGGGTCTTAGTTGTGACATGCAGGGCTCTCCAGTTGCAGAACACAGGATCAGTGACTGCCAACCTCAGGTTTCTCTAGTTGTGGTTCTCAGGCTTAGTTGCCCTGTGGCATGTGGAATCTTAGTTCCCCGACCAGGGATTGACCTGTGTCCCCTGCGTTAGAAGGCAGGTTCTTAACCACTGCACCAACAGGAGGTCTCAGAGCCAGTGTTAAATTTAAGTCATGCCAAACTAGCTTCATTTTCTTTCTTTATAGAGTCACCAGGTGGATAGACAGACAGTCCAAGAACCTTAGGTAAAGTGTATTGGTTTCCAGTAGCAGATCATAACGTCCCTCATAGTAGCTGGGATAGGCATTAACACTGTGCACAAAGACGCCATCTCTCCTCCTCTCACCCATGTAGTGAAGCTGAATCTGGCCTCTGAACCCCAGGACTGAACTAAATCTCGGAGGCAGAGTTTTGGGTGAAGTAGAAAAGAATAGCATTATTGCTTTGCTAGGCAAACAGGGCCACTGTGGGCTAATGCTCTTAAAACTGTGTGATCCAACTTGGAGGAGCTAGTGAGAAGTAACGGTTCAAAGAGGGCATGATCAGCTTGTGGACATTCTTCTGATTGGTTGGTGTGAGATAAGTGGGAGTCAGCATCCTCCACCTTCTGCCTCCAACTTTTCTGGTGTCTCTGTGCTTGTGGGCAGTCTACTGTCATTAACCTTTAACTTCTCCCACCTGGTGGGGGTTTCAGTATCTGCAAAACAGTTCAAAGATATTGTGTGTATCCCCTGATGGGAAACCAGAACCTTGTCCCAAGCCAGCACTATTGTTTCTTTTGGCTGTTACTTCCCTGTCTCTGTCTCTGGAATCTGCCTGCAATGCAGGAGACCCAGGTTCGATCCCTGGGTTGGGAAGAGCCCCTGGAGAAGAAAATGGCAAGCAACTCCAATATTCTTGCCAGGAGAATCCGCATTGACAGAAGAGAACCTGGTGGGCTACAGTCCATGAGGTCACAAAGAGTTGGACACAACTGAGCAACTAACACTTTCACTTTCAATCCTGTCTCTGCAACCCCTTCCTTCCCTAATTAGCAGCTATTTGAACCTGCTGTAGGAACTCAGGGAAGGTCATGGAGACTGAAGGAAGTCTATTTCCTATAATCAAAGAAATGGAGAACAGGGACTTTCCTGGTGGTCCAATGACTAAAACTCCATGCACCCAATGCAGGGGGCCAGGGTTTGATCCCTACTCAGGGAACTAGATCCCGCATGGCACAACTAAGTGTTCATTGCCTCAACTTAAGAGCCTGCATGCGGTAACAAAGATCAAAAATCCCAGGTGATGCAGCTAAGACCTGGCACAGCGAAATAAATTAATAAATATTAAAAAACAAATGCCAGGCTGGATGAAGAACAAACCAGAATCAAGATTGCTGGGAGAAATATCAATAACCTCAGATATGCAGATGACACCACCCTTTTTGCAGAAAGCAAAGAGGAACTAAAGAGCTTCTTGATGAAAGTGAAAGAGGAGAGTGAAAAATCTGGCTTAAAACTCAACATTCAAAAAACTAAGATCATGGCATCCAATCCCATCACTTCATGGCAAATAGATGGGGAAACAATGGAAATAGTGAGAGACTTAATTTTGGGGGGCTCCAAAATCACTGCAGATGATGACTGCAGCCATGAAACTAAAAGAGGCTTGCTCCTTGGAAGAAAAGCTATGACCAAGCTAGATAGCACATTAAAAAGCAGAGACATTACTTTGCTGACTCTGATTACTGGTTTTTCCAGTAATCATGTATGGATATGAGAGTTGGACCATAAAGAAAGCTGAGCGCTGAAGAATTGATGCTTTTGAACTGTGGTGTTGGAGAAGACTCTTGAGAGTCCCTTGGACTTCAAGGAGATCAAACCATTCAATCCTAAAGGAAATCAGTCCTAAATATTCATTGGAAAGACTGATGCTAAAGCTGAAACTCCAGTACTTTGGCCACCTGAGCAAAGAACTGACTCATTTGAAAAGACCCTGATGCTGGGAAAGATTGAAGGCAGGAGGAGAAGGGGATGCTGGAGGATGAGAAGGTTAGATGGCATCACCAACTCGATGAACATGAGTTTGAGCAAGCTCCAGGAGTTGGTGATGGACATGGAAGCCTGACATGCTACAGTCCACAGAGTCACAAAGAGTCAGACACAACTGAGAGACTGAACTGAAAAAAACAAACTTTCAAACTGTGGTACTGGTGAAGACTCTTGAGAGTCCCTTGGACAGCAAGGAGATGAAACCAGTCAATCCTAAAGGAAATCAACCTGGAATATTCATGGAAGGAGTGATGCTGAAGCTGAAGCGCCAATCCTTTGGCCACCTGATGTGAAGAGCTGACTCATTAGAAAAGACCCTGATGCTGGGAAAGATTGATGGCAGGAGAAGAAGGGGAAGACAGAGGTTGAGATGGTTTGATGATTTGATGACACCATTGACACAATGGACCTGAATTTGAGCAAACTCCAGGAGATGGTGAAGGACAGGAAATCCTGGTGTGCTGCAGTCCGTGGGGTCACAAAGAGTTGGACAGGACTGAGGGACTGAACAACAACAACAAAATAATAAATGGGGGACACAGAAAAGGCCTTTGTGCCCAGGAACCCCCAGGGTCCTGCTTGATATCAATAGCAGGGTTGCATTTTCTTGCCTTCTTTGAAGTTAGGTGTTATCATGTAAATAGCTTTGGCCAATGAAATGTGAGTGGGAAGACACTCCATGATGCATCCTTGGATGAGCACTCACAGACAGTGGACACCTTGACTGCAGCCTTGTGGGACCTTGAGCAACAGCCCAATTCAGTCAAGCCCAGATTCAAGGAAACTGTATTATACTTGGGTGTTCTTTTAAATAAAGTTTGTGGTTATTTGTTAGGCAACCAATACAAAGTTAATATACCCTATTGTGGATCTAAGATCTCCTGTGTCCAAGGAGAAGTTATGGGCTTCTTTAAGGATGAGACTGTCAGGATCAGATCTATCTATACATATATATATATATATATATATATATATATATATATATATTTTTTTTTTTTTTTTTAAGTTCACTCTGCTTTAAAGACGGAGAAGGCGATAGCACCCCACTCCAGTACTCTTGCCTGGAAAATCCCATGGATGGAGGAGCCTGGTGGGCTGCAGTCCATGGGGTCGCTGAGTCGGACACGACTGAGTGACTTCACTTTCACTTTTCACTTTCATGCATTGGAGAAGGAAATGGCAACCCACTCCAGTGTTCTTGCCTGGAGAATCCCAGGGATGGGGGAGCCTGGCAGGCTACCGTCTATGGGGTCACACAGAGTCGGACACGACTGAATCGACTTAGCAGCAGCAGCAGCTACTTTAAAGAAGCTGAGTATGGGAGCAGGGGAACCACTTGGGAGGCTACTGAGATGACAGAGCAGAGGCAAGAGATGACACATTTGCTTCGACTCCACTAGTGGCAAAGAACAGAAAAAGATGGACTAGTTCAAAATATACTTGGGAGGTAGGTGACAGGTTGGGAGGGTTGGGGTCAGTGAAGAAAGAGTCAACAGTGTCTTCCTGCTTTGGGTGTGAGTAGCTGTGATGAGGAATCCTAGAAGGGAAATACCTCCTTGGAATCCTTCCTGAAAATTCTCTGCTATTCAGGAATGCAATTGCTGCTAGTGACAGAAAACCCAATGACTGGGGTTTAATGATAAGGATGGTTAATTACATTGCCTAACAAAGGCCTACAAAACAGGAGTACCAAGTTGGTTCAGCAATTTGTGGAAAGAGGAAACTATATGAGCCACATATTCTTCAATTCAGCCCTGGCTAGACAAGTTTAATCCAAGTTCAACGCTGCAAGACTGAGGTTAATGAAGAACTTTGACAGAATGGGAGTCAATGACACAGATGATTAAGGAAAACAGGCCCTGAGCCAGCCATTATATCTTGTGAGATAAAGAAAAAGCAAATATTTACATGCCTATGGAGCCTGGTACTTTGACCACCTCATGCGAAGAGTTGACTCATTGGAAAAGACTCTGATGCTGGGAGGGATTGGGGGCAGGAGGAGAAGGAGATGACAGAGGATGAGATGGCTGGATGGCATCACTGATTCGATGGACGTGAGTCTGAGTGAACTCTGGGAGTTGGTGATGGACAGGGAGGCCTGGCGTGCTGCGATTCATGGGGTCGCAAAGAGTTGGACACAACTGAGCGAGTGATCTGATCCGATCCGATCCGATCTGATGGAGCCTGGTAGGCTGCAGTCCATGGGGTCACTAGGAGTTGGACACAACTGAGTGACTTCACTTTCACTTTTCACTTTCATGCATTAAAGAAGGAAATGGCAACCCACTCCAGTGTTCTTGCCTGGAGAATCCCAGGGACCGGGGAGCCTGGTGGGCTGCTGTCTATGGGGTCGCACAGAGTCAGACACGACTGAAGTGACTTAGCAGCAGCAGCAACAGCAGTACTATACAATAGAAATTAAAACTATACTTTTGGGGGTATAATTTCATTATAAAATTCAGTTTCTGCTGGTTCACTTCTTAATGGAGAGGGACAAGATCTCTCCCAAAATAGGGAAAGTTTGCAATCATAGGTTTAAGAATCCTACAAAACCTTGAAATATTGACTTACAAAACCTTGAAACCAGAATATGTTTATTCCAGCAATATTTACCAGGACACTTGTAGAAAACTGAATTTTTTCACATGCATGCTAAGTCATTTCAGTTTGACTCTTTGGGACCCTATGGACTGTAGGACTGTCAGGCTCCTCTGTCTATGGGATTCTCATTTGTTCACATAAATTTTCAAATTCCATTTGAATAGCTGCTGCTGCTGCTGCTAAGTCACTTCAGTCGTGTCTGACTCTGTGCAACCCCATAGACGGCAGCCCACCAGGCTCCCCCGTCTCTGGGATTCTCCAGGCAAGAACACTGGAGTGGGTTGCCATTTCCTTCTCCAATGCATGAAAGTGAAAAGTGAAAGTGAAGTCGCTCAGTCCTGTCCGACTCTTAGCGACCCCATGGACTGTAGCCTACCAGGCTCCTCCATCCATGGGATTTCCCAGGCAAGAGTACTGGAGTGGGGTGCCTTTGCCTTCTCTTATCCACTGGTCCAGGTGATAGTGAACTTCCCTTGACCTCACTGATCCATTCTCATTTCCTCAACTTACATATAAGAACTGTATGTAAGATACATACTGTACATACATACAAAATTTTAAGAAGATTTTCTTAAAATTAGGAAATTAGTGAAAGGCATGGTCCTTTTTGTAAAATGTAAGAGTGATGACAACAGATGAACTTTAAAATACTATGCAGAGGACTTCCCTGTTGGTTCAGTCACTGAGAGTCTGCCTGCCAATGTGGAGGTCAAGGTTCGATCCCCGGTCTGGGAAGATTCCACATGCCACAGGGCAGCCCAGCCCGTGTACCACAACTACTGAAGCACCATAACAAGAGAAGTCACTGCAATGGGAAGCCTACACATTGCAACTAGAGACTAACCCCTGCTCACTGCAAGTAGAGAAAGCCTGTACACAGCAACAAAGACCCAGCACAGACAAAAATAAATTAAATAAATGCAAAGCAGGATTGAAGTTGGTCACAATGTTACTGAACCAAACTTGGGTCTGCTTACCCACATGGAGTAAAGCCAATCTACTGATACCAGCATGGGGCAAAGTGCAATGTTTCTTGTAAGGTGCCAAGCAAAGAGACCACATGGCTCACGCTCAGAGTCCCTGAACTCCCTAAAGGATTTCAGCAAAGCATTTTAAAGGACAGGCGAGGGAGAGCGTCCCAGGGTATGTGATCAGCTCGTCACAGTTCTCTGATTGGCTGATGGTGAGGGAACACGGTGGTGTCACAGGGATTAACTTTATTCATCCTTAGGCACCAGTAGGTCTGGGGGCTATATGCTTTTAGTCATCCAGTAGTTAATTTCTTTCATTTGATTGGGGTCTTAGCATCTGTAAAACAACTCTGCAAGTGTGCATCAGATACTATTATCTAGGAACTACAGAGAGGAGCTAAAGTAGAGGATATAGGGAGAGGTCTGTCCCAGAAAGCCCCCACAGGGTCCTGCTCAGTGACAACAACAGTCTCCATCATGTCAACCGGAGGTGGCCCTCTGTGGTGATGTGGTCTTCCAGGCAGGATGTTTGCCTCAGCTCTATACCCTTGCAGGACCACACACAGCAGGAAAGGAATGATAAGAATGGCCCTTTCCCTATATAAGTGAAGAATGTATTTTCCCAGAAGTTACTTACCTGTCATCAACCAGGGTCAAGAGCAAAGGGACTGGAATTACTTTTGGCTTAGAGCAAGCAGAGTATATTGCAGCCTGGTTGAAAGTGGGGCTCTGTTAGTAAGGGATGCAGGGGGCCCAGGGTTGCTGATAGGAGCTGTACAGCCCTGGCCCCATTCTGGGAGCCCACAGTAGAAGACACATGATGGGCAGAAAATGGCTGTGAAAAGAGTCCATTTACTTTTTACTTATTTATTTTTTGGCCAAGCCATGTGGCTTGTGGGATCTTAGTTCCCTGACCATGTATTGAACCCTCACCCTGCTTCAGTAGAAGCACCTTGTCCTAACCACTGGACCACCAGTAAATTCCCCAATTCCATTCTTACAAAGCAATAAACACGAAACAACTTTCCTGGGAAGTCAGGAGCCTCATAAAGAGTGAGTCACCCTGGGTTCTTGTCACAGGACTCAGGTTTGTCCACAAGCAGGCTTTGAACAGAGTCCTGACCATTTCTCAACACACCACTGGAGGGGTCGGGTACTCAGTGGCAAGGCTGTTCCCCCAGAGCATGGGCGCCTCACCTTCTCTCTGTGACTCCACCCCAGGGGCTCCACTGCCTTCTTGGCTGGACTAGCAGGACCTGGAAGAAGATGCTGAGGAAGTGGAAAGGCCAGCGCCCTCCTTGTGGATCTTCTGAGATAACCTGGGAAGGGCTTGGGAGATGATCGCTGGCTTTATCTAGCCTTGGGAAACTCGCTGGATGCCAGACCCTGGTTGAGAGCTGGGCTCTGGACCTCCACCTTAGCACGTAGCAGAACGGGGCTCAGCTTCCTTCTCTCCCAGTAGTAACTTCATGAGACCGTGGCCATGGTAAGGAGAGAGAACTCCGAGTGAATGGGGTGCAAGAAATCCTGCTTTGTTCTTGAGGTCGCATGACCCAGAGAGCAGGCGCCTGCTCTTTGCTGCCTGGGGCTTCCCCGGTGGCTCAGACAATAAAGAATCTGAGGAGACCGGGATTCAATCCCTGGGTCAGGAAGATCCACTGAAGGAGGGCATGGCAACCCACTCCAGAATTCTTGCCTGGAGAATCCCATGGACAGAGGAGCCTGGCAGGCTATAGTAAGTACACAGGGTCACAAAGAGTCGGACACAACTGAAGTGACTTAGCACATTAGCATGTGGCTCCAATAACCACCCCCCAAATCTGGTCTCCCCTTCCCAGCCCCATGCCCCCACCATGACTGCAGGCAAACAGCAGGGTTCACTGGCCTGAAACACACCCACACACCACTGTGCCTGCTTACCTGTCCTTGCCACCCAACCAGATAGGGGCATGGTCTCTGGCCTTCCCAACACACAGCCCAAGGTGGTCCAGCTGCTGACACTGGCCACGAGCTCCTCATGGGCAGGAGCACATGTCACAGGGCTAAGCATGGCACTGCCTGAGAACTAGTGCCATGTGGGGAGAAGTCTTAGCAGGCAGACCAGGAGTGAGGCCAGGGCAGGGTGTCTATCCACAGCCCTGAAGGGGCTCAGGCACATGGCACACAGCCAGGCTGGCAGAGGCAGCATGGCTGAGCATGGGCACAGGGGTGACAGGCTGGGGAGAGGCAGCCCCATAACACACACACACCCAGACACATGCTCACAATTACGTGAGCGGTATTGCTAACAGGTATACTGGAGACTTCAGTGCATGCTTAGTTGCTCAGTCATGTTCAACTCTGTGACCCCATGGACTGAAGCCCATCAGGCTTCTCTGTCCGTGGGATTTTCCAGGCAAGAATACTGGACTGGGTTTCCATGTCCTCCTCCAGGGGATCTTCCTGACCTGGGGATTGAACCCGAATCTCCTGCATTGGCAGGTGGATTCTTTACCACTGAGTCACCTGGAAAGCCCTGTGGTATACTGGAGACTTGAGTACATTTTCCCTTTAAATGTGACACCCTCCCCCCATCACATACACCCTCACCTGCTCTCAATTTCCTGTATCACAGCAATGGTTAGCATGTGCCCCCAACTCCCATCAGAAGGTTAGTCAATCCTCACCCCCTTGTTCTACCAGACTTAGAGGCCACAGCATATGTTTGACTCATTTGAAGTGATTGGTAGCCAGAGGATGGGGTTGGTGGCTCTAGGATGAGTGGGGATGCAGGGGTGTCAGGGGACAGCAGGAAGGGTGAAGGCCTCAGCTGCTCTAGGAGACAGTGGCAGCAAGAGCCACCTGTAATCTGGATAGACTCTGGTCCAGGCATCCATGCAGCCTCTAGGTCAAATGCAGCAACTCCAGCATGGAGTGAGAGACAGAGAGAGGGGTGAACACCTTCAAGGAGATTTCTAAGTATCTTTAATTGTTTGGACTGACCTCTCATTCTGCTGTGTGAGATCATGGATGAGAAATGTGCTTTGAGACAACTACTCACTTGATTCATTCATCAAAAAATGTATTGAGAGCCTAGAATGTGTCAGGCATTGTGCTTGGGGCAGAAGAGAGAGTGGAAAAGATAAACACATAAAACAGACAAGAAAAATACACAGTACACGAGCCACCACAGTTCCTTCTTTCTAAGCCCCAGATGAAAGTGAAAGTATTAGTCGCTCAGTCATGTTCGACTCTTTGTGACCCCGTGAACTGTAGCCCACCAGGCTTATCTGTCCATGGGGATTTTCCAGACAAGAACACTGGAATGGGTTGTCATGCCCTCCTCCAGGGGAATCTTCCTGAACCAGGGATCAAAGATGGGTCTCCTGTATTATAGGCAGATTCTTTACCATCTGAGCCACCAGGGAAGCCCCAGGTAGACATGAATAATCAACCATAGGTAGACGTGACTAATCAACCATAGCTCTTTTTACCACAGAACCTGGGAAGGACCTCAGAATTCTTTTTGACATAGTTCTCTAGGCAGCCACTCCTAATTTCTCTCTCTCTCTCTCTCTTTTGTCTTCCCACAAAGCTTGTGGGATCTTAATTCCCCAACCAGGATTGAATTTGTGCCCTTGGTAATGAAAGCGTGAAATCCTAAGCACTGGATCACCAGAGAATTCCCTGTCACGACTAATTGAATGTATGTTATGGATTGAATGTCTGTTTCCCTACCAAATTCATACATTGAAGCCCTAACCTCCAGGGTGGCTGTAATTAGAGATGGGGCCCCTCCAGAAGTAACTATGGTCAAATGAAGTCATGAGAGTCATGGGGTCCTGATCTTATAGAATTAGTGTCCTTAAAAGAAGAGATGCCAGAGAACTCACTGCCTCTCTCCCCATGCTCACATATCATGTGAGCACATAGCCAGATGGCAGCCACCTACAAGCCAAGACAAGAAGCATCAGAATGAAACCTACCAAGATGCTTTAAGAGCAGAAGAAGGTGCAGAGAAGTAAGATGGGGAGATCGCCTGCCTCCTCTACCAGTATATCAAAAACTCACCAAAATATGGAACAACTCCTACAGAGCAACTTTTAAACAACAGCAGAAGACCCCAGGCCTCCAAATAGGCAAGCTAATCTCCTTGGAACAAGGTAGAACAAAAGATAAAGACATTAAAAAAAAAAAAAAAAAAAAACAGAATGAAAACTACCTTGATCTTGAACTTCCAGCCTCCAAGATCATGAAAGTAAATTTCTGTTGTTTAAACCAGCCTGAACAGACCATGGTACTGAGTCAACATGAAGGATGACATTTGTCGTTGCTGAAGCAAAGACATGGAGCTATCAATAGGCAAAGCTGGTGTGAGAAACAGGGAGCAGCATGGCATGTCCCATCCATGGTATTTAGAGAAGGGAATGGACAGAGATGGGGCTGGAGAGTGAGGCAGTAGCTGTGTCACATATAGATGTGTAGGTCATGCTGCGTCCCTGGGACTTACCCTAAAGCATTGGGGAATGATCTTCAGATCTGTATTTAGAAAGATCAATCTTCTGTTTTTGTTTTTTGTTTTTTTTTTTTTTTGGTAGCAATTCATGGCTTTCAGGATCTTAGTTCCTTGACCAGGGATTGCCCCTGGGTCCCTGGCAATGAAAGTGTAGAGTTCTAACCACTGGGCCATCAGGGAATTCCCTAGAAGGATCACTATGACATCCATCTACATGTAGGCTTGATGTGGGGTGGGGAGACCAGGCAGGGAGGAAGACAGGAGGTCAGTAGATGGCTGCCCCATGAATCAAGTCTGGTATGGACTTGGACCATGGGTGGGGACAGTCCTGGTGACCAGTTAGTTGCAGATGAAAAGGAGGTGAGGTGACTCCCAGGTTTCAGATGTGGATGATGGGTTGGATGGCTGTCCCTCCCTTTGACAGGAATGTGATCTCCTGTCAAAAGATCTCCTGTAGGCAAGCCCCAGGTTGAAAGCAGAAGTCCCTGAACCTCACTGCAACCACATTGTACTGGTCAGAGTTAGGCTCAGGCCAGCCCAGATCCAATGTGGGTGAGGGCTGCCTGAGGGTGTGAACACAGGAATGTATGAGTCCTGGGAGCCACTGGGTAACAATCTGCCACCGCATCGAAGTAAAAGACAGGAAGGAAGGGGAAGGACAAGGCCCAAAGCCAGAGAAACCTGCCACCTGGGCCTGTCGCCTTTGATAAGAATTCTCTGAAGCCCTACTCTGAATTCCTCTGGATCAGAAATGAACCAGATCACATGACTAGGACCAGGTCACATGACTACCCTTAGCTGCAAGGGAGTCTGGGAAACTGAGTGTTTTCACCTGAGCATATTGCCAGTCCTTCAGTGCTAGAGAAGACTCTTGAGAGTTCCTTGGACAGCAAGATCAAACAAGTCAATCCTAAAGGAAATCAATCCTGAACATACATTGGACAGACTGACGCTGAAGCTGAAGCTCCAATATTTTGGCCACCTGATGCAAAGAGCTGCACTGAAAAAGACCTGATGCTGGGAAAGACTTGGGGCAGGAGAAGGGGGCGACAGAGGATGAGATGGTTGGATGGCATCAATGACTCAATGGACATGAGTTTGAACAAGCTCCAGCAGATGGTGAAGGACAGAAAAGCCTGGTGTGTTGCAGTCCATGGATTTGCAGAGTTGGACAAGACTTAGCAACTGAACAACAACAGAAACCTGAGTTCTCAGTAGGGAGAAGGGGAAAGCAACTCTTAAGTAGGCTATTAGCAGAGTCTTCCGTAGAAACCTCAGAGGACTGGGGAGGAAATAACAGCCACTGAGCACCTTTCTGGGAGAGAAGCCATGCTTAGCGCTTTATGCAGAATCTGTTTCAGTAGGTCAAGGGTGGGGCCTGATTATTTGCGTCTCTAACCAGCCCCCAGGGGATTCCAATGCTGCAAAAGCAAAACCACACTTGGAGTAGCCCTGAGCTGGGTTACACCGAGGAAACAAGCAATCTCCAAATCTCAGAGGCTTCAATGACAAAGGCTTGTTTCTTACTCATTCAGCATGTCCACTGTCAGGTGCTAGGGCTTTGCTCCCAGGAGTCAAGTGACCAGAGTGAAAGGAGAGATATCTTGGCAAAGCACCACCTGGGGTGATCCAGTGGCTAAGAATCCATGCTCTCAGGGCAAGGGGCTTGGGTTGGATCCCTGGTCAAGGAACTAAGATCCCACATGCCGCAACTAAGAGTTCTCATGCCACAGCTAAAAATTCCACATACAGTCCATGGAGTCGAAAAGAGTCGGACACAACTGAGCAACTAACACACACACACATTGCAACAAAGATCGAGGATCCTATGTGCCACAACTAAGGCCCAAGGCAGCCAAATAAATAAATACTTAAAAAAATAAACTCTTAAGAAAAAAGCACCATCTGACTCTTTCAAGTTGCATGACTGTGCCAGACACAGAGGATGAGGTGGTTTGGTGTGCGATCCTGCAGGCTACCGCAGGCTTCACAGAAAAGCTGGGATTTGAGCTGGCTGGGCTTTGAAGAATAAAACAGGAGCTTGCCCTGTTGCAGGATGAGGAAACGCCATACATAACTACTGTTGACTGAGCACTGGTTATGTGCTGCGAGCTTTCAGATCACCTCCTTTCTGGCCCTCACCAGAACCCTGAGACAGTATCTGTTCATTTCATAAAAGTAGAGACTGCAAGTTTGAAATCAGGTCACAGCGTCGGAGTATGGGAGCCCAGGAAGTCGAGCCCAATGTCCAGAACTTTCTCTCCCTTGTCACAGTGGAGTCATGTGGCTGTGTAGGGTATTTGCCAAATGATCTATATGCTTTGTTTCCCTGAAATTGATTCCAATTCCCAGGGGATTTAGGGGTGGGGGCAGTGGGACTCATTAATGGATAGCAATTTTTATTGTGGTGAAATAGATATGACATGAAATTGACCATTTTAACCATCTTTAAGTGTACAGTTTCAGGGGCATTAAGTACATTCACATTGTTGGACAATCATCAGTACCGTCCACCTCGGACTTGCAAAACTGAAATTCATCTTGCAAAACTGAAACTCTGTACCCATTAAATGCTAACTCCCCATTACTCCTCCCACCCGGCCCTGGCAATCACCCTTCTTCCTTTTGTCTCTATGAAGTTCACTACCTTATTCTGTAGAAAAGGAATCATTTAGTATTTGTCCTTGAATATGTCTGGCTTTTTTCACTTGGCATAATATCTTTCCAGTTGTACCATGTTTTTGAAAAAGGGAAAGTGGTAGTCATTCAGTCACGTCTGACTCTTTGTGATCCCATGGACTGTAACCCCCTAGGCTCCACTGTTCATGGGATTCTCCAGACAAGAATGCTAGAGTGGATTACCATTCGCTTCTCCAGGGGATCTTCCCATCCCAGGGATTGAATTCTGGTCTCCTGTACTGCAGACAGATCCTTTACTGTCTGAGCCACCAGGGAAGCCCCAAGCATGTTTTGGGCGGTAGGTGACGGGGGAAGCTTTTTTTTTTTTTTTTGGCTACACTGTGCAGCATGCAGGACCTTAGTTCCCTAGACCAGGGATCAAACCCTTACTCCCTGCAGTAGAAGCATGGCGTCTTAACCACTGGACTGCCAGGGAATTCCTTGAACCATGTATTTAGAAAGAAAGTGAAAGTTGCTCGGATGTGTCCGACTCTTTTCGACCCCATGGACTATACAGTCCATGGAATTCTCCAGGCCAGGATACTGGAGTGGGTAGCGTTTCCCTTCTCCAGGAGATCTTCCCAACCCAGGGATTAGATTCAGGTCACTATGTATTTTAATGGCTCAATAATATCCCATTGCATGTATATACCCCATTTTGTACCATATTCATCCATTGATAGATATCTGGGTTATTTCCACCTTTTGGCTCTTGTGACTAATGCTGCTATGAGCATGGGTGTGCAAATACCTTTCCAAGCCCCTGATTTCAATTTTTTGTGTATATACCCAGAAGTGGAACTGCTTTGTCTGGAGGAATTTTTAACATAGAGGACTTTGCACGGGTAAGAGGTACTGGTGGGCTTTGTTGAGGTCCAGAGGAAAATTCTGCCCACCAGCACTGTAGGAGGAGGCCCAAGGCCTCCCCGTTCCTCACTGCTCCCCTTCCCCAGGATGTCCTAGTTAGGCACCCCTCACCTACTGAGGGGCTTCGCCGGTGGCTCAGCAGTAAAGAATCTGCTTTCAAAGCAGGAGATCCAGTAGACTCAGGTTCGATCCCTGGATCTGGAAGATCCTCTGGAGAAGGGAATGGCAACCCACTCCAGTATTCTTGCCAAAATAATCCTATGGACAGAGGAGCCTGGCAGGTGACAATCCATAGGGTCATGAAGAGTTGGACACAACTGAAGTGACTTAGCATGCAGGCACACACCTACTGAGGGGAGAGGTGGGGCTGTAGGAGGTCAGACCCACCACTCAAGTGCAGGAATTCTCTCCATCTGGTTATTTAAACTGCTTGTCAGGCATAGATCTTGCCCCTCAAGGAGTTGGGAACCCCTCTGAGCCTCTTTTTCTGTCTATTAAACTGAGGTGCTGTATTTGCCCTCACAGATTGTCAGTTCAGTTCAGTCACTCAGTTGGGTCTGACTCTTAGCAACCTTATGGACTGCAGCATGCCAGGCCTCCCTGTCCATCACCAACTCCCGGAGTTTATTCAAACTCATGTCCATTGAGTCAGTGGTATCATCCTCTGTCATCCCCTTCTCCTCCCACCTTCAATCTTTCCCAGCATCAGGGTCTTTTCAAACGAGTCAGTTCTTCTCATCAGGTGGCCAAAGTATCGGAGTTTCAGCCTCAACATCATCAGTCCTTCCAGTGAATATTCAGGACTGATGTCCTTTAGAATGGACTGGTTGGATCTCCTTGCAGTCCAAGGGACTCTCAAGAGTCTTCTCCAACACCACAGTTCAAAAGTATCAATTCTTCAGCTCTCAGCTTTCTTTATAGTCCAACTCTCACATCCATACATGACTACTGGAAAAATCGTAGCCTTGACTAGACGGACCTTTGTTGGCAAAGTAATGTCTCTGCTTTTAATACGCTGTCTAGGTTGGTCCTAACTTTCCTTCCAAGGAGTAAGCGTCTTTTAATTTGTCAGGTGGCTCAAATGAATTAATGGATGTGAGGGACACAGAGGTGCTGCAGCCTGCTGGAGACCCACTGCCCCGCAAAGGCTGCTCTCCAAGCGCTGCCCCGTCCCATGGGTCAAACACGGGCAGTGCGGGGGCAACTGTCTGGGAAGGCTGAGACTATTTCCTGAAGGCCAGAAGAGCCCTAGGGCTGAACTAGCTTTTTAAAAAAGGACAGTGCCGTAAGAACACTTCCTCCTGACATTTCTGGGGCAGTGATTTGCAAATTAGAGCCTGACCAAGAATCCCCCAGAGGGCTGTAAAAACAGAGCAGGGGCCCCACCCCAGAGTCTATGACTCAGGAAGGTTATGATCTGGTCCAAGGATTCGTGTTTCTACAAATGCTTGGGTGACCCTTAGGCTGCTGACCCAGGGACCGTACTTTGAGAACCACGGCTCTGCAAAACGGAGGAGAAAATGTACTTATTTTGAAGACACGACACATGAGCTCCCTGCATCGCCCTTTTCCTCTCCCCTCCCTTTCTTGTTTCTTTCCTTCCTCCGTCGGATATGTATTATTAGAGCACAGAGTCTGGGCTGGACTGACCAGATGGTCCTTGGCTGCCCAGGGCCTGAGCTGTGACCAGATGCGGAGGAGTCCAAGTGAGTCAAGCTGCTGGGGGAGGGAAAATACCCCTGATCTGGGAGAGCCCAGGGCATTGTGTAAAGCTGGGGCAGCTTTTACCCCGGGTCAGCTGGTCCCCTGGCTGCAGACTGCTGGGTGAGGAACTGGTCTTGGGAGAGGCACCTAACACAGCACCATGTTGGGTGCAGCAGCCAGGCCCCAGGGTGCTTGCCAGCCCAGGCCTTCTGACAAGGCTGGAAAGCAGGTTGGGAGGCTCAGAGAGTAGGGGCAGAGGTCCGTGGGCACTGGGAATGGCCAGCCCTTGGCCTTAGATGCCCAGCCAGGTTGTGATATTTTTCTTTGAAGGCTTCATCACCCTTGTCCCGCCCGTGACCCACAGTGAACCCTGCCGTCCAGCTTCCCGAAGACTCATCCATCAGACTTCTCTGGACCTTTCCCCCCGACCCCAGCTCCCAACTCAGTCCCTAACAGACCTGGGTCTCATTTCCCAGGGCTCCCTTTTCTATTTTCAAAGGAGATCCCAAACCCATCTGTTCAATAGAACCTAAGACTCATCCTCAGTTAGTGAGTTCAGTCAGTCAGTCATGTCCGACTCCTTGAAACCTCATGGACTGCAGCACACCAGGATTCCCTGTCCATCACCAACTCCTGGAGCTTGCTCAAACTCACGTCCATCAAGTTGGTGATGTCATCCAACCATCTCATCCTCTGTCATCCCTTTCTCCTCCTGCCTTCAGTCTTTCCTAGCATCAGAATCTTTTCAAATGAGTCAGTTCTTCCCATCAGGTGGCCAAAGTATCGGACTTTCAGCTTCAGCATCAGTCCTTCCAATGAATATTCAGATTGATTTCCTTTAGGATGGACTGGTTGGATCTCCTTGCAGTCCAAGGGACTCTCAAGAGTTTTCTCCAACACTACAGTTCAAAAACATCAATTCTTTGGTGCTCAGCTTTCTTTATAGTCCAACTCTCACATTCATATATGACTACTGGAAAACCATGTCTTTGACTAGATGGACCTTTGTTGGCAGAGTGATGTCTCTGCTTTTTAATATGCTTTCTAGGTTGGTCAGAGCTTTTCTTCCAAGGAGTAAATGTCTTTTAATTTCATGACTGCACTCACCATCTGCAGTGATTTTGGGGCTCCCCAAAATAAAATCTCTCACTGTTTCCATTGTTTCCTCATCTATTTGCCATGAAGTGATGCACTGGATGCCATGATCTTAGTTTTCTGAATGTTGAGTTTTAAAGCCTACATTTTCACTCTCAATAGTCTTCTCCAGCACCACAGTTCAAAAGCATCAATTCTTTGGTGCTCAGCCTTCTTTATGGTCCAACTGCCAGGAGATGTATGTGCAGAGGCTCAGCTCCAAGAAGGATGCCAGACCTGGGCATCTTCCCTGGAATTTTCGCTGAACCCAGAGCATTGCTCTCACTTTCTCTAGATCTATTTCCTCAGCCATGAAATGGGGTGGATAGGATGAGTGCCACTGGACTGAGGGGATCACACCAGATAATACCGCAGGAATCCTTGCTACCTGGCACTGCTCTCCTCTGCAGCCAAGGGCTCGCACCCAGGTTTTGAGATTCTTTCCAGTAACACACATGATATATTTCTCCAACTCTTCAAAATTTACCTCCAAGGACTTCCCTGGTGGTCCAGTGTCTAAGACTCTGAGTTCCCAATGCAGGGACCCGTGTTTGATCCCTAGTCAGGGAACTAGATCCCACATGCCACAACTAAAGATCCTGCATGGTGCAACTGGATGCTTTTGAACTTCGGTGCTGGAAAAGACCCTTAAGAGTCACTTGGACTGCATGGAGATCAAACCAGTCAATGCTAAAGGAAATCAGTCCTGAATATTCATTGGAAGGACTGATGCTGAAGCTGAAGCTCCAATACTTTGGCCACCTGATGTGACGAGCTGACTCACTGGAAAAAACCCTGATGCTGGGAAAGATTGAAGGCAGGAGGAGAAGAGGAAGACAGAGGATGAGATGGTTGGATGGCATCACTAACTCAATGGACATGAGTTTGAGCAAACTCTGGGAGATGGTGAAGGACAGGGAAGGCTAGCATGCTGCAGTTCATGGGGTGGCAGAGTTGGGCACAACTTAGCAACTGAGCAACAAGGAGCAACAAAGATGGAAGATCCTACATGCTGCAGCTAAGGCCCAGCACAGACAAATACATGAATAAAATAAATACTAAAAAAATTTACCTCCGCTTTGATTTGGGCCATAGATTGGGGTTCTTAGTTCCTTAAGGTGGCTGCTGGCCATTTATTCATTCCAGTTTCATCTTGTGAGCTGCCAGTTCCCCAGCCAGGCAAAGCACAGGAGCCCCTCTCCAGACCTGGCTGTCCCTTCTACACGCCCAGGAGGCATACTCAGGAGGGGTGCTCCTTGGCCTGGGGAGGCATGTGGTATCCTCACATTTACCAGCTCCTCCGATGTGAGACCCTTTCCCCAGTGCCCCAGCGGAGGGGGCGGGCACAGTGTGGAGCCCGGGAGCCCGGACTCTCGAGCCGGCAGCCTGGCTCGCATCCTCGAGCTTCTGTGTGTTGACTGTGCAGCGCTGCCATGAAAGGAGCAGCATAGCCTCATTCCTCACCACCCTGGGTGAGATGCAGGGGAGAGTGGTGTCTGTACCTGGAACCCAGCTAAGAGCAGCCACTCAGGAGTGCAGGGCTCTCTACGCTCTGCTCCTGACCTCAGAAACTTTCTGCAGTTACCATGGTTTCTCCAGCATCATGGAAATGCTATCACATGTGGAGATTTCCTGTTAGTCCCTCACAAGGGAGAACTTGCTTTGTCAATCTCTGTACCTCAGAAGACGACCAGCTGTCCTAACTAGAGTCAAGAAGTGAGCACAGCTCTATGCAGCCAGCAGTGAATCTCCTTAACCACATGGTGGTGAGTTCTTGGTCTGTATAATTTCATTCGGGCTTCCCTGGTGGCTCAGATGGTAAACAATCTGTCTGCAGTATATGAGACCCAATTCTTGGGTTGGAAAGATATGCTGGAGAAGAGAATGGCTACCACTCCAGTATTCTTGCCTGGAAAATTCCATGGACAGAAGAGGAGCCTGGCGGGCTACAGTCCACTGGGTGGCAAAGAGTCTACCAACACTTTCACTTTTCTTTATCGCCTTCATTTAATTTGGGGTGTGGGGGAAGTAATGCAGCTGACAAAAGTTTATCTATTAATATAGCTGTAAGAAATCAGAGTCCTTTAAAATTGACAGTAAAGGTCAATGGAAACCAACCAATAGGAAATGGGCAAATGATACAAATAGACAGTCTCACAATGCAAATCAGACTAGCCAACACACCTGTGAAAAAATGCTCAGAATTATAACAAGGGAATTGCAAACTAAAGTAACAATGAGATGCTGTTGTTTGGCTCTCAGAGTGGCTAAAATTTAAATGATTCCATTTTGTAAAAGAAACAATGTTACCCCCTGACACCCCCACCCCCTTACATGTGTAGGAGGCAGGGTTTCTCAGCTCTTCAGTAGTTGCAGCACACGGGCTCTACTTCCGGCACAGGTTTAGTTGCCCGGCAGCATGTGGAATATTCCTGGACCAGAAACCGAACCCATGTCCCCTCCATTGGCAGGTGGGTTTTTAACCACTGGACCACCCCGGAAGTGCAGTTTTTCCTTTTATGAATCAAGCAGTTTATTAACCCAGTATCAATTGTTGCAATGTTTCTTTTTAAGCTTTTTTTTTTTTTTTTAATGTGGACTATTTTTATTTTCTTGAATTTGTTACAATATTGCTTTGGTTTTATGTTTTGGTTTTTTTTGGCCTGGAGGCTCCCTGACCAGGGATCCAACCCACACTGCCTGCATTGGAAAGCGAAGTCCTGGAGAAGGCAATGGCACCCCATTCCAGTACTCTTGCCTAGAAAATCCCATGGACGGAGGAGCCTGGTAGGCTGCAGTCCATGGGGTCGCTAAGAGTCAGACACGACCGTGCGACTTCACTTTCACTTTCATGCATTGGAGAAGGAAATGGCAACCCACTCCAGTGTTCTTGCCCAGAGAATCCCAGGGATGGGGGAGCCTGGTGGGCTGCTGTCTATGGGGTCGCACAGAGTCGGACACGACTGAAGCGGCCTAGCAGCAGCAGCAGCAGCAGCCACTGACAGCCAGGGAAGTCCCTATTGTAATGCTTCTTGTTTGCGGCTGCCACCTGGCTTCCCAGGTGGTGCTAGTGGTAAAGAACCCACCTGCCAAAGCAGGAGATGCAAGAGACCCTGGGTCAGGAAGATTCCCTGGAGGAGGGCACGGCAACCCACTCCAGTATTCTTCTCTGGCGAATTCCATGGACAGAGAGGAACCTGGTGGGCTACACAGTTCATAGGGTCACAGAGAGTCAGACACAACTGAAGCCACTCTGCACTCACGCAAGCCACCTGTCTGGCTATTCTGTTCAGATCTCTCTGTCCTAGACATGTCCATTTGCAGCTCCCATCTTGGTCCTTTCCCACCATCTTCAGGCCCTCCAGGGCTAGGACCTGGCGAGACCTGCTCTCGGGGTTGAAGTGGTCAGGCAGCATTTCTCTAACACTCTCTAGCAATGTTGGTCATGGAACCACCTCAGCACCACCTGGGAAGTACAGGTGCCGTGCTGTGGAAGCAGCTCGTGTGTAGAACCACGGTGAATGAGCTCCTTATGCTTGGCCAGCCTGACAGCATCCACCTTTCAGCTTCCTGGACTTTGTGAGGAAGGCTGCCAGGGCTCTGATGAACTCTGGCTGGTTCACATCTTTTACGGTAACTCCAGGCATGTCCGTGCCTCTGCATGGCCACCCAGGGGAATGTGCTCATGGGCTCAGTAGTGACCCCATGGACCTTTGCGACCTCATTGACTTTTGGGATCCCATGGCCTGTAGCCCGCCAGGCTCCTCTGTCCATGGGATTCTCCTGGCAAGAATACTGGAGTGAGTTGCCATTTCCTCCTCCAGAGGATCTTCCCCACTCAGGGATTGAACCTGAGTCTCCTGCATTGGCAGGGGGGCTTCTTTACTGAGTCACCAGGAAAGCCCGCCAGCAAGCAGAATGTGGAGGGGTAATTCTTTACTGTCCTTGGATTGTAGGCGATGTAGCAGCATCTCAGGCCCCAACCCACTAGGTAACAGTAGCACCCCCTGCTCTCCAGCTGTGATGACCACAGATGACATGGCCGAATGTCCAGGGGGCAAAACTGTCCCTCACTCCCACTTAGAAAACCACTTGCTATATAGGTAAACATTTATAGCCGCATGAGCTTTTATAAACAGATTTAATTTTAATCACTGTTTTACAGATAAGGAAACTAAAGCACAAAGAGGCCAGCTGAGGTCCCAAGATTCCAGGAGGAGTCCGATTTCATAGCTCAGTTTCTTGCCTGAAATGCAGCCATGCTGCTCAGCTCCATTCTTGAGGTTTGACTGGTTCAATATACCAGCACTTCAAGTTCATGTTTCCAGGCAAGAACCATGGATCAGAGAAGAAGACCCGAGGCCTGTGGTTTCTGGCTGGCTTGGCTCCCTGAGATAATAGTGCTGGGCAGCCAGTGTGGAAAGCAGTGGTCAGTGGATGCCTGACCTCTGAACAGGGTTGACTTACCACTTGCAAAGAAAGGCCTGGGGGGCTGCACCATCGAGGGAGAAAGTGGGGGAGCTGGGCTGGGAGTGGGTGCATGAGAAGGGTAGTGATGACTGGACTGCTGATTCTCATTCCCCTCCCTTCTGGCTTCTGGGCACCCGATTGCCTCCTCACTTCTCTTTCCCACTCTGGCTTCTCCCCAAAGCCAGCTGCGTGGGTGAGGGCCTCACCCCAAGTAGCAGGGGGGAGGCAGGGTGCATGTTCATGCAATGCCTCGTGACTTCCTCAGCCTCTGGCTGGGTCACACAGGCTGAATTTCACATGTGCTTGTCAGTTTGGGGCCCTAGACCCTGAGCTCAGTCAAAGCAGGGCCTGTGTACTTCCCGTATCTTTGGGAGCCTGGTGCAGTGAGCATCAAGATTGCATGTATGCAGAAATTCCCTGGCAGTCCAGTGGTTAGGACACTGAGCTTTCACTGCAAGGGGCATGGGTTTGATCCCTGAATAGGGAGCTAAGATCCTGCATGCCGGCATGCAGTCAGAAAAATAAACAACTTGTTGTGTTCAGCTGCTTTGGTTGTGTCCGACTCTTTGTAACCCTTTGGACTGTAGCTTGCCAGGCTCCTCTGTCCTTGGAATTCTCCAGGCAGGAATACTGGAGTGGGTTGCCATTTCTTCCTCCAGGGGATCTCCCTGACTCGGGGATTGAACCTAAGTCTCCTGCATCAGTAGGCAGATTCTTTACTGCTGAGTCACTGGGGAAGCTTGCCACCTCTTTCTTAAAAAAAAAAAAAAAGATACCCATGGAAAGATAGTACATCAAAAAAAAAAAAAAAGATTGGGTGAGTGCAGGATGAGGGGAGAGGGAAAGAGGGGCAACTGCTTAAGCGCTGAGCAGCTCCAGGGACAACCAAGCCCAGCCCAGGTGAGCTGAGGTGTTCAGCCCTGTTCCCGGGTACCAGGTTCTGGCCTCTCCCTGGGGCTGCGAGCAAACCAGAGCTGTATGAACTCAACAGAGCTCTTGACTACCTCTCCAGGGAGGAGCGAGGAGCTGCTTAAAGAACTCAAGGCACGATTCTTTCAGTAATTCAAGCTTAGCTTTTTAAATAGGAACTTCTCAGAGCTGCTTCTAGAAACATTTCCTGGTCATGTCCCCTCCTCTTGCCCCTGCAGGAGCCCTGCTGCTAGGAACTTGTAAGTTGAGCAAGCAGGTGACCTGATGTGCTGGGCTGGGAGGCAGCTACAAACCTCTTGCTTTCTGGCCAGAAGCGTCACCACCTCTTTGCTGAGGCTCCAGGTAGAGCCTATCAAGGTGTCCTTTGAACCACACTGTGTTCTTGGCACCATGAAAGCTTCATCTCATACACACACACACATACTCACCTGCTTCCTGAGGGCAAGTATGCAGACCTTAAGATCTTTGTGGGGAAATCAGTTGTCTGACTCACGTGGAAGAAGTCAACTCACCAATTAGAGGGGATGCTGTCTGTGACCTGGCACAACCCAGGGCTTATTCTAATAAGTTGGCGATTCTCAACCCTGCTCATATTAGACTAATGCTTGTTGCTCAGTAGTAAAGAATCTGCCTGCCAAAGCAAGAGACTCGGGTTCGATCCCTGAATTAGGAAGCTCCCCTGGAGAAGGAAATGGCAACCCACTCCAGTATTCTTGCCTGGGAAGTCCCATGGACAGAGGAACTTGGTGGGCTACAGTCCACAGGGTTGCAAAGAGTCAGACACGACTGAGCACACACACATGTGGGGTATGCAGGATCTTAGTTCCCCAACCAGAGAATGAACCCGTGGCCCCTGCAGTGGAAGCGTATCATCCTGACCACAGTATCGTCAGGGAAATCCCAGGTGTGTCCTGTTTCTGCCAGCTTTCCCCAGGTGCCAGTGCAGGACACACAGGCTGAGTCTGGTCATCATGTGTCTGGAGGGAGTAGTGTGGTCACTTTTCTCAGACAAGGCCTCCCCTCCCAGCCCAGCCATCGCTTCTTCCCACCGGCTTCTGCTCCCCTGGCCTCAGGGATAGAAGCTGGTTGTGGATGGGGGACACGGCAGGGACTGGCTGGGGTCAGACGGGGAGGCTGCCAAGGCTGAGCTCTCCTTCCACACCCTCTGCCAAAAAAACAGGAAGAGGAACCTGAGCTGTGACTGCGCTGAGTAGTTCCAGTTGTGGGCTCTCAAATCACAACACAGAAACCATAAACCAAAGAGCCAAGAACAAAACCAAAAGCCTGAAGTCTTTTCTATGTTTCTCCTCCCGATGGCTGGTTCCAGTGATGTTTATTACTCAGCCTGAGTTGGAATAACATTAGACAAAAATAGAAACAGCCTCTGGTTCTACAAAGCCTGGGTCCAAGTCCTCTGACTTTTCTGTCCATGCCAGGGCCCCATGCTGCTGGTACCAGAGGTCAAGGGAGGCCCGGATCGGGCAGAGCCTATAGAGAGACACAGGCCTCAGTGCTGGATTGAGAGCAGAGCTAGGGAAAGACAGCCAGGCAACTCACTCCAACAGTGCAGCCCGGCTGGGGATTCAGGGTTTCAGGTGGGGGTGAGCTGCTGGGGCCCCGGAGAGGCCTGCCCCAGGCGCAGGGCTGATCTGGAGTGCGAAGCCACATGCCCCAAGCATAGAAAGTGGGTAGGGAGAGGTCTCTACCATCCTGTGCTTGGTCCAGAGAGAGCACCTCAGGAATGACTCTTACGGAACTCTGTCCCCAGCGGCTGGTGCAGCCAGCAGAAGCAGGCCAAGGGGCAGCAGTGTTCTGCCCGTTTTGAGCCCCCAGGAAGCCTGCCTGCAGTCACTGGCTGCTCACAGCACTGAGACCTCACCTCCCTACCCTGGGGGTGTCTGGGGGTTCCACCTCCGAGGCATCCTGCAGCACAGGGGGAGGTCCGGCCACTTTGAGCCGGGGTTAGGAGGTCTGGGGGGTATCTGGTAAGGACTTCATTCACATCCTGAGATGGGAAGGGGTGAGGATGAGCAACTCATCCATTTCCCAGGTGATCTCAGTCCAGCTCAAAGGCCAGCTGCTCTTTGGACCCCCAAAGTCACTGCCAGGCCCTGCGCCATCACTGTGAACTGCCCAGGACTCTGGTCTCCCGGTTCTCTCCTGTGACGGGCGGGCTGGTGCGCGGGGGGCACTATCTTAGTGGCTGCTTGAGCTCGAAGAGGCCGGTCCCACCCTTGACGACCTTCCCGACCACGAGGCAGGCTGATGGGGACCTCAGTTCGTCATGGGATCCTGGGAGACACAAGAGTGCTTGTAAGGTATAGCTGGGGGTGATGGGAGGGGAAGAGACAGGTGTTGGGGGCACTCAGCAAGAGGCTTGGTGGTTAGGGCACCTCCAGAGCCACGAGGGTGGTCCTGAAGCTTGGGGCCTGGTGGGAACGAGGCCACATTGCTTCTGCATTTTGAAGAGAGGAAGACCCTCCCCTCTCCTCCAAAAGGCAGAGGTGGCCTTCCAGTCCGGTGCCCACCCACCAGCGCTTCCTGTACCGACAGCCCAAGCTCTCCCCAACGTGCGAGGCTGTGGAAGGGTGCCTGAGGGATGAGCCTTGTCTGCCCAGAACAGATTCAGGCAGGGGTGGGGAAGGCCAAGGACGTGCCCACGACTGACCCATGAGGGTGGCCTGCTTCAGAAACTGGAAGCTGGTCTCAAACGTCATCTGCTGCAGTGGCGAGGAGTTTGACCGGATCCCAAAGCGGTTCAGTGGCTTGTAAACACCCTCGAAGCACATGTAGTCAGCCACCAGCGAGAGGTGGCGGGGGTCAACGGCGATGCCTGTCACAGGGGTGGCAAGAGCAGGATGGGGGTTCAGTAGTGAAGAGGCGATGGGGAGAGGGGGGAGCAGCGTCACCTAACTCCAGGGCTCCCCCTGACCCGGCTCCATTACCTACTCACTCAGCTCTCTGACCCGACCTCAGTGGGCAGCCCTGTGTCCCCGGGCATCACAACTGCCTCTAGCAGCATGGGGAGCAGCCCTGCAGGACATGAGCCGCTACAGCACTGCGTGCCTTTGGGAACTGAAATCCTGAAGGCGAGGCGAGGAAGAGACTCTCCCTCTTCCCTCTGAGGCCAAGATCAGAAACACGTGGCGGGTGGGGAGGCCCTGGGGACGGGACTGACAGGACCGACACACAGGGACCCTTCTTCATGGGGCCTGAGGGTCCCGTGGGCTCCACCCTCGCTGCACCCATATTTCAGCTCCTTGACGGTCTAGACCGGCACCCGGGGCCTCCTGCCTGCCACCCGCATCCCCTCTCACCGTATACGGCAAACACGTCCTTGATCTCCTTTTCAATCACTCGCAGTGCGGCCTCGATGCCGTACGTGCTGGCCATGGCATGGATGTCATTGGAATAGAGACGGCGGAGATCTAGGACCTGGGGGAGGCGGGAGAGGATGTTGTGGAGGGCCTTGCCTTCTGCTCCCTCCTGCGGACATGTCCCACCCCAGGGCCTCGCTGCCGCCTTGGCTGCAGCTGATGACAAAGTGGGCGTGAGGTGGCCCAGGACTAGCCTAAGGAATGGTGTGGGTGGAGCGGCTGACAGCATGCTGGCTGGGCGCAGGGTCTCTCTCACCATCAGCCAGGGCCGGGAGATGATTCGCTATCCACTTTCAGAGTCAGGAACAAAGGTGTTTGTTTATGTAACAGAGAGACCTGGCTCTGCTGGTAGGTGAGGCAAGTTCCCTGGCAGAGATTCGATTTCCTTCGCTGGGCATGGGGTCTGCCAGGCCTCTCCAGGGACCTGAAGCTCCAATTCAGCCATCCCGGGGCGGGGCTCACAGTGGCTGTGTGCTAGGGCATGTCACCCCCACAGGAGACAGCAGAGACCCCGGCGGGTCACCTGGCCTTGTTAAGACAAATCCCACGGGCATGACTCGAGTGTGCCCTGTCAGTGGCTGACGCTGGGGAGGCCTGAGCCCTTCCAGCTCTGTCCTCTGGGGAAGCAGCTGGTGAAAGGCTCTGGGCAGAGGTGGGGCGTGTGCAGGGCAGTGCTGTGGGAGGATGTGTGTGAGGCTGGAGGACCCAGCCAGCTTAGTGCAGACGAGGGAAGAGCGGGCTGGTCCCAGCAACTCTGGAATGCAGTGGGGAAGACTTGTGCCTGGGGATTGAGAGCATCTCAGAAGGTTCTGGGAGATGAAGTGAACTGGGGAGCAGCAACAGAGAGCTCAGAGGAAAGGATGGGTGTGCTTGGGAAGCAGGGGGAACAGGATACATAGGACTTTGCTGGGTGGGGCCCAGGGCCCCCTTCACCAGATAAACCAAGCAGCTCCCCAGCCAGCACTCAGTATAACTATTTCTTACAAGTCTATGTTCGGAGGTTTCGATTTCCAAGAAAAGAAACTACATGCAAATTAATTTGGGAAACTCTGGGTTCAGTAAAGTTAAGCAAGTTTCGTTCTGCGAATCTTAACCAGGCTCATGTGCACTGGAGATCCCCAAGAGGTGGCCTAGGCTGCAGACTTGGTTTGGGAACAGTGGGTTAGAAGCGTGAATAGCCCAGGAAGGGCCAGGACAGAGCGGCTGGAGCCTGAGCTGGTGTGAGGACCCATCAGCATGCGACCTTGAGGAGACACGAACCTCGGCGTACTTGAACAGCTCCGGGAGGTTGATGCCTTCTGTGTTTAAGACAAGCTCCTTCTCATTCTTACTGTTGATGGTCTCATTCAGGAGGCACCTTGTGATACCCTTGGTTGCATAGATGATGGCTCCTTGGGCCAAGGACGCTACCAGGGAGCTCATGTCAAAGTTGACTTTCATGAGAGGGAGCTTCAGCGTCACCTGCAAGAGGAAGGGGAGCTGAGCCAGGAGACAGGGCTGCCCCAGCCCCACACCACTCAGGGTCCCTGAGAGACCCCTCCAAGCCCCACTGGGGCAAGCCAGGCAGTGGACTTGGCACGGAACGTGGGCTGACTTAATGACCACACGGCAGCCATGTCCGGTCCCACAGACTGAGGTGAAAACAGCAGAGCGCCATCCATTTTCACAGATGTCATTGGTGAAACTCACCTCCACTCAACATGAGCTCCACTCAACAGCACCCTTGATATCCTTTCAATGACCACAAAGTGTAACACACATCCCTCTGTACGTGTACTTCTGGTCAATGACTCATATCTGTGCTACCATTTACGAATCACTGAACTGGATCAAAGGAAAGGACTAAAGCCAGTGTATGTGTAGACGTCTAGGCATCCAGACCAGTGAGCCTTCCAGGGACACTGCAATCCTGGAAGTGGTACCAGGCAGAAAGGTGGTGTGAGGAACACAGTGTCTGCCGGCCTCTGTGATGTGCATCAACACACGGGTTGTACTGAGGCCTGAAGTTCCCACATGAAAGTACCTTCAGGGCCTAATGCCTCAAACCCCTACAGGCTGTTATTGGAAAGTCAGAGTGAGCGGGCCCAAGAGGGGGCTGTGATCTGGGGTTGGTGACCCCCTCACAGGTACTGACCTGGCACCACAGGCTGCCCTGTGTGTCATACTGGTAGTCCTCTATGAACGGATGGCACTCGCGCACCGCCTGTGCCCGGCGCTCCACCGCCTCGGCCCCCTGGGGCTCCCGGCTTCGGGCGCGCTTCTGTGGCTGCGTCAGGGGGGCACCGGGGAGCGAGCTCTCTTCGGGGGCCCAGCCGCCTTCCTCCTGCTCCTGCTGAACGCCTTCTTTGAGGCCGGTCCCTTCCTCCTGAATGTCCTCTTCCTCCTTCTCCTCTTCCTCCTTCTCCTCCTCCTCCTCGCTGTCATAGTCGACCTGGCAGGGTTGGAATGCAGGCTACGTCACTTGGGCCCGACCAGCAACCTGAACTTGACCTTGTAGAACAAGTGCCACCCCCCACCCCCAGAAGAGCTCTCATCTGCTGGCTGACCCCAGCCCCACCGGCTCTATCGGCCTGGCCTCTGCCCTCTGTTTGCCCCCTGGGGACACCAGCCCCTCAGTCCCAGGGCCCCCTCCTCGGAGCTGTGTGCCCCACCTCTAGCTCTCTCACCTGGGAGCCCTACTGGCCCCTCCATACCAGCAGCAATCGTGGTGGTAAAGGACTGAAAGAGGGAAGGGGAAGGACTCATTTTCTGTAAAGACAGAAGGTGGCCTGACTTTCCCTCCCGAAGGCCTTGGGGTCCCCCAATTTGATTCAGGTACAGGGACAGCCAGTCCTTAAGGGCAGCCCTGGGCCGGCTCCTGTCTATTCATCACCCCACGAACACCACCTTCTCCATCGAATGGTTGTGTTTGGCAGACTGGTTTTGCTTCAAGGTTCCCCATGGTTCCAGCATGATGCAGAGGCATGTCCTTACACACCCAGGGAGGGCAGCCCTCAGGTGTGACAGAGGTGTCACCTCAGCCAAAGGCCCCTCACCTCCTCCTCTTGTTTTTCCTTGCGTTTGGCATCTGAGGCATCAGCATCTCCCTCCTCAGCTTCAGCGTCCACAATGTGCCCCTCCTCTTCCTCGTCGCCCTCCTGCTCTCCCTGGGGTTCCAGGAAAAGGAAGAGAAAGATGAGCTCCAATACCACGTGCCTGGTGAAGCCATCTATCCATGCACCATACTGGTCACCCATCCACCCGCCTGTCTCCTTACTTAGCCACCCAGCCACTCACCTGCCTCTCACCCACCTATTCATCACACAGTACCTACCACCTTCCCAATTCCATCTACATCCCTTCCACCCACCTACCCACCCCTGGATTCCATACTTCCTTCTCTTCAGCCTAAATCTTTACACATACCACTCATAAAACCTTGCATTAAGAAGAAGAAAAAAAAAAAGTACCAAGGCTTTCCAAGTCATTAAAAGAAGATGGTGCTAATATTGTTCCAAGTATTTATGCTTTGGGTGGAGATGAAAAGAATTACCTTGGCATTTTAGAAACTAAATATTTATTCATTTTTCCTGACCCTGGCACCTAGTTCTTTATGATCTCCTCCTGGGTGAATTAAGACTGGGCAGCCTTTCAAAGACATTCCAATTGGTAGACTCCAGGGCAGGAGACCTGGAATTCTGTCTAGGCCAGATCCTCATTTTAGGGATGAGGAGACAAACCCAGAGAGAGGAGGTGTCATAGCTGAAATCACGGAGCTGGAAAAGGATGGGACCAGTCTTCATTGCACCCCCGTCCAAGCAGAGAACAGCCAACTGTTGGCCCAGACAAGACCCAGGGAGTTGGCTCCACACTGCCTCTGCATCTCTGGGCAGATGTATATATGTATGTCTTAGTCGTTCAGTTGTGTCCGACTCTTTGCAACCCCATGGACTGTAGCCTGCCAGACTCTTCTGTCCATGGAATTTTACAGGCAAGAATACTGGAGTGGGTTGCCATTCCCTTCTCCAAGGGATCTTCCTGACCCAGATAAGGTATCATCATTTCTGGATTATTTTGCCTCCAATGGCTTCCTCTGGCTCCTTCCTTTTCCATCACTGAAGCCCAACTTCCCTGCTTCAGAATGCCTCTCTGGTCCCTGCCCAGTACTCTGTGAGTCTCAGTTTATCTGGCCTAGGTAAGCCAAAGCCAGAGCCAGTGAAAACAGATAAAAAAACTTCCAAAAGTCTAGTAGGTATCATTACTTTGAGTCTATCCTCAGGATAAAAAAAAATTACCTACAGAGGAGAGGGGGCCCTGAGAGCAGACAGACGGATGAGCTGGGGCCCGCACCCAGGGCGAGGCAGGCCGCCCTGGGTGGCTGCCAGTGGCAGGTCCCTGTCGTGGCCCTCCACACCCAAGAAGGAAACACTGCTTCTCGGCTCTCAGAGCAGCAGATAAATCCTCAGGTAAGGGACTGCCCTGGTGGTCCAGTGGTTAAGACTGACTCCATGCTCCCAACGCAGGGTGCACAGGTTCAATCCCTGGTCAGGGAACTAAGACCCCACATGCTATGTGGCCACACACACACACACACAAGCCAAGGTAAGCAGAGAGAGGGGCCAACCCTAGGAAGGAGTGCAAGGAGCACTGAAAACAGTCACAGAGCCATCCCAGGAGAGCAGACTCAGTGAGTCACCACCCTAAGGGGGCCCCAGCCTTGGACCTCCCTGTCATGGTCCCCAAGGGGCCCCCAGGGGACTTGCTCACCCGATTCCTCTCGGACTCGCCAGCATTGTCTAGATCCCGCTGGGTGGCTTTCCGCGTGTTCACATTTCTGAAAGCTGATGCTTTGCTGTTCTTCTTCCTGATGGCTTCCATCAGAATTTTAAAGAATCTAAAATTAGAAGAAAGCCCCGCAGCCCCGTTCAGTACCAGCATCTCCACTCTTCCTTCACTGCGGGGATAAGGTGCTCTAAGGACTTCGCCCACTTGAGGTGATGCTGGGGACTGATTCAGGAGACAGAGACCTTGCCTCTCCAGTCGGCTCACTTTTTTCCCCTCTTGCTACTTTTGGGCTGAGGGGGCACATACGGTGCATCAGAAAGGCAGGGCTGAAAGTGTGCTCCACCATTCGCAGGGGGCACAGCCTGGATCACCACCAATGGTCTCCTGGGCCATTCCCAGGGGGCATGGCCTCAATCACCACCGATGATCTCCTGAACTTTACTTCTCTTGTCTGGAAAGTGTGGGTGTCATGCAATCTTGCTTTAGGGATCAGAAACACCCCCACGTCCACCAAAACCTGTCATGGGGCCTGGCAGGCTGGCTGCTCAATAAGTGACAGTTGTTGGTGCCGTGTGGGGCCAGCTAACCAGTACAGCAGGGCCTTCAGTAGGAGGGGCACCCAGGCTGGGGCCAGGGCTGCCCCCAGCCCACCTACCGCATCTCCAGGAAGTGCTTGGGGCTGACAACTTCTGTCTCCTTGGTGTGGGAGCCCTGACAATTTGATGAGAGAGCTAAGATGTGGAAGAGCTTATCAGAGTCTCCAAGGCAGTGATAACGTACTTTGTGGTAGTAAAGCACGTCGACAGACTGTGGTGGTGGTTGTTTAGTTGCTCAGTCCTGCCCAACTCGTTTGAGACCCCATGGACTGTAGCGCACCAGGCTCCTCTGTCCATAGCCAGGCAAGAATACTGGAGTGGGTTGCCATTTCCTTCACCAGAGGATCTTCCCGACCCATGGGTTCGATTGGCAGCTAAAGTCTTTACCACTGAGCCAGCAGGGAAGCCCATCGACAGGTTAGAACCAAAGGAAGTTAAAAGGACTAACACGAGGCAGAAAGAGCCCAGCAGGCCTTCCCCGGCCCCTCCTCCTGGGTTATCTATTCGTCGCCCACCTTGTCTCCTGTCCCCTGCTCCTGTCTTCATATATCCTCTTGCTGGTCTTCTGAGTCAGGCTATAACAGCACACCAAATGGACTGCTTTTAATTATACAAACTATCAGTTCCTCATCTGCCCAGCCAGCCAGCCTGTGTTCTCTGAGCATCTGTGATGTGCCTGCCACGTGCCAGCCCAGGGGGCAAAGCCAGGATGAAACGACAGGCACTCAGCACCTTAACTGGCGGAGTGAGACGGTCACGTGTTTACTATTTTGTTCAGTAAAAGCAACAGACTGCTACTCTCCCTCCCAATTTCCAACCCCCCCCCCACCGCCTCAAGTTTTTAAAGCTGTACATGGTTTTGGCTGAGGTTTCTGCCTTTGGAAGGCTCCTTACCCACTGATCCAGGAAAAAGCCTGGTCAACAGGCAGGAGGAACAGGAACAAGAGGGCCAGATAGGGAGATGCCCAGCTTGACTTTAGAAAGATATAAAATCAACTGGGAAGAGAGGGAGGAAGAGATGCTTCTGAAAGGACAGGTTCAGGTCTCTGCTCTGCCAGAGTCTAGACAGAGACAGACGAGGGCCTTGACCTCATCTGCAACTGTGGGGACCACTCCCGCCACATACCCAGAGTCAGGGCGCAGTCAGTCACCACAGGCCCACAGTGATCACTCTGTGAAGGTCGTGCCATCTGTCAGAATGTGACAACTGAGGTGGAGCCGGACGGGGGCAGCAGCGGAGAAACCTCCCTCCCACATGAATTAATTACCAAAGGGAACATGACTCTCGGCTGTTTCCGAAGGTGCCTGCCAACAGCTCCACCACCTGCCATGTGCAGGGTCAGTCTCACAGAAGCCAACCTGGTGTGACACAGCTGGGGACCGGAGGTCGGAACGCACCTCCTGCCTCTGAGCTCAGTATTCTTCCCACCTCACAGCCCCAGCCTGCCTTCTGAATCATTTACACACACACCCAAAGGAATGGGTGCCAGGAGGAATATTTAGGAGAGCTTCATGGCTTATTTGTCTCCATTAGGGAAGCACCTCATGTGTTTCTATCTTTTTTCTCTCCCATTTATGGAAAAAGAGTCTCATGAGGGACTTCCCCGGCAGTCCAGTAGTTGAGACTCCATGCTTCCACTGCAGGGGCTGCGGGTTCGATCCCCGCAGTTGGGGAACTAAGATCCTATAAGCCACGCAGTGCAGTCAAGAAAGTAAAGTTTCATGATTCAAAAGAAGGGAAGAAAGGGAGGGGAAAAGGGAAGAGAGACAGAAAAGAGGTGGAGAGAGATGAGAAAGGGGAGAAGGAGAAAGAAAAAAGAAAAAGCTTCTGGGGGTGTGTGTTGGGGAGTGGTCACCCTTCTGAAGGCACATTCCCATCCCCACGTGGTCTGCATGGGGCCTGCACAGCGCAGGCCTGGCAAAGGCAGCCCAACCACTCACCCCCCGATGCTGCTCTCTCGCTTGAACCCTGCCTGCCCAAGCCACAGAGTAGCTTCACCAAGGGCGAGGGCCCATAGCTTTATCACAGCTCTTTAAGTACTCTAGCCAAATGCCAAGTAGGAGCTGACTAAGGAGCCGACTAATTTCACCACTAAGAAGAGAAGTCAGGGTTCTCCCTAACAAGAAGAAATTTTTAAACAGTGATGGATTTTCAATCCCCCAAGTGAATATAAAGAGAAAGAACTCTGGGCACAGCATGGTGCACACCTCATGCGACTTTCCTGCCTACACCTGAGATGCATGGACATAGGGCCGATCGGCCCGCTCTCGGTAATTCTCAAGAGGCCACATGATCCTAATTCCCGTTTCTCAGACAAGGGCTGCCTGGCCAGCACAAACACGTGGCACGCTGGGAGAGGTGTTCCTCCCAGTTAATTATTGAGCTGGCGTCCGGTCTCCTGCGACATGACCCAGCACCCCGAGAGCACTCCTGACAGAATGAGCCTCCTCCACCCTGGTGAGGGGTGACACACATGCTCCCCAGAGCCCGGCCGGCTCCCCCATCCAAAGGGCTGAGCTCACATCCAAGGTCATTTAAACAACCCTGGCCATCCTATACGCCACCTGCTTAGTGGGGCCAGGCTGCAGCCAGCCCAGGTCTTCAGGTGAGAGGGAAGAAGAGGGCCTGGGCAAGACAGTCGCTCCCTCCTGGCCACACTACCCCAGGACTGCCCTGCGAGTGGGCGGCACTCAGCAAATATTTGTGGAATCACTGTGTGGATGGACATCCTGCCTCCACCCTGCCCTTGGTTCTTTGATTCAGAGTAGCATTGGAAGACCTGAGGGCTGTTCCAGACTGAAGACAAGGGCCAGGGGTCCGTGGCCAAATCCTGTTAACATGTCTAGTTGAGCCTCAATGGGCTTTTACAAAGATATGAATTAGCTGTAAATGCTTACAAATTAGAGACTAATTTATAAAAGTAAAAGCAAACAAGGGCTTCCCAGGTGGCACTAGTGGTAAAGAATCCACCTGCAATGCAGGAGACATAATGAGTCGTGAGTTCGATCCCTGGGTTGGGAAGATCCCCTGGAGGAGGGCATGGCAACCCACTCCAGTATTCTTGCCTGGAGAATCCCCATGGACAGAGGATCCTGGTGGGCTACAGTCCATAGCGTCGCCAAGAGTCAGACATGACTGAAACGACTGAGCAAGCACACACACACACACACACAAAAAAAACAACCAAAGACAGGAAAAAAAAGAGAGGTAGTTTTGTTATTACTTTTTTTGAATCAGAAGGTCTGGCCACCCTGGCCCACATTCCTGCCCTCTCGAGGCAGATGACATGCTCTCCAGCTGGCCAGGGGCTCCCAAATGCCTCACCAGCCTTCTTACCTGCCGACCCCGCAGCCATTTGAGTCTGTGCTCCACCATCCAGGGTCGGATGGCAAGTCAGCAGTGCTTTATTGGCTCTTGTTGGCTTGCACCAGCGCTGATATGAAACCCCTTCCAAATCCTGGGCACTCAGCACTGTGGCCCATGCTATCCAGTGTCTAACAGTGACTTGAACTTGAGAGAAAAATGGATGCTCAATCTCCCTACCAGAAAGGAACCAGATCTTTTCCATAAAAAGGTAGAGGTAGAACCTCCCTGGTGGGTCAGTGGTAAAGAATCTGCCTGCCAAGACAGGAGACGTGGTTTGATCCCTGATCCAGGAAGATACCATATGTCTCGGAGCAACTAAGCCCATGTGCCACAACTACTGAGAGCCTGTGCTCTAGAGTCCAGGAGCCACAACAACTGAGCCCACGCACTGCAGCTACTGAAGCCCGAGTGCCCTGGAGCCCATGCTCCAAAACAAGAGAAGCCACCGCAGTAAGAAGCCTCTGCACTACATCTAGAGAGTAACCCCCATTTGGGGCAACTAGACAAAAGGCCGCGCCATGACAAGACCCAGCACAGCCAAAATAAATACATAAAATTATTTTAAAAAGCTGGAGGTTAATCCCAATTATAGAACTATGTTTAAGAGCAGCATGTTGTTAGCACAGGGCTCCTTCCTGACAGAATATAAATGTATTAAGAACCACGTCATGTCAGAAATGAACACCACATGCTGGTCTGACATCACAGCACCATCCCTCTGATAAAGTTCTGTTCTCTTCATGGTCCATGTACTCCTACACCTTAAATCCTCCAAATATGAGTAGATGAAACTCATGGGCCAGAGAGTAGGAGGCAGGCAGGGCAATGGAGTCACACCCACAAGCCAGATGAGGCCGCAGGACCTCCTGTTTTCCTAAACACTTCCCTTGAGCGAATCATCTGGGAAAGAGCCCTCAGGCCCTGGGAGTTCTCTGGCCAGGAGCCCTCGAGGTTGATGACAAAGTCGTACAATAAGAATGTGCCAAAGTCAAATGGCCTGAGTCCTGACCTGGTTTCCATGAAGTGTAAGATGTCCTCGGGCCTCGTGCACTTCTCCTGCTGGTAGTACGCATGCGGCAGGAACTGAAACCGCAGCTGGTATACCCGGAACTTGTTCTGTTTCTCCCCTATACGGAAGGACTCCTGGACATCAATTTTCTCCAACACCTAGAAGCAGACAGACAGGACCCGGTGTGCCCCATGCCTGGGACTGAGCATTATAAGTGGGAACACTGAGTTTGCAGGCACAGGGGCTGGGACCATGAGCCAAAGTTTAAAATGAGCGCTACTAATGTAGATCCCTCTCAGGGTAGGGAGAGGGACCCCCGCCCTGTAGGTCACACCTCCTGAGAAGGGCCTGAGGCTGCAGGGGGAGGGCTCCAGTAGGGCTGGTAAGTTAATCAAGAAAGTATCTTTATTTGTAAGGCACATAAGAGTGCTGCAGAACCAGTGGTTACTTTTAAAGCTTCCTGACCCACCCCTGCTCAGCACCTGGCAGAGGAAGCCTGCCTCTCTCACTGGTGAAGTCTGAGCCCAGAGTCAGAAGAGCTGACAAAGGCCCTTCTTCCTGGATGGGAGGATGGATGGAGACACAGGAAAACGCCTGCAGCCGGGTCTGAGGGAGATCATTACCTCCCCGAGACACACTCTGGTGAGTTGCTTCTTCAGGCTTTTCACTTTCTTCAGTGCTTTCTTGGTATTGAACACAGGTACACTCATCATCGGCGTCTTGATGTTGGAACTGGCCACCATGAGGATCTCCCGCAACCTGTCATGGAACAAGGGCACATCTGAGCCAAAGCAGCACCTGGAGTCTCTATTTTGCAAAGTCTTTCTCATTAACATGCTGGAGTTCTTTCAGGATCTGCAAGGGACCTTAGGATCTTGAGGAGGAAATAAGCTGATCAGGGTGTCCCTGCTCTGGCCCTGTATGTGACAGCAAGGGACTCTGCAGTCAGCTTCCTCCACTGAAGCATGGGCTCCTCAAGGACAGGGCTGTGTCTTCTTGCTCCCTGTCACCTATGCCTCACTTACAGTGCTTACTAAGGGCTTACCGAACAAACGAGAGATGCAAGGAAGGGAACCAGTGTCTGCAGCGCTCCTACTAGGCACAAGGACCACAGCCAGGCCTCAGCCACGGCTCAGTGAGCCAGCCTGGCCAGACTGCCCTGCGGCCCCTGCCCTCCTCCTCCCCACAAACCCCAAGGCTGAGAAAGCTGAGGAGCCTGAGTCACTCAGCTAGAAAGCGGCCAGGCCAGGCAGGTGAGCGTGATCTCCGTTCTCTCCTCTCACCCAGCAGCCATCATCCTGCAGGGTGCACACTTTGACCTGAAGAGCCAGGGTCCCTCTGGATTCTGTTCTAGGTGAGTGGTACCCCCAGAGCCAGGCAACCAGATGGCCTGACCCTGGGAGCCTGCAGTTTCACAAGCATTCCAGGAAACTGGGATCCAGGAGTTGGTGGAGAGCTAAATGGAGATGCTGAGAAGCCTGGGCATGGATCCAAGTGCAGAAACCAGTTGGGCTCCGGAAATTCCAACCCTGACCCCCGCTTTGATGACCCTGTCTCTTTCACAAACACATACTCTCAAAACTTCATATACACACACACCCACACTCTCATATTCATACTCACACACACCCTCACCCACACACTCATACATTCATACATACATTCACATTCATACACACTCACACACACATTCATACACACACACTCTCACTCATACACACACACACACACTTTCACACTCTAATGAAATCCCCTCCTTCCCAGGAGCAGGCTTGGACAGACCCTGCCTGTGTACCCTTGAAGCCCACCTCGGAATGCCCAGGGTGACATTCATCTCGCCTCTGCCGGCAAAGTGGAAGGTGTTGAGCGTCATCTGTGTGGAGGGCTCCCCGATGCTCTGGGCGGCCAGCAGGCCCACGGCCTCACCCGGGTCGCATAGAGAGCGCTGCCACTTGAGCTGCAGCAGAGTCCTCAAACTGGAAACAGGGTGGGGGGACATCAGGGGTCAGAGATACAGACACCACCTGCCTGTCACGAGCTGACGACAGACCCTGTGAGCAGGGTGCATGCACCTGATGCCTCGTCCTCCTTCTGGGCTTGTTTTACCAGGCAAATGGTCCTTCTAAGCCTTCAGTTCCTGCCAATGACCCTGAAATGTCCTAAATGACGCAGCACAAAGCCCAGCTGGGTGGCTGAAGCGCTGGGTGTCCACGTTCAGACTGCTCACGTCTACCCAGAGAATGCCATGGAACCTGTGAACTCACTGTTCACATTTCCCTTGGCTAATTCTTTATTCCCCACTGGCTATGACAGCTTGGAGAGGGCTGAAACCTCCCTCTGTAGAAACTAGGGAGAGGTTCACGGAACAAGCAAGGGGATCTGGTCGGGGAGGCGGGAATAGGGCACTTATCTTCTTAATTAGTGCGAGTGGCTATGGGCCACTTTGGAACTATGCGTGCTATATGATTTTGTAACCTTTGTAACTTACTAATAACCCTTTTTCCTATTTTTAGAACAGCTACAGAAACACTGTGTGACCCCAGCACACAGGACAAGGAATTGACTCAGTAAATCAAGACTAAATGGACCTTATGTGTGAGTACAGAGGAAAGTAATAAAACTACATTTCTACGCAAGTTCTTTTTATTAATAAAAATCAGACTTTTCGCTAACCTGATGTGTATTCTCTCCCAACTACTTCAAACCAGTGAGGTTTGAGTGCATATCAGTATTCCTGACAGAAAAAACCTTCGAATACGTTGGGGTTGCCCCCAGAGCTTGGGGCTTGCTAACAGAGCCTCTGTGAGAGTCACGGAAGCACACTTGCCTCCCCATCTCGGCCCACCGAACCCAAGTGATGCTCCCGGGGGCTAAGCCTGCACCACTCCTGATGCAGCACAGTTGGAGGGAGGACCCACGTGGTCCTTCTGAAAGTAAATGGCAGCATCCTGAGCGGCAGGGAGGAAGGTGAAAGGGAATCAGGGCCTTGCTTTTTCAGGGAAAACCCAGCTGGCAGCTAAACCACAACCTGCTGTGATTTAGTACTCCATCTTCATACCTCTGAGGCCTGGCTGGAGCAATCAGTTTAAGGCGTAAAAAGTGACAGCTGTCCCTCCACTCCAGGTCCTCCACCCAAGAATCTGTCTTTGCTCCTCCCCCTGTCGCAGTCCCACTCCCTGGACCCTCAGACTCCCTGTATATCTGGCAGGGTTTCATCAGGTGCAGGACATGCAGCCAAGCTACAGCAGGTGATCTCAGGCCTCCAGCTCTGCAGGCCAGGCTAAGAGAATTGAGAGGGAAGGACCCCCTGATGACTGCTCTGAGACCAGTGCCCCAGCAGACATTCCTTGGGGGTACATATCACCTTTCAATTCACTCTGCCTCAGTGCTAGTCCATGCCTGGCTTCCCACTTGTCTTGGTAAGTCACTAGTCACTAAGTCGTATCTGACTCTTTGCAACCCCATGGACTGTAGCCTCCCAGGCTCTTCTGTTCAAGGAATTTTCTAGGCAAGAATACTGGAGTCGGCTGCCATTTCCTTTTCCAGGGGATCTTCCTGATCCAGGGGTCGAATCTGTGTCTAATGCATTGGCAGGCAGGTTCTTTACCACTGCATCACCTGGGAATGGGAAGCCCAAACTCTACTTCAAAAGCAGTCAAAGACAGCAATGATCAAGGAACTGTTCATTAATTCCTTAACATTCTACTTTTAATCATGATAGTTATTTATATTAGCTTTGAGCAACAATATCACATTACACCATATTAAATTTACAGCTGACAAAAGTTTTATTTTTCATATTAATTAATTTCTTTTCCCTGTTTTATTTTTCTGTGAACAAGTCCAAGCTGGGGACTCCATGTGGTCCTTCCTCCTCGAAGCTTTGAAACTTGAAGCTCAAAGGGTCAGTGGAATCATCAGACCCAGCCCCTTACAAAAGGCTAAGATGTGGTGTCAAAGGGCAAAGGATGACCTGTGCCAGGTCCCAGGGTTGGCAGCTGCTGACCAGATTCCCTGCCTCTCACTGAGCCATGCCTACCATCCCACACTCAAAAGAACGGTCACTATGTTGAGTCTCCTTCCCCACAGAGCAGTCTCCTCCATCTTGGCTCAGGTGGGGGACGCACTCCTGCCTAAGATCTCATCTGTCCCACAGCCCTCAGGGCTTGCAAGGTGCCCTCTGTTTCACTTCCCTTCCTCCTACTGGAGTCTCAGACCCAGGAGGCTGCCGGAGTGGACAGGGAAGGGCCTGAGAGAAACAGAGTCTCCCTCTGCAGGTGCAAAAGGTCAATGTTATTACCTGTCGAGAGAAAGCCCCGATTTCTCGTAACTCCGCTCTGCCTGAGCTGCCCACTCGCAGCTGTAGTCGTCCATCTTCTTTTCAAATGTTTCTGACACGGATGCGAAGTAGATGTCTGGGCGCCAGACAGACAGACTGGGGTCGGGACAAGGAGCCGCCTTCTTCTGGTACTTCCTCCGGCTTTGTTCGTCTAACTCAGCCCACATCCTCAGCATCTGGAAGGAAGGACAGGACTCAGCTATGTGGGACAACACCAGGAATGGGCTTTTCTTCCTGGGGTGTCCAGTAGGATGAGGAGGATCAAAGGCCCTTGCTTCAAATGACAGCATGGGAAAGAGACAGAAATCTGACAGCACAGGAAAGTCATCTTGACATTGGAAGGACAGAGAACCGAATCCATCCCAGGGCGCACTGCGTGACCACGACTCTAGGAGCCATTCGTTATGGCCCTTCAAGCACAAGCAGGGCGACCATATAAGCTACTCTCCAAACTGCAATTCTTGTAGAATAAAATGCAACATTATTAATAATCATCCTGGGATGAGAGGCAAACCAGGGCTGTCTCAGGCCCATGAGGACACAGTCACCATGAGCCAGGTGATCGTGCTGATCCCTGTCTGTCCCCTGTCCAGGCTTTCACATGCCCGATGCCCTGAAGCTGTCCCATAGCAACTGCTTCAAAGTGTTCCCCTGCCTCTTGGCTCAGCTATGCTTAGAAGGTGGGAGATGGCAGAAGAAGAGGGGAAAGAGGGAGGAGAGGAAGGCTGGACATCCAGTCCCAACCCTAAGGGGTCTCTGAGCCCCAGTCTCTCAACTGAGGGCTCCTGTCACGTGGTCTCTGCCCACGGCCACCTTCTCCACTCCTGATGACTGTTCACGTCCTCGGGGAGGCTGGGGAACCCAACTTACCAGCCCTAGTTAGCTGCCTGGAACTCTGCCCACACCTTAGTAAAGATGCATGAACGCATGCTCAGTCGCTTCAGTCATGTCTGACTCTTTGTGACCCCATGCGGTATAGCCTTCCAGGCTCCTCTGTCCATTGGGATTCTCCAGGCAAGAATACTGGAGTGGGTTGCCATGCCTTCCTCCAGGGGATTCCTGGAGGAATCCTGACCCAGGGATTGAACCTGAGTCTCCTGCACTACAGGTGGATACTTGACCTCTAAGCCACTGGGGAGGCCTCTTTGTACAGATTTCCCCTCCTTAAATTGATATTTGAGTGCCATTTTTCCTGGCCAACAGTGAATGAAGCTAGATTTCATGGCTGGACCTTCCACCAGGAAAACAACCCCTCATCCCCTCAACCCCACTGATCCCCCACCTCCTCCAGCATCACCTGGTAAGTCTCGGGGCTGCGGCCGTTCTGGTTTGTGCCCTCAAGGTTCAAGGCTTTCACAGCTGCCTGAATTTTCTGGGAGTAATTCAAGAAGGCGCCTTTCCTCAGGAGGGTGTTGGAATGCTTGCTGTGCCATTTTTTGATGGCTCTGAAATGACGGAGAGCTTTCTGGGGATCCGCTCTGGATAAAACTTCATGGAGATGCTTTGATTTCATTATTACCTAGACAAACAGACCACACAAGCAAGAAAGAAGAGGTGAGGGTGTAACACAAAGGCCATGGCACACAACTCACACAAGCTCACAGGAGGTGGCCCGTGTGGAGCCCTCACGATGCCCCTTGGGGGGCTGAGTACCTGCTGCTAACCAGGGGCTCACTCGGTGCCAACCAGAGTCGGGAGCTGGCAATCTCAGGAGCTGAGGTCATGGGGCAGAAACCCTGACACTCAGAGTCCTTCCAGAACATGGGTATTTCTGGGAAGAAAGGAGGAGGGGACAGGCACCAGGGTGGAAAGGAGCTGGCCCTTAACTTTCAATCTGACCACCTGCTCATGACCTTGAACAGGCCATGTTAGTTTCAGTTTCCCAATCTGCAAAACCTGGGGGACTGCTCAGCCAATGCTGATGATCCCTCTTGGGCCAGTAAGGCATGGAATGAAAACCATGGGCTTGTGAGTCGGAGGGCCTGGGTGTAGACATGAGCCCTGCTCCTCACCAGCTCGTCACTTAAACTCTGATACTCGGTTGTCTTGGCTGTAAAATGGGCAGAGGGGTCCCTGTGTGCCCAGGCAGCAGTGAGGAGGCAGGCAGACAGCAGCCACAGTGCACTCAAGTTTAGGACCGTAAATGCCCCCAACAGTGCAGGTGTTCGAAGCATCTGCCATGTCAGGCGTTCCAGGGCGTTGCTTTTAAATTCTCCCTACTCTAGTTTTCAGCGGTCACTCTGATTGGGTGGCAAAGCTCAGGGTGGGAGGTCCACCACACAGGCCCTACCCCGCCACCCCCAGGCTTCGGAAGGCGGCACACTACCTCATAGTTGCTGGTGAGGAAGGGGAACTGCTTAGGCTGCAGGAACTGTGTCTTGGGGATGTCCAGGCCGTCCTCCCCGTACAGGAACTGCACCACGCTGCCATCACTGTCGCGGACTGTCAGGTCGTATTGGACAACCAGCCCCTCCAGGTGTTTGATGATGCACCTGTACAGAGACCCTTGGCTCAGTGCCTCCTGGAGCAGCATTTGACAGGGCAGGTGGAAGGCAGAGGCAGAAAGGTGGACTGCTGTTCTACAGCCAAGCAAGCCCCAGGACAGGCTGGCTCCCGTGCCCCTGTGCGACCCTCGCTCCAACCTCCAGCTGTGGCTGCCTGCCCTGCCCAGGGAAAGGGCACAGCTGCTGACACCTGGGCCCTTCCTGTAAACCTCTGAGTTCACGCTAGACCAATCCTCTAGAACTGGCTATTTTCTGTCTCAGAACACCCATGGATTACTTTTCAGAAGTTCCCCCCCCCCCCACCCAAAGGGATCTTAAGCGAATTGGCAATGAAAATGTGAAAAAGAGACAGAGCTTGAGTGGACCCAGGACGCTGAGCCACCTGAAGGTGGCAGGGCAGGTGCTTTTTACCTCTGGAGGTATCCGGAACGGCTGGTCTTCACAGCAGTGTCCACCAGACCCTCTCGGCCGGCCATGCAGTGGAAGAAGAACTCCTGTGGGAGAAGCGGGAAGGCCCAGGGGTGGCACAGTGAGGAGAGCTGCTTCCTGGAGGGCGGCTCAGGCCAATGTCCCCAGCAGCTCCGTTGGCTCTGATGATGCCAGGGACATCTGCGCTCCCCTGGGGTGACCTCTGTCTTATCCTGCCCGAGAGCAGAGGGACAAGTGGAGGACCAGGGCCAGTTCTCATGCTCAGGAGTCCATCCTCAGCGCCACACTCCACGTTTCAAACAGAAACGGCACTTCTGCCTCATCACATAGTGTTTTCCAAACTTCCACAATGAGACATGTGTTTGTAACAACGATCGGCAAACATGTACATACATCCACACACATGTGTGGATAAAGATACATGATTCAAGCTAAAACTATGGAACTTTATGAAATGACCCCAGCCCTCACTCGGATGCCTTCTTTATCACCCTACTCTATTCCATCACATAAAGCCAGTTGCTATCTTTTACCATGGTTTCATGATTCACTTAGGGGTCGCAACCAGCGTTCAGAACTCTCTGGTCTACATCAGCTCTCCACTACCCTTTGCCAGAGGCCATGGACAACCACTGGAGAGTCTGTGTGAGACCAAGAGAGAAGCCCTGGGCATAGCCGATGGCCTTGACACAAAAGGTCAGTTCTCTTCACAACCTAGACTTGTTGTCTGACCACAAGAGGAGTCTTTGCAGAGATGCACTGGACTAGGCAACAGAAAGCACTAATCAAAAAACCATTTCTCAAAGTGTGAGGAGAAAACCTTTCTCTTAGGGGAGAGTTCTATTGCTGATGGAGGAAAAACTAGGCATTTGCCACAACTGGTCAGTTTCTCCAGAGTCAAGGAAGAGCCGTGAGGCTCTCTTGGGGAGCTTTGTAAAATAAATCTCTGTGATGCTCCTTTTGGCAATGGAGAGCACTCTGGGGAGGGCTTCCCCTTCCCCAGCTGCCCTCAGAGGCAGGGAAGAACCGGCTGAGAGAAGGCACGAGGCAGGAAGAGGTCGAGCTGGGACTGATCTTATTCGTCTTCCCACTCATCAGCAATTCTACCCGAGCACCCACGATGTGCCAGGTACCACACTGGGCTCTGGCATTCTGAAGGTGAACGTGACGTGGCTCTTATGGTTCTCAGGGGCCCCCGCCATCTACAAGGTAAGCAAGGATGTAGAGGCATTTATTTCTTGACTATCTTTGCTTAAAGCTGTTGGTGAAGGTCATAGGCTTTCTACTTCTGAGCACAGAAATGAGGAGGAAAGCCAAAAGGAAAAACCAAAAAAGACATACCGGAGGCTTGATGCCAGTGAGGAACCTGCCAGTCACGAAGCCGCCAGCCCTGGGGGTGAATTCATAAGGCTCGAAGCAGGGCAACGACTTGCCAGATGCCATGAGCGGGGGTCTCCGACCTTCCAATTCGATCTGGCCCAGCAGGCACGAAATCTGGGAGAAGGGAAACCCAGATGGGACTGAAGACCTACACACGCCTTTAGTGATGCTCTGTCCCAGCAGGGGATGGAGCACCTGCTCTTCAAGAAAAACTGCATGGAAATGGAGTTCCTGGAGGTCAACCTACATTTCTTAATAAACCAGGAAAGCTGATGTTTCAGGAAAATACCTGTATCTTCCTTTCACTGACTGATTAGAATCTTCACATTTGGGGTCAGTTGAAATAGATAGTGCTTTGCAAAAGCAGCCATGTTTCAGAAGAATCTCGTGTTATACCTGAAAGGGACCTCCCTAACAGGGAAACTGAGACGAGCAGAAAATATAGTTTATTGTGATCCTGAACATTCTCAGGTCAAAAGAGAGTGAAACTGCCTAGTGATGCTCTTGGGGACAGTGTGTCTGGATTCTACTTAGTCAAAAGGGCTTCCTGGTGGCCTCAAGCCTTGTAAGCCCATTCCTACTGTTCTATACTCACCAAACAATGAGATGGTCCTTAAGACTCTCTCAAGGTCATCAAATTTTTTAAAAAGTTGCTAAGATTTGTGAAATCATTGTGATAGCACTGCAACATGAAAATATATAACCATACAGTATCTAAATTTATAATAGGTATTTATATGAAACACTATGGAGAAGGAAATGGCAACCCACTCCAATATTCTTGCCTGGAGAATCCCATGGACAGAGAAGCCTTGTGGGTTACAGTCCATGGAGTCGTGAAGAATCAGACACGACTGAAGAGACTTAACATGTACACACACGATACACTATCTGGATATTTACCTCCATGTGTCTACAACACTGGCGTGTTCACAGTGATTAGCTCCTGTACTGATTTCTACATATACTTCTGTATTGTGCAGTATTTGCCATGCTTTATGTGGAACATGGATTCTTTCAAAAACAGAAACAAATCTGAAAAGTGCCTCCTACAACCACCCCAGCCTTCTGCCAAGCAGCCAGCCTGCCTTTGCTCACACCTGCATGGTGTTCACTGTTGAACCTTTGGCTCCAGACTGTACCATCATCTGCAGATTGTTCTCTGGGAACTGTCTGTGTAGGCCGAAGGGCATGCATGCCTGCGGATGGAACACACACATCGGTCAGTGACTCCTCCTTGGGAATCTTAGGTTCAGAAGGTACATGCGGGAGCCCACTTAGACTATGAATCTGGAGAGCAGTGCCAGATCCCATTTGAGGTTAAGGAGAAGTCTTGTCGGCATTAAGCCTTTGGCTGGAAGCCCTGGAAAGAGGTCTAAAGAATGGCCCGGGCTGCCACGCTCTCGACACCTCTGCTGGGAAGCCGGAAGGCAGATGCAGAGGGGCCAGCATCTTTAGTTCGTGATGCTGAAATGCAGCCGATTAAAAATAAAACCTAAGGTGGTGCTCTTGGGAACTTACCCATCAGAGCATGCCCTGGCGCCGGACAAGCAGCCATGATGACCAGTGCCCGTGTCATACTTATATCTGCCAACATGCTGCCCAAGCGCCAAGCAGGCGCTTCGCCTCAGCTCCCGGGGCAAAAGAGTAGTCAAAGCCCCCAGGTGGATTGGGGAGATGCTGTGGAGAGGTGGGGGGTGGCTCTGAGTTTATCTAAGCCTCTGCCTAGGGATGCAGACACCCACCCTCACACAGGAGAGACAAGGTGGACGTGAAGAGACAGAGGAAAAGAAATAAAGTAATCCTGAGACGCTTGAGATGACGCCCCACCCACAGCATCCCCAGTGAGCCCTGGAAGCTGAGCCTCCCCGTTCTCGAGCAGTGCTGGAAGGCTGGAAGAAACCTCGCCTTGCAAGGACAGAACTGTACCAAAAAGGTCTGCTGACAGCCAATCAGAACTGAGTCAGCAAACATGACTTTGGCTAGGCTTGGTCTTCCCTCCCTTTCTCCTCCTCAGGTTGGGTGTCAAGGCCCAGGAGGCCGGGGTGAGGGCCAGTGGGTTCCTTCAAGCTGTAGGACTGGGAGCCCCAGCTCTGGGACAAGAATAGGGCCCCCTCTCCTTTCTCAGCTGCGGGGCTTTGGGGGACTGGCAGGGCGGTCAGACCTCACCCAGGACACTGTGCAGATGAGTTCCTGAATCCTGCCAGCAAATCCGTGAGGCAGGTCTCTTCCCATCCCTGCCCCAGGGGAGGACACCTCACTCAGACCGCTCACATCACACAAGGCCGGAGATCTCAGAGCAAGTCCATGGAAGAGCCAGGATTCAAACACGGGCCTTCACCCCAGCTGTCCTACACACGCAGCACTGGAGGTGCTGATCCTTTACTGTGCCCCTCCACCCTGCAGAGGCCCCTGGAAAAGACTTTCTTCAGTCCCCTTTAAGGCCGTTACCCTAAAACACAAACATTTAAAACGACAACTAGTGCAGAATTCCCTGGCGGTCCAGTGCTTAGGACTAGGCACTTTCATTGCCGAGGACCTGGGTTCAGTCCCTGGTTGGGGAACTAAGATCCCGCAAGCCAGGTAGTGTGGGAAAAAATAAATAAATAAAAGAAAGAAAGAATAATGCAATGCCTTCATGCTCAGCATTAATCAAAGGAAGACCTCTCCAGACCCTAACTGAGGGTACAAATCCCTTGGCTCTTCAAAGTGATCAATTCTACTCGCCCCATCTGGAGTCTCACCTAGTCAGCTGTTCAACAGTCAAATTGCTCCAAGAGGCCCAGAGTGAGACTCAAAATGTAATTAGAAAAAAAACCCAAAAAAAACAGCATTCAAATGGTGGTGGTAAGAGCACATGCCGCTGGACTAACCTTGTTAATTTCATTGCTGTAATGGTTCACTTCCTCCTTGAACTTCAAGTCAATCATGTTAAAATCCCTCTGATCTTTACTCAGATGGGCATCCTGCCACTTCCCTTGGACTTCATCACATGACACTGCCTCTGGCAGGTTTAACGCAGCCCTGACGGCCTAGGATTAAAAGAGGAAACATTGGAGGCTGCAGGCAAGGGAGGAAGGTGTGGGCCCCATTTGCTGGAGCCCGACCGACTCTGCTGCCGGCGGTAGCCCCCAGGCCCTCCTCACCCGGGGCCCACAGTGGGTGGAGTCTTCAATGATCCCATGTCTCCTGACATCCGCCTTCGGCTTGACCAAAATGTCTTCTACTCCTGTGAAGTGAAACAGACCAGTTTGGATGCAACCAGGCCTGACTTCTCACCAGGTTGTGAACTTGGTGAGGTCAGGGCATGGGGCACGGTAACAGGCACCCAGGAAGCACCTGAATAACGATGGGGACAGTCCCATCACCTCAAAGAGACTGCTACCATCTCTTAAGTGCTTACCATCTTACAAATGACAAAGCTAAGGCTCAAACTTGAGCCCATGGGTACGGAGGTAGAAAGCCAACCCAGGCCCAAGTCCCAAACTTGGCCACCAGATACAGGCCCTCCATTCAATAAAAACATGTTGGATGAATGGGACAGAGGTGAAGATGACATTCTGGGTGAAAAACTGGGGTTGAGGAAAACAGAAGAGGAGGGGGCAGACATCCCGTTTTGACTTCCAGAAATCACATGTCAGCAGGGACCACACTGTATAGCTTTGAGAATCCGTGGGCAAGCACAGACACATCCAAGCCTGGCTGACAGGGACAACCATTGCGGGGTCCTCTCTGTTGCTCTGGAAGGAAGAGTCCCTGGGCCACTTCAATGAAGCCTGTCCTCTGGCTTCAAAGGGCTAAGGAATTCCCCATCTTAGGCAGGAAGTCTTCCCAGTTCATTTTTCAATGAACTATTTTCTGTCTACATTTGAGAGCTACTGACCTCAACAGTCCCTCAGCCAAGGTCTCAGGAGGAAAGGAATTCAAGGCTGCAGTGTTGCAAAGCTGGGCTAAGATGTCTGGGACTCCCACATACAATGTCCTGGAAGCCTGAGTGCCTCTAAAGAACTTGAGGAGGAAAAAGAATCTGTCTCTCTGTGAGCAAGCCACACCATGACAATGGGCCCTTCCACAGGGTCGGCTCCAGGCCATCTTGCTGTGCCTTCAGTGACCTCTGGCTGCGAGGGCTGAAGGCACTTCCTCTAGCCTGGACTTCCCTCCAAGCTTGACACCCAGCTTGGCCCTGCTCCCTCTCAGTCTCGGCACCAGACAGTCTTTGCACTTTGGCCAGTTTCTCCTCGGATCATGTGCTGAGCAGAGCTGCTTGTTAGATTTGGTCCTCATCATGGTCTGGGTGTGGATTCTTCCTCCACTTTTTTTTTTTTTTACTTTTGGCTGCGCTGGGTCTTTATTGCTTTGCTCGGGCTTCTCTAGTTGTGGCGAGTGGGGGTTACTCTTTGTTGCCGTACATGGACTTCTCACTGTGATGGCTCCTCTTGTGCAGCACAGGCTTTAGGCGTGCAGGCTTCAGTAGTCGTGGCACACAGGCTTACTTGCTCTGCAGCCTGTGGGATCTTCCTGGACCAGGGAGCGAACCCATGTCTCCGGCAATGGCAGATGGATTCTTATCCACTGTGCCACCAAGGAAGTCCATCTACTTTCCATTTTTAAAGGCATTTGTTCAAGGAAGCTCATCTGAGAAATACTGTGAGAACCAGGAACCTAATAATAGGAACTGGTAAAATTAACCATGGTACATCTACAAAAGCAGAATAGTTTATAGCCACGGACCTGAGGAAGTCAGTTTATATTTGCTTACAGAAGGACATTTATAAAACATTATCTGTAAATGGTGGAGGGGAACAGATCACAAAACACTAGGTATTACTGTAGGAACCCCTTTTTCCCAGAAAGTGTTTATACTTGGAAAGTCTAGAAAGACACATATCAAGTCAATATTGGTGTTATCTCTGGCAGTTGAATGCTGGGTGATTTTTAATTATTTTCATGTCTGTGATTATTTTGACTTTTCCACAATATAAATTTTATAATTATGATGGCCTTCTTGCAGGCCAGTGAGCAAACTCCAGCAGACCCACTGGCTCCCTGTCTGCATGTGAGCCAGTCCGTGAACTCAGTCTCATCAGCGGGATGATTCCCATGCTTGCTGGGAGTCCTGCTTAGTGCAAGGCCTGACACCCATTCCTCATGCATGGGAAACTGCAGAAGGGCTTGGACTCCACGGTGAATACCGAGAGACACACTGCTCTGAATGAGCTCGTGGCACGGAAAATATCGGCCCCCTTGTTTTCTTTATCAGAGTCAACTTCCTAAAACAGTGGGCTGTCATTTCCAGGGAGAGAGTTCCTCTTTCTGTCTTACAATCACTTGACAGGTCAGCCCCAACGTGGTGTTTCCAACAGAACCCGCTGTGTCGGGTGGTGTGGGCTGTTCTGACAACAGGGAAGACTCCAGGTGGGGCACAGAGTGCCAGAAAGATTCTGGAAGGGCACTTGCAGGAGAGAATGGAGGTATGAGTGTGAAGAAAAATCAGTCTAGGACACTGGAGACCATAAGGAAAGGTGTTGATAAAGGGACAGAATGGAAATGCAGATGGGGAAGGGCGTCACTCTGTGCTGTGTGAAGAAATGAAGAGACTAGGGTGGTATGGGTGTGTGTCGGGGGGTGCGGAAACACGGAGAAGCAGCAGGCTGTGCAGTGTCACCGGAGGCCCCATGAAGATGCCCTCGTGAAGGGAGCCCGGCTGTTCCCCTGGAACCGGGAGACACCCTGGCAGGTGGGCTGGCTGCAGAAGCGGACTGAGCAGGGTGGGGCCCCAGAGCCACCTGCCTCACTCACCCAAGGTGAAGCCTCTGTAGAGCTGCAGGTAGGCGGTGAAGAGGCGGGCCAGGCAGGTGAGAACCCTGCCGCTGGTCTCCCCACCGTAGATCTCGTAGCAGCAGTGGACCAGGCCGTAGGCGGAGCTTCCGTAGTGCGCCTTGTCCAGCACCCCGCACAGCAGTTCCCCTGCTCTGATGATCACCTGCGGACGGATGGCCACTGGCACTGGGTGGGGGGAGCCTCCCTCACTCCATGTCTTACTAACCTTATAACCCTCAACTGCCTCAAATTCTTGATGCAAAGAAGGGGATAAAGCAGGTGAGCACACAGAGAACAACATTCAGGGCTTCCCTGGTAGCTCAGTGGTAAAGAATTCATCCGCCAATGCAGGAGACGTGGGTTCAATCCCTGATCTGGGAATATCCCACATGCCTTGGAGCAACTAAGTCTGTGAGCCATAAGTACTGAGCCTGTACTCTAAAGCCCAGGAGCCACAACTGCTGAGGCCTGTGCTGCCCAAAAAAAGGAGCCACTGCAGTGAGAAGCCTGTGCACCACAGCTGGAGCGTAGCCTCCAGGCTCTCCGCAACTAGAGAAAAAAGCCCACGTAGCAACGAAGACCCAGCACAGCCAAAAATAAATAGCATAAAAAAAAGAACATTAAACAAAATTCTTTTTCGGGGACTACACCCCCTCCCCAACTATAGACAGTTCAGTGTGTTCCTACGTGCCCCACTCCCATCACCCATCCATTCTGACTTGGGGTCATGTATCCTTGATAAAAACTTTGTGACTGGAAAGGAGTGCATTTTGAGTCTAAATTTCATAACTGTGACCTTGGCCTAGGTACTTCCTCCCTGGAACCTTGGGAGTAAGAAACACAGAACCTTTCTAATACGCTTTAAGCACTGAATTTGTACTTTCTTAAAGCTTGTTTCAAGCATTAGAAGCTAATTTAAAGAATTTCTAGTTTGAATTTAAATTTAAAACTAAATTTAAATTTCTAGTTTAAAGGATTTCTAATTTAAAGAAAAGTGCTGCACACATTAAGCGTATGATCTACGAAGGGAAAGAAAAGGGGCAGCTTGGGTTCTATTATGAATGGCATGTGTGTTAGACCCTGCAACAAAGCCCTTGTGAGCAGGGGCCCTGGAGATACTTCCCCAGAAAGAGCACATGAGGCCCTGAAAATCTTCAATGTGGGGTCACAGTCTCACTCTCCTGCAACAGCGCTGTGTCCCCAGGGTTTGGTTGTCCTGGAGCTGCTGCTGAGGCCTGGTTCCTAGGCATGGAGCTGGGAGGTGTGAAACCTCAGCACAGGGTGATGATAGCCAGCCACTCACAGGTCTCAGGGTCTGCCTTTCCAAGCTTTGCAGAGTCAAGTTTGAGGCCTTCTGCTGGAAGAGCCTTCCCAAGCTGGTTATGGGCTTTACATAAGAGCCAAGTGCTAATGGTCGGGGATTTCCCTGGTGGTCTGGTGGCTAAGAGTCTGAGCTCCCAATGCAGGGATCTCAGGTTCAATGCCTAGGTCAAGGAACTAGATCCCGGATGCCGCAACTAAGAGTTCACATGCTGCAACTAAAGATCCCACTTGCCACAACTAAGACCTAGTACAGCCTACAGCCAAATAAATAAAAATAAAAAATATAAATCTGAAAAGGAATGCTAGTGGTTGACTCTACACAGCTCGGTACAACTCTTTCCTTCAAGGCACGACTCCTCTTTCTATACATGTGCCTCCACTTCTCTGTCTTGGTTTTAAATCAAGCCGCCTAAACCTGGGACTGGAAATCTCCAATGCACACAGCTGGGCAGCCATACCTGGGACTCGCACATGGAGTCGGGGTTAAAGCCGGGAACGAGCCGAGGAGACTCCTTCACCCAGGCCTTTCCACCGATCTTCGCCTTTCCTGACAAGTTCAGGGGGATATGGTCCTCTGGGATTATGTTGATGAGCAATGTGGACACGACCTGGAAAGAAAAAGAAGACAAAGCTGATGGAAGGAAGAAAAGCTGAGATGTTTCCTTTTAGGTCCACTTGTCTTTCTTAATCCTAAAAGGCAGACAACTCCATTCTGATGAGCTGTAGGTAAAGCAGAAAAAAAAAAAAAAAACCACCACCACCACCACCAACAAAGGGACAGTTTCTTGTCTGTGGGACAACCTGATCTCAGATTTTACTTTTCTGCTTATGTGATTTATGTATAATGTACAGCATGTGAGAGCTGGACCATAAAGAAGGCTAAGCACTGAAGAAATGAAGCTTTCAAACTGTGGTGCTGGAGAAGACTCTTGAGAGTCCCTTGGACACCAAAAGGATCAAACCAGTCAGTCCTAAAGGAAATCAACCCTGAATTCATTGGAAGGACTGATGCTGAAGCTCCAAAACTTTGGCCACCTGATATGAAGACCCAGCTCATTGGAAACGACCCTGATGCATGGAAAGATTGAGGGCAGGAAAAGAGGGTGACAGAGGATGAGATAGTTGGATAGCATCACTGACTCAATGGACATGAGTTTGAGCAAACTCTGGGAGACAGTGAAGGACAGGGAAGCCTGGTGTGCTGCAGTCCAGGGGTCACAGAGTCGGATATGACTGAGCAAGTGAACAACAACAGGATTAGAAACAAACACACACCACTAAGAACCTCACTTCTTAGAGTGCATAACCCCCTGACCTGAAAATTAAGTTCCTGAATAGACCAAGGGAAGAAAAGGAAAATAAATGGCTGTGGGCTCACAGCAGAGAAAGATTTAAATTTGTATGTGGTTTAAAAAAAAAAAAGAAAAGAAGGACAGCAGGATTGAGGGAGGCAAAGGCAGCCCTGACATGTCAGCCCCAGGACCGGGGCAAAGGTCCAGGAACGCTCATCGGAAGCATCCTTCTCCCATTTTCAGACCACATCAAAGCACGTGACAACTGTCTCATACAATCAGTTAAGATCCTCCTGCAGAATAGCGTTGACTTTCTGGCGCCAAGGAGGAAAGGATGTGAAGACTAAGAATTCAGAGCTTTCCCTCAAAAGAGCTTCACAGAGGAGGCCCAAGTATCTGACTGAGAAGCGAGCTGCAGCTGAAGCTTTGAGACTCTGGGGGTGTCCCAGTGTCCACTCCACCATACTGGTCATGAGTTGTGGGGCAAATGGTTATGCTCTCTTAGCCTTAGCATTGTGAATGTGTAGAATACAGTTACGATCTGTTCATTCATTCAGCAATTATATGTTGAGTGCTTACTATGAACCAGGCGCTGGGGGGAGTAGTGAATAAAACAGTTGCCACCCTCAACAGAGGCTCCAGTCCCAAGCGGATCCACATTCTGGAGGAAAATAAAGCAGGGAAGGAACAGCTAGGGTATAGCAGGGGGAGAAAGAATACCTGGGATTTTGAATAGGACAGGCAGGGCCTTACCACCAGGGAGCTCAGAGCTCAGAGCTCAGAGGAGGTCAGATCATTCATTTCGGGCAGGAGGCTTTTCATTCGAGTGTGAAGGATAGGTATTTGGAAGGTTTTGATCACAGGAGTGACAGGCTCAGATTCCACTTTTAGCAGGATCCCGTTCCACATACTGACCTGGCCAAAAAGTTCCTTCGGGTTTTCCCATAGCCTGTTACAGAGAAACCCGAATGAACTTTTTGGTCAACCCAACACATTCCTGGCCTGGACTTCGAGGCTATATCAATGATGCAGAAAATAAGCCTCCCAAGTGACACTGACAAGAAGACTTGGCACTTTAGAAGCAGTCATTAAGGCAACGTGAGTGGGGAGCACGCAGGATGGAGTCTCTGTGTGAGGCCCACCACAGGGCATGCTGGTGAGATGACAGCTCAGCCACCCAATGGGCTTCCACACGATTCACTGTAACAGAGCTGATCCCCGAAATCGATTTGACTAGAATTAATTTTGGCCACTTGAAAGGCTGCCGAGTCCTTCTCCTGCTTAAATTAGTATGGCCATCCATTCAATCTGTTGTTCTGAGTTGTTGCTGAGTCGTGTACAACTCTTTTACAACAACCCCATGGACTGTAGCCTGCCAGTCTCCTCTGTCCATGGGATTTCCTAGCCAAGAATACTGGAGTGGGTTGTTCTTTCCTTCTCCAAGGGACCTTCCTGACCTAGGGATCTAACCCACTTCTCCTGTGTCTCCTGCACTGGCAGGCAGATTTTTTTACCATCGAGCCACCTGGGAAGCTCTCATTCACTCTAAGTGTGTACATGCTCAAAAGGTCATGTTCGACTCTTTGCAACCCCATGTACTATAGGCTGCCAGGCTCCTCTGTCTATGGAAAATTTCCAGGCAAGAATACTGGAGCAGGTTGCCCTTTCCTCCTCCAGGGAATCTTCCCAACCCAGGGATCAAACCCATATCTCTTGGGTCTCCCGCATGGGCAGGCAGATTCTTTACCACTGCACCACCTATGCAGCTACCAACAGGAGGTCAAGGGAGGCAACCTCACAAGCAGCCCACATGGGAGCTGGGATGACCTGGGATGACCACGGGTCAGTTCTGGAGAAGCCAAGAGCATGCATTCCCAAGGAAGCAATAGGCTTGAGGCAGGCAGACCGGTTGGAGAGGTCCTGGGGTGGTGAGGGGGTGGGTAGGCGGGGCAGGGCTGGAGGGCATTGGGAGCCATCCGGTGGCATCAACAGCTCTTTGTATGCCTGTACCAGGCCCATAAAGAAGGATCTGTATGTACAAATGGGGTCAGGGCGGTTACGAGAGCAGCTGTCTTTTTATGCATGTGCACCAGGAGCTGGGGAACAGCTGACAACAACACTGTTACAGAAAGCAGACAATACTCCTTGATATCTCCGAGGAAAATGACCAGGAAGGTCTTGGCCCTCAGTCTTCACAAGGCTGGCACTGCCAGGACAGAGGGTAAGGAGAAAGGTAGGAGGGCGACTCTCCTGGGATGCTGACTACGAGCTGCACTTAAACCACAGTGCCACATGCGCAGTGGAACTGCCAGCTGGGCACAGTCAGGATGGAAAGTCTGGGAGAAGGGTAACACATGCAGCCATATACATGTAAGGAAGGGAGATGGACCTGCCACTTCATCTGCAAAATCAAGGGAGCAGGAAAAGTATCTGACAATCTCAATACCCTTTCACAACACAAACGGTCAACAGATTAGGAATAGGCGGCAACATCATCCACCTGATAAAGGGGAGGCACTGATGTAAAAACCACCACTGCCATTTTCAGCGAGCAAAGATGATGCTTTCTAAGATCAGGAACAAGGAAAGAATGCATGCTCTTGCCACTCTACTCAATAATGTTCTAGAGGTTTAAGTCAGGGCAATTAGGCATGGAAAGAAGAAAAGGCTTTCAGATTGGAGAGTAAGAAAGAAAACAACCTCTGAATGCAGATGGCATAACCTTATACAGAGAAAACCTGAAAGAATTCAGAAGAACTTGTTAGCGCTAGTAAATGACTTGAGCAAAACCAGAAGATACAAGATCAATATTCAAAAATCAATCATATTTCTATACATTAACAATGAACAATCTGAAAATGAAATTAGAAAAACAACTCCATGTACAATAGAATCACAAAGAATAAAATACTCAGGAATTAATTCAACCAAAGAAGTCTAAGACTTTTAAGTGGAAAACAATAACATACTATTGAAAGAAGTTAAAGAAGATCTAAGTAAATGAAAAGACATCATGGATTGGACGACTTAATATTGTTAAGGTGGCAACACTTTCCAAATTGATCTACATATTCAATGCAATCCCTATTAAAATTCCAACTTGCATAACTGACAAGTTGACCCTAAATTTCAAATGGGAATGCAAGGGACCCCAAATGGTCAAAACAATCTTGAGAAAGTAGACAAAGCTGAAGGACTCATATATCCAGATTTAAAATTTATTACAAAGCTACAGTAATCAAGACATGGCTTCCCAGGTGGCATGAGTGGTAAAGAACCCACCTGCAATGCAGGAGACATAAGACATGGGCTCGATCTCCGGGTTGGGAAGATCCCCTGGAGGAGGGCATGGCAAATAGTATTCTTGCCTGGAGAATCCCAAGGACAGAGGAGCCTGGTGGGCTACAGTCCATGGGGCCACAAAGAGTCGGACACAACTGAAGCAACAGCACACAGCACTCACTGGCATAGACAGACATACTGACCAATGGAAGAGAAATAAGAGTCTAAAAGTAAACCCATACCTCAGTGGCTAATTGATTTTTAACAAGAGTGCTAAGAACATTCAATGGGAAAAGAATAGTTTTATTAACAAATGATGCTGAGACAACTGCATATCTACCAACAAAAGAATAAAGGTGGACCCCTATCTCATAATACACAGAAAAATTAACTGAAAATGTATCAAAGACATAAATGTCAGGGAGAAAACCATAAAACTCTTAGTTGGAAACACAGCTGTAAATCTGTGTGACCTTGGAATTGGCAAACGTTTCTAAGATATAACACCAAAAGTACAAGGAACAAAAAAAAAGTTGATAAATAGGATTTCATAAAAATTTTTAAAAATTATGTGTCAGAGGACACTGTCAAGAAAGAAAAAAAGAACCCATACAATGGGAGAAAATACCTGTGTTATCATATATGTGAGACAGATCTGGTAGCCAGAATATACAAAGAAATGTTAGAATTTAACAATAAAAAGACAAATAACCCAATGAATAAGTGGGCAAAGGGCATAAATAGACATATCTCCAAAGAAGATATTACAAATGGCCAGTAAGCACATGAAAAGCTGCTCAATATTATTAATCATTCAGCTCAGTTCAGTTCAGTTCAGTCACTCAGTCATGTCTGACTCTTTGCGACCCCATGAATCGCAGCACGCCAGGCCTCCCTGTCCATCACCAACTCCCAGAGTTTACTCAAACTCACATCCATCGAGTCAGTGATGCCATCCAGCCATCTCATCCTCTGTCATCCCCTTCTCCTCCTGCCCCCCAATCCCTCCCAGCATCAGGATCTTTTCCAATGAGTCAACTCTTCACATGAGGTGGCCAAAGTATTGGAGTTTCAGCTTCAGCATCAGTCCTTCCAATGAACACCCAGGACTGAACTCCTTTAGGATGAACTGGCTGGATCTCCTTGCAGTCCAAGGACTCTCAACAGTCTTCTCCAACACCACAGTTCAAAAGCATCAATTCTTCAGCGCTCAGCCTTCTTCACAGTCCAACTCTCACATCCATACATGATCACTGGAAAAACCATAGCCTTCACTAGACGGACCTTTGTTGGCAAAATAATGTCTCTGCTTTTTAATATGCTGTCTGGGTTGGTTATAACTTTCCTTCCAAGGAGTAAGCGTCTTTTAATTTCATGGCTGCAATCACCATCTGCAGTGATTTTGGAGCCCAGAAAAATAAAGTCTGACACTGTTTCCCCATCTATTTCCCATGAAGTGATGGGACCAGATGCCATGATCTTTGTTTTCTGAATGTTGAGCTTTAAGCCAACTTTTTCACTCTCCACTTTCACTTTCATCAAGAGGCTTTTTAGTTCCTCTTCACTTTCTGGCATAAGGGTGATCAAATTGCCAACATCTGCTGGATCATGGAAAAAGCAAGAGAGTTCCAGAAAAACATCTATTTCTGCTTTATCGACTATGCCAAAGCCTTTGACTGTGTGGGTCACAATAAACTGTGGAAAATTCTGAAAGAGATGGGAATACCAGCCCACCTGACCTGCCTCTTGAGAAACCTGTATGCAGGTCAGGAATCAACAGTTAGAATTGGACATGGAACAACAGACTGGTTCCAAATAGGAAAAGGAGTTCGTCAAGGCTGTATATTGTCACCTGCTTATTTAACTTATACTAATCATTAGGGAAAGGCAAATGAAAACCATAATGAAAGACTACTTCACAAGATGGTTATTTTATTTTATTATTATTATTATTTGGCTGTGCCACTTGCTTATAAGATCTTAGATCCCTGACCAGGGTTCAAACTCAAGCCCTGGCAGTGAAAGTGCCAAGTCCTAATCATTGCACTGCCAAAGAACTCCCCTAAGATGGTTATTTTAAAAACAAAAGAAAAATAAATGTTGGTGAATATGGAGAAATTGGAACCCTCATGTCCTGTTGGTGGGGATGTAAAATTGTAAGCTGCCTTGGAAAACAGTTTGGTAGTTCCTCAAAAAAGTTAAACACAGAATTCCCATATGACTCAGTGACTTCTCTCTTAGCTATATATTCAAGAGAATTGAAAGTACATGTTCATATAAATGAGTGCATCAGTTTCATGCACCAGTTATGCATGAATATTCATTACAGCCTTATTTGTAACAGCCAAAAAGTGGAAACAAGCCAAATTATCCATTTGTCAACTGACAAGTGAATAACATGTGGAATATCCATACAATTGAATATTATTCAGCTATGAAAAGAAATGAGGTACTGTTTATGCTACAACATGGATGAATCTTGAAACTATTATGTTAACTAAAAGAGACAAGACATTTTTATGAAATGTCTCAAACAGGAAAATCAATAGGGACAGAAAGTGACTGCCAGGGGATGGGGGAGGGTGGAATTAAGGCTGAATGCTAACAGGAACAGAGTTTCTTTTGGGGATTATGGAAATATTTTTGAATTAGACAGTAGAAATGGTTGCACCACAGAGAATATACTAAAAATAAGCACTGAATTACACACTTACTAAAAATGGTAAAGTTTATGGTATGAATTATATTTCAATTAAAAAAACAAACAAACAAGGGTGGCAGACAAGATTCTGGGTCTCCTCCTGCACTGATATTGTAGAAGTGTATAATTTACTTTCTGGTCATAAACTATGCTAGGAATAATAGACCATCCACAATATTCTCAGGGAACTAAGATCCCACAAGTTGCATGGCATGGCCAAACAGGAAAATAACTGAACACTCATTAAATATTTGCCATTAGAGGGACAGTTAAATCAACTAGAGAATATCCATATTACCGGGTACAACACAGAATGGGTTAAGAAGAGTGAAGTCAATCCACATGTGCAGAGAATGAACCCTACAATAGACTATTATCATAACATGCCTACTCAGTCATGTCTGACTCTTTGTGACCCCAAGGACTATAGCCTGCCAGGATCCTCTGTCCATAGAATTTTCCAGGCAAGAATACTAGAGGGGTTGCCATTTCTTACTGCAGGGGATCTTCCGGATCCAGGGGTCGAACCCACATCTCCTGCATTGGCAGGCAGATTCTTTGATCACTGTGACATCTGAGAAGCCCACAGATCATTAAGTGAACTAAGTATGTCACAAAGCAATTACAAGAAACATTGTATCACCCCAGCACATGAAAAGAGTTAAATAAACTTCTTGCTATATCTGAAGTATGTTAGGGTGGTTCAAATGGCCTGAAATAATGGGATTTCTTAAAATAATGGAAATAATGGCATTCCCTTTGGAGGATCTGACAGCTCATTTAAAGTAAGCCATCTTACAGCTCAGTTAAAACTGAGGTTCACATACCTACGGATAAGGAAAATTCATGTCTCAGGCAACAGAATAACATGGATAAAGAAGCATTCTTAAATACAAACTCAAAATTGACTATCAAATTTAATCATGGTTCATGGTTCCCCTGAGTAGGTACATGATTTCATTTTTATTTCTTCTCTGTGAGAGTATGCACAGAGAAGATGAACAATGGAATTGGAGACAGAAGAAATTTTTCCTTTTTCCTTTGATATTACTATCTCTTTAAATAAAAACTTACATTACACTTCTATAGTTAATAAATGAAATCAGCAAGGTTGTGGAGTACAAGGACAATACACAAAATTACTTGTATTTTTATATACTAACCATAAACAAATAGGAAATTCAATAAATAAAATCATCTATAATAGCAATATCTAGGAATGAATCTAACGAAAGATAAACAAGACTTCTATGTCACTGAAAGAATGGAATATTCAGTACTGGAAATATGTCCATTCTCCCTAAAGTGATCTGTAGCTGCAATGTAATTCCAACAAAACTCTTTGTAGCTATTTTTTGGCAGAAATGTACAAGATGGCTTTGAAATTTATATGGAAATTCATGGGGCCAAGAATATTCAAGACAGTCATGAAAAACAATGTAGTATAGTATAGTCTCTATCAAAAATCAAAACTTATTATAAAGCTACAATAATTAAGAGTGTAGTATCGGTGCAATGGAATCAAACAACCAAAGGAACTGAAATGAAGCCAGTAGACCTACATGTATGCAATTAGTTGATTTAGGACACAAGAGATACCAAAGAGCAGAGGAAAAGCAAACATCTTCTTATCAATTACGTCACATCAACGGGATAGTCCTACAGGAAAAAAATGAATCCTGACCCCTACCTCACATCAACACACCCACAAAAACCAACTCTGGGCAGAAGTAGACCTAAACATGAATGGTAAAACAATAAAACTGCTAACAGAGATACAGGGAAATATCTTAATAACCTTGAGGCAGGCAAATAATTTTTATACAGGACTAGCCATAAAAGGCTGGAGAAGGAAATGGCAACCCACTCCAGTGTTCTTGCCTGGAGAATCCCAGGGACGGGGGAGCCTGTTGGGCTGCCAGCTATGGGGTTGCACAGAGTCGGACACGACTGAAGCGACTTAGCAGCAGCAGCAGCCATAAAAGGCAAAGCCTGGTGAATTATATTACATAAAATAAAGAACTTCTGATCATTAGAAAACAGCATTAAGTGAAAGGGCAAAAAGGCTAGCCATCAAGTAGAAGGTATTTGTAATATCTATAACCTGGTAATGGACCTACACAAGGATAGACTTCTAAAACTCTTATCTATTAATAAGAGAATGGCATAGGATTGAAAAAAGGCAAAAGCCTTGAACAGGAACTTCACAAAAGGTGAGATCCCATGGCCATAAGGATATAAAGAGGTGCTCAAACTCATTCGTTACTGGGCATGCTAAGTCGCTTCAGTTGGGTCTGACTCTGTGTGACGCTATGGACTGTAGCCCACCAGGCTCCTCTGTCCATGGGATTCTCCAGGCAAGAACACTAGAGTGGGTTGCCATGTCCTCCTCCAGGGGATCTTCCCAACCCATGGATCGAACCAACGTCTCTTACTTCTCTTGCATTGGCAGGCAAGTACTGCTGAGAATAAGGAGCAACCATAACTCTCCTGCCCTGCTGATGGAGGTGTAAACTGCTACAATCACTTTGGAAAACTGTTTACTCAATTATCTATTATAGGTGAAGGTAGATTTTATGACTCAGCAGTTTGATTCCCTGGTATTTACCCATGAAAATGCATACATATGTTCAATAAGAGACATATACAAAAATGTTCATAGCAGCTCTATTTGTAACAGCCAAATGAAGTTGACTGAAGATAACCCAAACATCCATTAATGGTAAAGTGAACAAGTATATAATGGTTTAGTCACATAATATAAGAAAACCACTCAAGAGGCTGTATGAAATGTCCTGGAAAAACAGTCTAAGACTTAACTTTTTAAGGCAGTACAAATAAATTTCCCAAGCTAAGTTCCTTATCTCCTGATCCAAAACATGGCTTTCCTCTGTAGAATTAGACTGGGTCACTAACAAATTCTTATGCAGTGCAATAACTGTTCCCTTCTTTCACCTACTTGTACAGAAATAACAGCCTGTACCAACCTTTCAAGAAACCCGGAAAAATCTCAACTGTGACATAAATAAAATCTGGGCCTATTTTCTAATTTTACTTGGTTATACAGTAAGCAGAGCCCAGGAATGTTAAATTATTCCTAACACAAACCAAATTATTCTATCATTTTGATCTTTTTTGTATCAAATTTTTGCTCATATACATTTTTAACATGGTTCTGTTATTATGCATAGAACTGTGTAGTCTATTTCTTCTTTCAACATTACGTTGAAAATTTTCCAGACTGTCACACAATGCTTTAAAGCCACTATTTTAAACTACACAAAGCTTCCCTGGTGGCTCAGACAGTAAAGAATCCGCCTGCATGTGGGAAACCTGTGTTCAATCCCTGCATTTGGAAGATCCCCTGGAAGAGGGCATGGCAACCCACGCCTGTATTCTTGCCTGAAGAATCCCCATGGACAGAGGAACCTGGCGAGCTACAGTCCATGGGGTTGCAAAGAGTCGGACACGACTGAGTGACTAAGCACAGCACAGAGCAATATCTTAATAAACGTCCCACAATTTACACAGCCCCAGTGCTGAGTATCTAGGTTTTTCTAATATTCCACCACTATAAACCATCATGTCATGGACTGCTTTTTTCAAGTAGCTTTTATCAATACTACATTTCAGATGATTTCCTTTGGCTGGATTCTCAGACTGAGGTGGATGAACGTATCTGTAGCTCTAGTTATGTAGTCTTTGTCTACTATTTGGTTCTATTTTGAACACACTGCTTACGTTTAAACAAAATTCTAATAAATTCTGGATGGTTCAGTTCAGTTCAGTCACTCAGTCGTGTCCTACTCTTTGCGACCCCATGAACGCCAGGCCTCCCTGTCCATCACCAACTCCCAGAGTTTATCCAAACCCATGTCCAATGAGTCGGTGATGCCATCCAACAATCTCATCCTCTGTCGTCCCCTTCTCCTCCCATCCTCAATCTTGCCCAGCATTAGGGTCTTTTCAAATGAGTCAGCTCTTCACATCAGGTGGCCAAAGTATTACAGTTTCAGCTTCAACATCAGTCCTACCAATGAACACCCAGGACTGATCTCCTTTAGGATGGACTGACTGGTTGTATCTCCTTGCAGTCCAAGGGACTCTCAAGAGTCTGCTCCAACACCACAGTTCAAAAGCATCAATTCTTCGGCACTCAGCTTTCTTTACAGTCCAACTCTCACATCCATACATGACCACTGGAAAAACCACAGCCTTGACTAGACGGATCTTTGTTGGCAAAGTAATGTCTCTGCTCTTCAATATGCTGTCTAGGTTGGTCATAGCTTTCCTTCCAAGGAGTAGGCGTCTTTTAATTTCATGGCTGCAATCACCATCTGTAGTGATTTTGCAGCCCAGAAAAATAAAGTCAGCTACTGTTTCCACTGTTTGCCCATCTATTTGCCATGAAGTGATGGGACTGGATGCCATGATCTTAGTTTACTTAACACTTAAAATCCCTTTATTTCTAAGATAAGTTGAGATGGCTTACAAAACAAACATACATAAAAAAGAAACAATAAAAAATTATAAACAGGAATAATAAGTGGACAAATAAATGTTGTTGATGTTTAGTCACTAAGTTTAGTCACTAAGCTGTGTACAACTTTTTCATGACCCCATGGACTATAGCCGGCCAGGCTCCTCTGTCCATGGGATTCTCCAGGCAAGAATACTGAAGTGGGTTGCCATGCCCTCCTCCAGGGGATCTTCCCAACCCAGGGGTCAAACCCACATCTCCTACATTGGCGGGTGGATTTCTTTACCACTGAGCCACCAGGGAAGCCTGGACAAACACATATATCCAACTAAATTAGGGGTAGCAAACTACAGCCTATAGACCAAACGTGGCCCACCATCTGTTTTTGTAAAAAAGAAGCTGAAATGAATCACAGTCAGGCTCATTCCAAAGCCCTGTCTATGTCTGCTTTCACATTATCATGGCAGAACTGAGCAGCTGTAATTTACAGATCGTATGGCCAACAAAGCCTAAAATATTTTCTATCTGGCTTTTATAACAAAAGCTTACCAATTCCTGAACCAGACTATCCATAATTACAGATTTTAATCTTAAACTGCAAAATTCCCCTACTATTCTGTTAAATCAACTTCTGTTTCTGGTCAGGATAGAGCCATGGTGACCTGATTTCACATCCACCAGAAATAACAATAACAAAAGCAGACACGAATATGAAACAGTGGTTTCAATACAATGGACATTAGGAAATGAAGGACAGAGAACAGCAAGGATATAGTAGACTTGAACCTTGTTTTGCTGTTGTTCAGTCACTCAGTCTTGTCCAACTCTGTGACCCCATGGACTGCAGCACGTCAGGCTTCCCTGTCCATCATCGACTCTGGGATCTTGCTCAAATTCAGGTCCACTGAGTCAGTAATTGACCATCTTTATCCTCTGTTGTCCCCTTCTCCTGCCCTCAGTCTTTCCCAGCATCAGGGTCCTCTCCAATGAGTCAGGTCTTCACATCAGGTGGCCAAAACATTAATGCTTCAGCTTCAGCATCGGTCCTTCTAATTAATATTCAGGGTTGATATCCTTTAGGATTGACTGGTTTGATCTCCTTGCAGTCCAAGGGACTCTCAAGAGTTCTCCAATACCACAGTTCAAAAGCATCAATTCTTTGGCTCTCAGATTTCTTTATCGTCCAACTCTCACATCCATACGTGACTACTGGAAAAACTGTAGCTTTGACTAGACGGACCTTTGTTGGCAAAGTAATGTCTCTGCTTTTTAATATGCTGTCTAGGGTGGTCATAGCTTTTCTTCCAAACAGAAACCATCTTTTAATTTTATGGCTGCAGTCACAACCTGCAGTGATTTTGAGCCCAAGAAAATAAAGTCTCTCACTGTTTCCAATGTTTCCTCTTTAGTTGCCATGAAGTGATGGGACCGGATGCCATGATCTTCATTTTTTGAATGTTGAGTTTTAAGCCAGCTTTTTCACTCTCCTCTTTCACCTTCATCAAGAGGCTCTTTAGTTCCTCTTCCCTTTCTGAAATAAGGGTGGTGTCATCTGCATATCTGAGGTTATTGATATTTCTCCCAGCAATCTTGATTCCATCTTGTGCTTCATCCAGCCTGGCATTTTGCATGATGTACTCTGCATGTAAGTTAAGTAAGCAGGGTGACTATATACAGCCTTGACATCTCCTTTCCCAATTTGGAACCAGTCCATTGTTCCATGTCCAGTTCTAACTGTTGCTTCTTGACCTTCATACAGGTTCTCATGAGGCAGGTAAAGTGGACTGGTATTCCCATCTCTTTTAAGAATTTTCAGATTTTTTGTGATTCACACAAAGGCTTTGGATAGTGAATAAAGCAGATGTTTTTCTGGAACTCCCTTGTTTTTTCTATGATTCAATGGATGTTGGCAATTTGATCTCTGGATCCTCTGCCTTTTCTAAATCCAGCTTGAACATCTGGAAGTTCACGGTTCACGTACTACTGAAGCCAGGCTTTGGGAATTTTGAGCATTACTTTGCTAGCATGTGAAATGAGTGCAATTGTGCAGTAGTTTGAACATTTTTTGGCATTTCTCTTCTTTGGGATTGGAATGAAAACTGATCTTTTCCAGTCCTGTGGCCACTGCTGAGTTTCTTGTATTTGCTGGCATATTGAGTGCGGCACTTTCACAGTGTCATCTTTTAGGATCTGAAATAGCTCAGCTGGAATTCCATCACCTCCACTACCTTTGTTCGTAGTGATGCGTCCTAAGGTTCACTTGACTTCACACTCCAGTATGTCTGGGTCTAGGTGAGTGATCACACCATCACGGTTGCCTGGATCAATAAGATCTTTTTTGTAGTTCTGTGTATTCTTGCCACCTCTTCTTAATATCTTCTGCTTCTGTTAGGTCCACACCATTTCTGTCCTTAATTGTGCCCACCTTTGCAGGAAATGTTCCCTTGGTATCTCTAATTTTCTTGAAGAGATCTCTAGTTTCTCCCATTCTATTGTTTTCCTCTATTTCTTTTATTGTTCACTTAAGAAGGCTTTTTTATCTCTCCTTGCTATTCTTTGGAACTCTGCATTCAGATGGGTGTATCTTTCCTTTTCTCCTTTGCCTTTTGCTTCTCTTCTTTTCTCAGCTACTAGTAAGGCGTCCTCAGACAGGCATTTTGCCTTTTTGCATTTCTTTTTCTTGGGGATGGTTTTGATCACCACCTCCTGTACAAGGTCATGAACTTCCATCCACTGTTCTTCAGACTTGAACCTAACTGACATTTATAGAGCACTTCATCCAACACAGCAGAATACTTGTGATTTTTAAGGACACACAGATCATTTCCCAATACAGACTATCTTTGAAGCCACAAAACAAATCTCAGTAATTTGAAAAGGATTCAAGTTATTCAAGGTATGTTTTCTGGCCACTGTGGAATTAAAATTGCAATCAATAGTATACATATCTGGAAAATTCTTAAATATTTGGAAACTAAATCAAAGATTTCTATGTATCTCAGAGGTTAAAAAAAGAAATAAAAAAGGCATTGAGCAAGTCTTTTGAAGTGAATAAAAATACAATATATTCAGTGGAAATTTTATATATAAAATGCCAATATTAAAACAGGAAAAAAGTCTCAAATTACTGACTTCAGTTCCAACCTTAAGTAACTAGAAAAAGAAAGGCAAATCAAACCCAAAGTAAGCAGAAGAAAGGAAATAAAAAAGATGAAAGTGAAATAAATGGAACAGAAACAGAAAAATAGAGAAAGTCAATAAAAGCCGGTTCTTTGAGAATAAAACTCAGAGCAAACTGATCAGGAAAAAGAGAGAAGACATAAATTATCACTATCAGGAATGAGAGAGGGGACCACTTTCAGGTTCCACAGACAGTAAAGGAACATAAAAGAGTATGATGAATAATTTCATGCCTATAAATCCAACAATTTAGATGAAAAGGACAAATTCCTAGAAAAAAACAAAGCAGTAAAGCTCATCCAAGAAGAGATGAACTAAACAGCCCTACATGTAATTAGAAAAACAGAAATTTTAGTTAAAAATAGCCTTCCTAAAGAGAAAACATCATGAGAAACGCTGGCTGGAGAAGCACCAGCTGGAATCAAGATGCCAGGAGAAATATCAATAACCTCAGATATGCAGATAACACCACCCTTATGGCAGAAAGTGAAGAGGAACTAAAGAGCCTCTTGATGAAAGTGAAAGAGGAGAGTGAAAAAGCTGGCTTAAAGCTCAACATTCAGAAAACTCTGGTCCCATCACTTCATGGCAAATAGATGGGGAAACAGAGGAAACAGTGGCTGACTATTTTTCTGGGCTCCAAAATCACTGCAGATGGTGACTGCAGCCATGAAATTAAATGACACTTACTCCTTGGAAGGAAAGTTATGACCAACCTAGACAGCATATTCAAAAGCAGAGACATTACTTTGCCAACAAAGGTCCGTCTAGTCAAGGCTATGGTTTTTCCAGTGGTCATGTATGCATAGGAGAGTTGGACTGTGAAGAAAGCTGAGCACCGAAGAATTGATGCTTTTGAACTGTGGTGTTGGAGAAGACTCTTCAGAGTCCCTTGGACTGCAAGGAGAACCAGTCCATCCTAAAGGAGATCAGTCCTGGGTGTTCATTGGAAGGACTAATGTTGAAGCTAAAACTGCAATATTTTGGCCACCTGATGCAAAGAGCTGACTCATTGGAAAAGACCCTGATGCTGGGCAAGATTGAGGACGGGAGGAGAAGAGGATGACAGAGGATGAGATTGTTGGATGGCATCACTGACTCAATGGACATGGGTTTGGGTGGACTCCAGGAGTTAGTGATAGACAGGGAGACCTGGTGTGCTGTGGTTCATGGGGTCGCAAAAAGTCAGACACGACTGAGCAACTGAACTGAACTGAAAGAGAAAATTCTAGGTCCAGATGACTACATTGGTGAATTCTACCAAACACTTAAGGAAAAAATAATATCCGTATTGTACAAACTCTTACAGAAAACTGAAGAAGCCAATGTTTCTATGAAGCCAATGTTAACCCCAATAGCAAAACCAGGTAAATGCATGACAAGAAAAGAAAACCATCCATCAAAATTCCTCATGTACACTGATGCAAAAACTTCTGAACAAAAATTTAGCAAATACTATCTCATAACCAAGTAAGGTTTATCCCAGAAATACAAGTTGGCTTAATAAGAAAACCAGTCAAATACCAGGTCCATGGATTTAAAGAACTGCAGAGGCGGGTGAGACCTAGAGCTCATCAACCTGAACACTTTTGCTTTGTAAATAATGAACTGAGGCCCACTGAACCAAGATCACATAATTGATTAAGTATAATATGATGCTCTGGGTGTCAGAAAGTCCTGAGTTTGAATCTCAACTCTACCTCCTAAGTAACAACTTCTCCAAACCTCGTTATCCTCATCTGGTGATAATGGTGATAAATGGTGATAATGATAGTGTCTGCATCACAGGGTGGTTGTGAGGGTTAAGTAATCTAACATATTTGAAGCACTCCCAACAAACATAACTACTGCTACCATCAGCACCACTGCCTATTACCACCATATCTAGACGATGAGGTCAGTGTTAAGTTAGAAGTTTCAGTTAGAAGCAAAGGACAGAAAATATGTAGTTGTAGACCCTCCTTTGAAACCATCCACACCCGAAACTCTATCAAAGAGATATTGTTTGATTTGTCATTTCTGTTTCTGGCCTGGACTCTCCTGGGAACAAAACCTTTTTACTGAGTGGCCAGTTTCCTTTTTTTTTTAATAAATATCCACCATTTGTTTGCCCCTAATTACCTGCTTTCCTGTCCACAGAGGAAAGGGCTTCAGGATGGCAGGAGGAAAGAGCTTCACACGCCCCACTTTGTCTGTGAGTCCTCGGAACACCAGCTCCATATACTGCTCCCGGTTGAAAAAGCAGCCTCGAATGGTCATGTTTGCTCCTGAAACCATGTGATCTTGGATCAGCCCCGCCAATGGCTGGCCATCCTACAAACCAAAACAGGTAAGAGAAGGACAAATTTAAAAAAAAAAAAACAAAAAAAAACCAGAAGGCACATTCTAATTCTTAGTCCTGTGCTTGGGAGCCACCCACTAGCAACAGCCCTCCTTACATCCCCATGTTGTCCAGTCATGGCCACCTAGCCAGTGCTTGGGCCTCCCATCTTGAGAGCTCCCAGAGCACGTGACCAGGGCTTCCTGACCGGCTCCCACCTTCGCCTTTTGCCCACTGTTCTATACCAAAAGTGCTTCAAACTCCTGCAGGCCCCCTGGCCTTCTCTCCCTAATCCCATCTGCTTCTCGTTAACTTCGGCATATTTCTGGCATTTACGCATAAATTCAGTCTGGCTGCTGTTGGCTGTGTTCTTGTTTTTATATTTTGGTTTTATGCTTTGGTGTTTTTCACACATTTCTGGCCTGGTTCTCCTCTAAATCAGTCACCCATTCAACAAATATTTATGGAGAGCCTACTGTATGCCGAGGCACTGGATGAGACCAACCTTCAGTCTGTTTTAGTGGCTAAAACACACAGATCCCTCACAATGAGGAAGAGCTAGACGGTGAACAAATGACTGGAGAGATACATTATTACAAAGAATTTTAAACGCCTGTGGAGGAAAAGAATGGGATGGGTCATCACATAGATTTGGGATAGGAGGGGACAGTCAGGAATGGTCTCTCTGGGGGCATGGACAGTACGTCAGTTTGGCCTGCGGACTGACCTGGACTCAGCCAACGCAGAGACCTGGGGGTTTGGGGAGAGGTTCCTTGAGTGAGTCATGGGTGGAGGTGGGGCTTTGACGTACGTGACTGCAGAAGGAAAGGGTGCTTGATGTCAGTGTGTCTTCACGATCTTGCATGTATTCATGGTAGGGTGTTATCCACCAGATGCCAAAACATGGGCTTTTAGAGAGTTCCCTGGTGGTCCAGTGGCTAGGACTCGGCCCTTCCATTGCCATGGTCCCAAGTTCAGTCCCTTGTCAGGGAACTAAGACCCCACAAGAACTTCAATAGGGCCAAAAAACCCCCAAAAAAACCCAAAGCCAAGGGCTTTTATAACAGCCCCAGTTTGGATGGATACATTCATCTTTTCTGATCCCCAGTCTCCTGAACCCTATCTGCCAGGTCTGCAGTCATGGCAACATAAGGCACACTAAGGTAAAAATAGACTTGCCCACTGACATTTATTAAGAAGGCGTTTTTACTGACTTTTCCCTGTTTATAGGAACTAGAGAAAAATCTTGGGTCTAAAGATTGTTATCATTTGCTTATTTGTTAAATACTGTCCAATATTATGGCTGTATTGCATAACTAAGGAACTCTAAAGTGCAGCCATGGAGAAGTGCCAGGAATTTAGCCACACGCACTAATTTAAAGGCTAAAAAGGATGCTTGTCAAACAGTCTAAATACCGTGGCAATGGGCTTTATGTAAACTCAGAGATAATTATTACCGAGGAGCCAGATAGGTGTTGCAGACAGAGGGCGAGATCATATGGGGCACGCAGCCCTTCTTATGAAGGCCTTGAGTTATGAACACAGACAAAAAATTATACTCTGCAACTTGTTCCAAAGGCAAGGTCTCATTTTGCTTAGGGGAAAAACTGAAAAGAGTATTAAGCATTTGACTCATCCCACAGCTCTTTGGGGGCTTCCCTGGTGACTCAGTGGTTAAAGAATCTGCCTGCAATGCAGGAGACATGCATTGATCCCTGGGTTGGAAGGATCCTTAGGCAAGGAGATTGCAACCCACTCCAGTATTCTTGCCTGGAAAATCCCATGGACAGAGGGGCCTAGCAGGCTACAGCCCATGAGGTCCCAAAGAGTCAGAAATGACTGAGCTACTAAGCAATAACAGTCTTTGGGGGCAGATATAGATTTTGCCTTTTTTTTTTTTCCTTTAAAGAACATAATTACAAGTTACAGGATCTAGTCAGTGCCTTCTCTTTCTGTCTAGAGTTTTCCATGACTAGAAAATTACCTATATGGCTAAACTGCTTTCAATGCAATAAGCATGAATTCTAGGGAGGAGTGCTGATTAAAGCAATTTACTAAGGGTCTACTTATAATGCTGAATTTTCTAAATCTGCTTAGGATCAGAAAGACTATCTCTTGATCAAAAACCCACATAATTGTCAGCTATCCTATTCCACTTAACATCACAGCAAAACGACATTACAATAGATGTCTTTGGTCAGGATTCTTAGAGAATTAGGGTATTCTGTGACTTGAATTTTCTAGCTGAGTAAGTCAAAGTCAGGAAAGTACGTCTCAAGCCTTGTTAAAAAAACTTTCCATGAAGCAGTGGCCCTTAATAGATAAAACAAACAGAAGGGAAAAAAGGAAGAATCCACAAAGAAACATATAAATGAAAAAGTGTAACTGTTTTCTTGGAAAGGAAATAGATCAAGTTCCCTTCATCTATTTTAAGAAGACAACAAACAACTCTATTAAATACATAAAACTAACAATAAAATGTACTTAAATTGGGGACTATGGTTAGTCAAGGAAAAGAAACCTAAAAAATAGAGAAGAAATGGGACAATGAACAAAGAGAAAAGAAAACAATAGGGAAATAAAATACATCAAGAAAAATTAACAAAAAATGGCTTTCCTGGATTAAGAAAACTGACTCTCGCCATCTCAGGACTTTGCCATCAAAGTACATGCTTCATTTTTATGCGTGTAGGTGTGTGTGTGTGTTAAGTCACTTCAGTCGTGTCCAACTCTTTGTGGTCCTAGGGACTGTAGCCCACTAGGCTTCTCTGTCCTTGGGATTTCCCAGGCAAGAATACTGGAGTGAGTTGCCATGCCCTCCTTGAGGGGATCTTCCCTACACAGGGATCAATCGCACATCTTTTACGTCTCCTGTATTGGCAGGTGTGTTCTTTACCACTAGCGCCACCTGGAAAGCCCTTCATTTTTATAACTATCACCAAAAATAGGATTTCTCCTCTTGGCACTTACACTAAGGGCTTACACAACATTTATCAAGAATCAAAAGCTCTTTACCGCTGACAAAAGAAGGTGTCTGAAAGTAAAGTGAATTCTCAGGTCATCTCCGAGAATTGTCTTGTTTTTGTTTCTTACCTTTTTTTTCCTGATTTTTCTTTTCTTTTTTTTTTTAACTGCACAGGTGGCATGTGGGATCTTAGTTCCCAGACCAGGGATAAAACCCTTGCCCCCTGCAGGGGAAGTTCAGAGTCTTAATCACCGGAACACCAGAGAAGTCCCATTTTTTACTTTTTAAGAAATTAATTTATTGATGAGACTTTATTTTTGTTCTATCTCTGACCCTATACTCACAGGCAGGTGAGCATGTGATGAGGCACATCTGAAATTAAATAGGCCAGCCCTTTGCAGGACACAGTGTACGCAATGAGCAATGAAGTCACCTATTCCATCTTATTCAATGAAAATCAAGTCTACATTGGTCTAGTGAATACTCAAGTTCACTGGCCTAAGCACTTCAGAGCACCCCAACTCTTCATGAGGCTAATGTCCAGAGGTCACTCTGCCAGCAAAAAAAATTAACCATCTGCTGTTTACTGGTAGTGTCCACCGTGATAAAATGTGACATTCTCTCTAGCAGGCTAGACAACTGGCACAGTCCTGTTAGTCACTTCTTTCCACAGACCCTCACCCAGGCCCAGCCTCACCTGTCAAGGAGGACTAAGAACACAGGAGGCTGAGCACACAAGCTTGGCGGGGTCAAAGGTGCTAGGTTCGAGTCCCAGCTTCTTCACTGGCTGACAAGTCACTCACCTGTGTTTCCTCACCTGAAAACTGCACCTGCCGCCTAAGGCTGTGGTGAGGACTAAGCCAGAATGTTGCAGACTGCTCAGAGTGGTACCTGAGGCACACGGAGTGCTCAGGACAAAGTAGCTTTTATTGCCACCACCATCACAGCTACAACTGACGTAATTTACATGAAAACATAAAAGGCCAATTTTCAAATTAGTCAATTTCCTTATAATTATTTCTTCTAAACTATTAATGTAAAAAATTTTTGTTTAATGTTTTTCTTTTTGGCTGCACCACAAGGCATACAGGATCTTAGTTCCCCAACCAGAGATCAAACCCATACCTCCTGCAGTAGAAGCTCGGAGTCTTAACCACTGGACCATCAGGAAACCCGTTAGTAAAAATTAATCAAACTATTTCTTCTAATTTCTTGGGGACCTGAGTGGGCCCCTTAACCCCTCCTGCTTACGGTCAGCCCCTTCACTAATCAATAGCCAGCCAAGGTGGGCAGAAAAGGGAAAGAAAGTTATGTTCAACTAACTGGATCTACAGGAAGCCACACTGGTGTGTCTGGTAGGAAAAGAGGCTGGAATGCTGGGATTCTGGTCACCTGCCTGGTTCTCCAGGTGGGATAGGGGAAGAGAAATTCCCAGGAGGAGAGGTCACTAACTGATAGGGGACAATCTCTAAGCAGCCTCTATGCTTACTGGGTGCAGATGTCTCTGTCTCTTCTGTGGAAGGGTGGCAGGGCCCACGCCAGGGAAAGGAAGAAAAGCCACAAAGATCTGGGAGCTCCTGGCCCCTCCTCCCCACCCTCTTCCATTCCAGCTCTGTGTCCTTGGACATGTTACACCATTTCTTCACATGTGATTATGGCTATTAATAGCACCTACTCCAAGGACTGTGGGGAGGAGAAAAGGAGAGGCCTCCAAGGTGCTACGTATGGTGTCTAGCCTTGAAAAAGTGCTTGGTAAATGGGAGCCATGGTTCTTTATTGTTTTATTACTACCCCCACATTACAACCCAAATGAATGGTGTGTAATTTGTGAATCGCTATGACACAAACGGTTTATAAAAGAAGGGATTCACAGTAGAGATTCCTCATGGGCTGCAGGGAATTTCATCTGGACCCTCAGGATTATGTTAGTCACTCAGTTGTGTCTGACTCTTTGTGACCCCATGGACTAGAGCCCGCTAGGATCCTCTGTTCATGGACTTTTCCAGGCAAGAATACTGGACTGAGTTGCCATTTCCTTCTCCAGGGGATCTTCCTGACCCAGGGATCAAACCCTGGGGGTTAAGTTGTCTCTTAAAACCCTTATCTTAAAGGATCAAAGTCATCTGAGGACAATGGGGATCCTCATAGGTGGGGTGCTAAGGTTTGCCAGAGGCTGATATATTGTAGAATCCAAACAGGCTGGAAGACAAGACCTAAGATGCAGGTACTGAACTCGGCTTCCTGGGATGACTGTTACAACTTCTCTCCTGACATCTTAAGAGGCAACAAGAGAGAAACCTCCTATCTCTAAGCAACTAGGGGGCTGAAGACCCCACCCGGAAGAATCTAAGACCCTCTGCTCCAAATGCTCCTGCTTAACAGACCATGCTGACTCCAGGAGCTGCCTGGGGCCCTGACCTGAACTGCCAAGTTGGAAGCCGGTGAAGATCATGGAACAGCCTCAAGGTCAGACCTACCTTGGGAACAAGGTACTGCTGATCGGTGCAGGCCAGGACGTAGGCCTCGGCCCGGCCCAGTTCACTCTGGGGAAAGTGGGCGTTCATCTCATCTCCATCGAAGTCGGCGTTGTAGGCCTTGCAGTTGGCATAGTGGAGCCGCAGGACTTTCTCCTCGGGGAGGACGCGGGCGCGATGCGCCTGGATGGAGGGCCTGTGCAGGGTGGGCTGCCGGTTCAGGAGGAGAATGTCCCCGTTCTTCACATGCCGGCACACCTGCGGCAGAGCAGAGGACGGGCTGAGCAGTGGCCACTCTGGCATCACTGCTATAATGCCAAGGGCTCACCTCGCCCTGGGCTTCTGTCTCTTTCATGTTTTACTCAATAAAAGGGGAACTTTCAGTCCAGAGTGAAACCCTAGAAATCTATGAGAAATAACTACTAAGCCCCTCTGGGACTCAGAGTGTGTGTGCGTGCTCAGTTACTATGTCGTGTCCAACCCTTTTGTGACCCCATAGACTGCAGCCCTCCAGACTCCTCTGTCCATTGGATTTTCTAGGCAAGGATACTGGAGTGGGTTGCATTTCCTTCTGCGGGGGATCTTCCCAGGGACCAAACCCAGGTCTCTTGGCAATGGCCGGCGGATTCTTTACTACTGAGCCACCCGGGAATCCCAAAATGCCACTTTGCAGAGGAAACAGGCCCCTACTACCGAATCCAAATTCAAGAACCAGGCATGTTAGGGTTCAAACTGGCATGGTTAGGGTTCTTTGGTTTACGAGACAGACGCCTTAAGGTTTTCTGAGAAATAGCTGCTAACCTAGCAGAGTCCTGTCCTAGTTCTGGGCTCAGACTATTGCTGTTGTTTAGTTGCTAAGCCATGTCCAACTCTTCGTGACCCCATGGACTATAGCCCGCCTGTCTCCTCTGTTCACAGAATTCTCTAGGCGAGAATATTGGAGTGGGTTGCCATTTCCTCCTCCAGGGGAGGGATAAGTCAATGATGCTACAGGCCCCTGTCCAGTAATATCTGTCTTCTTCAGACATGCACAACCTTTTTGGAGTTTGAATTCCCCAGAGAATTAACCTGAAAAAAGAAATGGACACATCTTAAGACAGCAGGTCTACACATAGCCATAAAATTCCTGGGCTTGAAAGGATTTGGCAGACTTCTGAGTATGTAGTCAGCCACATCTGAGTACGTTAGTCCAAATGTGAATTCCACATTTCAGAAATACTTGCCCAACCTCATCCTGCAGAGCCAGGACTGAAACTCAGGGTTCTTGATTCCCAGTTAAATGCTCCTGGAAAATATTTTATGGCACTTAAAAATTAATAACAAGTTTAAATTGCCATGGTCTTTTGGGAAAGCAGTTTCACAGCACATTTTAGAACATTAAAAACTCATTTCCTTTGGGCTTTCAGAATGAAAAAGGTGCCAATGCAAGGTTCTATGAATGATGTTTATGCACCGGTGTTAACAGTGGCAAAAACAGGGAAAAACCTGGCTGCCCCAAAGAAGGGGCATTGGTAGATAAATCATAGTATGTACTATGGAATATTATGTAATGATGAAAAAGGATTTGGTGAGGGGGCGCTCAGGCCATGGAGCATGCAGGATCTTAATTTCCCAACCAGGGATTGAACCCAGGTCCCCAGAAGTGGAAGCTGAGTCAACAGGGACTGCCAGGGATCCTTTAAAAAAGGATGATTTAAATGTATACCAGTCTTGAAAAAATGACAATAATGTATTTCAGTAAAAGAAAAACCATCCAGGTGCCATCTAAGGTGATGTATTAGTGTCAGTTGCTCAGTCATGTCTGACTCTTTGTGACCCATGGACAGTAGCACACAGGCTTCTCTGTTCATGGAATTCTCCAGGCAAGAATACCGGAGTGGGCAGCCATTCCCTTCTCCAGGATCTTCCTAGCCTAGGGATCAAACCCAGGTATCCTGCATTGCAGGCAGATTTTTTTATCATCTGAGCCCCCAGAGAAGGCCATCTAAGGTGACAGGATGAGGTGATTTTAAATCCAATCCAACTCTATGTGTTTATACACACGAGGACAAAGGTATTTAGATCCTTACTGAGCTGCTCTGTGGGATCCTCAGGGCAGGGGGACATGGAAGAAGAGAAAGATCACCACCTGGACCTTTACATGTCTTAACTGCTATTCATGTTACAACGAGCGTGTGCCACTTTTATAAAAATTTTTTTTAAAGATCTTCAACTATTTCTAAAGGAAGCATGAAAAACTGCACAAGTGATATGCTTACTGTGGGGGGGAATATAGAAAATATAGAAGAGAATGAAAACCACAAGTAATTTTACTCTTCAAAGATAACCACTGTTCACACTTTCTTGCTCTTTAGCAATATCAATATGCCATTGGTCATGTCCTCCTGACAGGACACCTCCTCCCACAAAGCTGATTTTAGTATAAGGCCTTTCATCTTTGTTGTTGTTCAGTCGCTAAGTTGTGTGCAACCCTTTTGAGACCCCATGGACCGTGGCATGCCAGCCTTCCCTGCCCTTCACCACCTCCCAGAGTTTGCTCAAACTCATGTCCATTGAGTTGGTGACGCCATCCAATCATCTCATCCTCTGTCATCCCCTTCTCCTGCCCTCAATCTTTCCCAGCATCAGGGTCTTTTCCATTGAGTTGGCTCTTCGTATCAGGTGGCCAAAGTATTGGAGCTTCAGCTTAATTAATTCCTGGGCTTCCTAAATGATGCACAGAGATGCTATTTTAAAAAACAAATACACGGGAATTCCCTGGGGTCCAGTGGTTAAAAATCTGCGCTCTTACTGCCAAGAGCCTGTGTTCAGTCCCTGATTGGGGAACTAAGATCCCACAAACTACTCAGTGTGGCCAAAAATATAAAACAAACAAAAAACCAACAAATGTATGAGGAAACTGCTATCCCAATCATTCCGCATGCTGCCCTCAACAGCCCAGAGGAATTATGGAGACTCAGTGAGCGCTCCTCCCACCCCAAGTCTTCCCCAAATTACTCAGCAGGTAATAGGTTGGAGGAAACACATTATAAAGCTGGATCAGAGAGCTGGTTACAGAAAGAGGCTAAAGGTTAACAAGAGATGCACCCACTGGCCTCCCCTTATTTCTGCTCAGCTGGGCTGAAAGCTTCCTCCAACTCAGGGAAGCAGGGAACAAACCCCTCAAATTCTAAAAGGCAGTCCTCAAAGCAGTGAGCAGGAACTTGGTCTTTCTGCTCCCTGAGGAATCCAAACCCATCCTTCTCTTGCCCCCACATCCATGTTTCCAAGGAGACCTGGATTCTGAGGATTCCCATGAGTGTCTTCCCAGGGCACGTCATGGAGCCTGAGCTGACTTTGAAGGTCTATTTCTTTAGCTTCTCAAGGGAGGAACTGCCCAGACCTGTGGCTCAGGCCCCAAAGGCCAGGCCGGGCCTTGGATTGGAGTCTCACAAATTCGAGGCATCCTCCGGCATAAGCAAACCCCACAGCTGGGAAGGCTCGCAGGCCCATCTGGCAGGCTCCGGCCAATCCAAACAGAAGCCCTGGAGCACAGGGTGCTCCCCTTGCCAACCCAAACCAGAGGCCCTTCCTTTCTCTTGTCTCTAAATAAATACCACAGTGAAAATTAGCATGCTCCAGTGCCCGGGTCAGAGTTCTCAGAAGCAGACCCAGAGCCAAAGAGCTGCTCTTGGGGCTGATTGCTGGGCCGGGAAATGAGGCTTGGCCAATCCGGCCACTTCCTCCTCCATTTACGAGGGCCAGGGGAAGGGGCAGAGACTTCACTCCTCCCACTTCTCATCGAACCTGCAGTCTGTCCTGACCTGGGTCTCTCCCTCCCAGTCACGTAACCCAGCCCTTTGGCCTAGTTCTCATCTATATGGAAGGTGTTCAGCAAGAAAACTACTTTACAAATTACAAGTAGGCTGTGAATGCACACATACTTGACTATGTGTATAAACATGACATATAACATCACTGAGGTTTTGGAAACTAAAAAAAATCATTCTTAGTTCCCAAGTCCTGATATGTGTATGCACACTCAGTCACTACTGTCCTGTCTGACTCTTTGTGACCCCATGTACTGTAGCCCACCAGGCTCCTCTGTTCATGGGATTCTCAAGGCAAGAATACTGGAGTGGGTTGCCATGCCCTCCCACCAGGGGATCTTTCTGATCCAGGAATCGAACCCGCATCTCTTACATTTCCTACATTGGCAGGCGGGTTCTTTACCACTAGAGCCACCTGGGAAGCCCAAGATCCTGATACAAGGAATACTTCTGTTTCAAAAGGTCCCTTCCTATCTTTGCCCTGGGGGAGCCACATCCTCAGCTCGGTCCACGGAGCCTCCCGCACCTCAACGTGGACCCGTCCAGTCCACAGGGTGCTGGGGAGAGTGGAGGGTCTAATACCCCGCCCTTGTCCTTAGGGGTTTAGGACTTGAAGTGGAATAGGTGGGGGCCCATGGAGTGACCCCACAAGGCAATGAGGGTGGGAGGTGAGGTGAGACACACAGGGAGGGGGATCCCACGCAAGTGTGAAAGTGGCAAACTGCACACCACCTGTTTCTATAACTAGAGTTTTCTGGGAACACGGCCCAATCCAATGGCTTTGTATTGCCCCGGTGGCTTCCACAGTTCATGCTACAGAAGTGGGGCTGAGCTGCTGCAACACAGACCACGTGGCTGACAAAGCCTAAGATGTTTACTCTCAGGTTCCTAGGTGGCTCAGTGGTAAAGAATCCACCTGCCAATGCAGGAGACGTGGGTTCAATCCTTGGATTGGGAAGATCCCCTGGAGGAGGGCATGGCAACCCACTCCAGTATTCTTGCTTACAAAATTTCATGAACAGAGAGAAGAGCCTGGCAGCTGCAGTCCAGGGGGTCGCAAAGAGTCAAGACACAAATGGGCGACTGAGCACACACACGCACGTTGGCTGAAAACGTGTGCAGGCTCCTCCCCTGAGGAATGAGGGCCTTGCTGAGGTACAGAGCAGCGATGGCTGGGGAGTCTGGGGAGGACAAAGTGTTCCCAGCACGCACACCAAGTTCAAGGACTAAAGGGGAAATCTGGACGGGATGCTGGGGCTAGGGGAGAAAGCAGAGACAGTATGCTGATGTGAACTTCAGCCAGGAGACAGATAAGGCCAACCTCCCTTATTTCCCTGCAGCTCAGAACTCATCTCCATCCCCTCTCGTAAGCTGCCCAGCAAGTGCAGTGAAGCCAACCTGCCCTCTCTGAAGCCAACTTCCAACCCCACAGATGTAGAGCGGCCACGTGAAGGAAGTGTCCCTGTGCCTCATCATCACATCCCAGTAACGTCAGGAGCCCCACCAGCCTTCTACTTTTGTTCTAGTTGGAGATGACAAAGGTTCTGGGGCCCAACTCCTCCCACTTTGTTCAAACGGCTCTCCTGGGTCACAGGTGGTCTCCATCTGGGCAAATCTGACGCATCTTCCTTTCTCCCTCTCCTTAAACTTCATATTTAATTCCACAAACACCTCCTATGTGCCTCGGGAAGATGCAAAGGTACTCTGGGGCTGGTCTTGACTAGAGGTGGGGGACGGATGCTGGCATTGAGAGCAAGCCCGGCTGCCCACCCTCCCTCAGCATCCTCCCCACCTGCCTCATGCTCCCATAGGTCCCCCCACTTTCTGTCTGTCCTACTTTGTGCTCAAAGAGCTTAACTCTCTGACAATTTCTTTTTTTTTTTTGGCCACACCATGTGACTTGTCAGATCTTAAGTTTCCCAACCAGGGATCAAACCTGTGCCCTCTACAGTGGAAACGTGGAGTCTTAACCACTGGACCACCAGGGAAGTCCTGATAATTACATTTCTTAACCCTAAATGAGGTCCCACACTTCTACCTTTTACGTGAGATAGGCCCTTAGGTTCTCCACCATCACCTCAGTTCAGAGGGGCCCAGACGCACCTCCTTCCAGAGCATTTCATCTCCTGCACTGGAAACCACATTCCTTCTCATTTTCTCTCTTCTACAGCCCTGACACCCAGCCTACCCCCAACCCCATCCTCTCCCTGGAAACGTACCCTCCTTTCACCCTGGGGTCCCCTGCAGCCCCCAGGCTGGTCCTCAATCATCTTCTGGTGACTTCAAACTTGCCCTGCATGCCCACCCCACCTCCTTTCTTCTCAGCATCACGTGGGTTCCGTCACCACCCTCCGCCACTGCCCCCTTATGTCTGCCATACCACTCAACAGCGGTGACACACTTATGGACTCATTCCCACCAGGCTGTCCACCCCAGGGCAACAAGAGCTTGTCCATGGTGCCTGGCAAAGTGCAACACAGAGCTTGCAGTGGGCCCTGCCACCACCTGACCCCACCCTGCTCTCCTCTCTCAATTTTTCTCTCAAAGTGTCCTACTGTCTCACACGCTTGACTTAATAGTATGAAAGTTATCTTGTGGTTGTCTTGTTTCACCTTAAGTTAAGAAACATATACCTTTATTTCTCTTGCATCTTTCACATAGCTCCAAGCAAAACATGGGGCTCTTAAGAATGGCAGAATAGGGGCTTCCCTGGTGGCTCAGTGGTAAAGAATCCACCTGTGAATCAGGAGATGAGGGTTCATTCCCTGTCCAGAAGATTCCACATGCCACAGAGCAACTAAGTCTAAAGGCCACAACTACTGAGCCTGTGCTCTAGAGCCGGTGCTCTGCAACAAGAGAAGCCACCGCAGTAAGAAGCTGTGTACCACAACTGGAGAGCAGCCCACACTTGCCGCAACTAGAGAAAAGCCCATGTAGCAACAGAGACCAACACACTCAAAACCAAATAAAATTATTAAAAAAAAAAAAAAAAAGGCAGGATAAGTTTGCGAACCTGAACACAAACGTCACTTAACGCATAAGAAAAGAAGAAACAGGTGGCTGGACCTGTCTGCCCCTGGCTGCCAAAGCAGAAGACGCAAGGCCTGTTAACCGCTGGACCTCGGGACAATGGTGAGATGGGGAGAAAGCAAGAGGACAGGCCTCGGTGAAGAGCAGTGGGGACCAGTGCTCACCAAGACAAGGCTTCCTCTCCCTCTCTGTCCTCCAACCAAAGCTCCTTCAAGCTTCAATAGTCCTCTGTAGAGCTCGAACCCACCAAAAAGAAAACCTAGTGGGTCTAGGCATGTCAGAGGGCAAGGGGAAACCCAACAAACACGTAGATGGGTGAGGATGATGCACTCCATCACTCCCTGACTCGGGCAGTCACCATATATTAATCCCAAATCCAACAATTTCTGCCACTCTTGCCTGGTTGAGGGTTGTTTGCTATACCCCTCCCAGCTGGAATGGTTGTTACCTGACACAGACAGAAGGGATATCACCCACCCATCTTATGCCCTCAGCAGACATTGATAATCGATCTTGTACTCTTTCCGTGAGAGCTCAGAGAAAGCCTGGGGATCCCTTAACATAGTGCTACAGGTGAGAACTAGTAATCTCCAGAAAGTGAAGCATCAGCTGACATCAGTCAGTTTTTCACAGACACAGAACGTTTCCTTCCCAGGGCATGCTCTCAGCGTGCAGAGGAACCCTCCATAGACCTTGTTAACACACAGATTCCTGGGTTCCATTTCCAGAGAGTCTAATTCGGGGCAGTGAATGGGGGAAAAGGGAGACAAACGTGCATTTCCCGCGTTTGGGAAATGGCTCCAGGAATGCTGCTGCTGAGGACCACCTTTGAGCAGCCCTGTTTAAGGGCAGCAGATCACAGTGGAGTTATAATGAAAGGGCATTTCTCCGTCCCTAATATGTAACCGGAATTGTGCTGCCTGCATGGGATGATCAAATGAAGTTTTATTCATGGTGCTGAGGCCCTAGGGAACACCCACAGGTGGGGTCAGCCCCCTGTGGGGTGCGGGGGGTAGGGGTCGGGTGGGGGGAGCAGGAACAGTTCTCACAGCCCTCCTGCACTGGCACCACAGCTGAAGTCACGGGGGAGCCCAAAAGGAGCAGCCTAAGCCCGACCAAATATGCCCGTTACTCACAATTTTTGTCCCCTGGGGCTTAGGGGCCCCCGTAGCTGGTGTCAGGAGCTGTTTGGCCACGGCCTCCCGCTGCGTGAGGTCCGAGGCGCTCAGGGCTGTGCGACTGCCATCCTCGTTGATGACCATAGAGGCTCCAGGGTGCATGTTGGGGCCGTTGATGACCGCCTGCCTCAGTTCCTGAACGTTCCAGGGGGTGACTGGTTGAGGGTAGGTCAGCTTTGTGGCAAACACCTGGAAACAAGGAGGGGATATGAAAGTTCAGGGTGGGCAGAGAAAGGTCAGAAGGACCCCCAGTGTGACTCAACAGGCTCACACCCCCAGTGTGACTCAACGCATTTCCCCTAAAATGCGGATGTGCTCCCTGAGCCAAGAAGGTCCTTCAGCCAAAAAAGCAACATCTCCCTGTCTTTTTCACAATCATTTTTCCAGACTTGCTTCCTCCAAGGAAGAGAGCAGGTCTCCTTTTCTACCAGAGTAATCTGCCCCAAAAAAGTTATCTCAGAATAGTAATTTATGCAGAATTTTTTTTAACCTATTTTAAAATTTCATCGTTTACTAGTTTGCCAATAAATTCAAGGTCCCAAATGTAATATAGCCTGGAACACGAGCTTTAGACAATTGGCGAATACCTGCTCTCAAGTATCACCCTCCTCCACTAATAATTCCCCTCCCCTCACCCCCCAGCAGTCATCACTAATTGATGGTGGCCTGAGCCCAGACACGGCATCTTAATCTCTTTACTTGGCCTGAGATAAACCTGATTTGGTCCTCTGATACATGAGAAAATAGCAGTGATCCATTTGACACACCAGGCCTGCACCACATTCCAAGAAAAATGAGTGCCCTGGTTAGGCGAGTTCTGAGCTACTGAATATTAAAACCCTCTGGTGCTTCAAAAGGAATATAACTACGTTAGAGACTCTTGAGAAGTCCCATGGAAAGGAACTTGCTGAACACTGGCCAGCTCGCTGTGTGAATGGCACCCCCGCCCCAACCCCCGCCACCCTGCCCAGTGCTCCCCGCCCTCTGGCCCTCTCCACCCCTGCCAACAAACTGACCACTACCTGACAGAGTATTTATGTACAGACTGTGCCCAACTTAGGATTTTTTGGGACTTTGTAACAGTGTGAAAGCAACATGTATTTGGTAGAAATCATACTCCCCATTTTGAATTCTGGTGTTTTTCTGGGCTTGTGAAACATGGTGTGATCTTCTTGTGAAGGTGGGCAGGGGCAGTGAGCCTCAGCTGCTGGCTGTCAGCCCTGGGATCATAAATATCCCATACACTTAGAGCCATCCTGTTGCTCATTTTCAGGATAGTGTTCAATAACTTCCGTGAGACATTCAACACTACTACAAAATAAGCTTTGCACTGGATGATTTTGCCAACGTAGGCTAACATAAGTGTTCTGAGCAGGTTTAACGCGGGTTAGACTAAGCTATGCTGTTCAGTAGGTTAGGTCCATTAAATGCACTTTTGACATACGGCATTTTCAGCTTACCACCACACCATCATAAGTCGAGGAATACCTTTACTTGTGTTATCTGTTTATGTGTCTCCACCACTGGAATATAAGCTTCACAGGGACACACTAGTCTTGTCTGGTTCATGACTGGGTCTCTAGCTTATCCCCCAACCTTCACCTCTTCTGCTTCTGTAACAACCTGTCCACAGTGCTCAATGGGAAGGGTGTGCACAAGGGATCAAGAGGCAGTTTCACACGCTCTGCTCCTGAAAACCATCCTGTGAGCAATAGGCCACTGTGGCCCTAGGCTTGGGGCAGGCCTGGAGGTGGGCAGAGGGGGAACTTCAGAGTCCCTCCAGTACCAAATGAACCCAGATCCAAGAAAAAGAAGACTGCTGAAGGTGGAAAGAGGAGCAACACTAAAGGTCTCTCCCGAAGCTGGGGACCCTGAAGGCACCATGAGGCGAAAGCCAACAGAGCTCCCTGTCCTCCTCTGTCCAAAGAAAGCAATGAAAAGGTCACGGGCCTCTCCTCCCAGGGCCTCAGACTCAGGAATGTCACCGCTGGGCTTCCCAGTGCTTTTCCCTGCCCCTGATCCAGCTCCCGGATGCAGAGACCCCCAGGGCCCAGGAATGGGTGTTCTCTGACTCTCGTCCCCTCACACGAGAGCCCTTGCCTAGGAAGCCCACGTGTGCCTGGGGGACAAGGAGGCAGCACTCAGGAGGCCATAAGAACACTTGAGCTGTGCTCTCTGCTCCCTGCCAGTCCTCCCCTGAGAGTGGCAGCAGGGCAGTGTGTGAGGAAATGAGCCTCTCCATGGGGTGAATTAAACCATCTTCTATTACTGACCTCAAGGCCCATTAAGGAGGAAGACAATGAAGGGGCTGTTGCTAATGAGTACCGCAGCCTCAAGTGGTGGGGAAGTGAGAAAAGAAAACTGGCTCCCTAAGGAAACACTAACGGGTGGACGGGGCAAACCGCCTACCCCTGAGGATCTGGGAGTGACGCCTGCTCCCTGGGGCTCTCTCCCTTCCTCCGCGGCCCTGACTCCTGATGCCAGGCAAGTACACGGGACAGAAAGCCCCGCTCCCTCCTCATCTCTGTCATGTATACCATCTGACTAGGAAGGTTTAATGACTAGACCAAGACGGGCAGGAGGAGGAGAGGCAGGAGCTGTGCCCTGGTAGCCCAGGAGCAGGGGTCTTTCTTGTGGGTGGAGGGTGTCTGGAGACCTGGTGGGGAGTGAGAGCAACGCCACGCCACGCCACGGCCTCAGGGTCCCCTTCTAAGGACTCAATACGGGGAGAGGCAGATGCTGTCTTCACCCAAGCCACCGTGATCCCACGCCTTCTCCCTAGCCCTCCTCGCCACTCCCATCTGCCACCTAACAGCACACACCATGGGAATTCCAATTTCGTTGGTACTGATGTACATGTCCGGGCAGATGACCGAGCGGGCTGCGTAGTCTACGCGCTTCCCCATCATGTGCTTTCGGAACAAACCATCCTTCTTCTCCAGGATCTTTATGGGGGAAAAGTCCACAGAAATCATTAAAAAAATTTAAAAATCAAGACTTAAAAATATTAAGTTGTTAGAAAATATATGTTGCTGTTTTTTAGTTGCTAAGTCATGTCCAACTCTTTTGTGACCCAATGGACTGTAGCCCACCAGCCTCCTCTGTCCATGGGATTCTCCAGCCAAGAATTCTGGAGTGGGTTGCCATTTTCTCCTCCAGGAGATCTTTCCAACCCAAGGGTTGAACCCGCATCTCCTGCATTGGCATGTGGGTTCTTTACCACTGAGCCACCAGGGAAGCTCTAGAACATATATATGCCTTATTTAATTGTGAGCACAACTTAGCGACTGAGCATGAGCATGAAAGATGACACTTCTATTATTCACAAGCCTGTATAATGGTAACGGGTTGGCGAAAAAGGATGGATAAACCCAAACTTTTTGGCCAACCCAATACTATGCACATCTTTATTACGTTTGGGTTTTTTGGTCTGCAATTTTAGTTTCAATCACTTCTTCAGTGAGGACTATCTTTTATTAATATCTTCTTTTACTCCTCTTTCATTTTATACAGTTGAAATAAATCTTTCATATTTTACACTAAAAAATAATAAAATAAAAAGTAAACCAAAACTACAGTAGTGCCAATTGGTTAAAATAAAAAGTCATTGTCAAGGGAAAAAAACAAGTATGGTTACTATTTTCTTCCTTAAGACAAACACGTTTATTATTTAACCCCTTCGGCTAGCAATAGGGATCCAACTGCTCACCTGTCTAATGCCGGGGTACTTTTCCATCATTAATTTGTCCATCTCGCTATCAAACACAATATTAACGTGGCTCTGAAGGCGAATCCAAATGTTGTAAAGTCTGTCTGTGAGGGACTGGCCTGGAAGCTGACTCAAAAAAGATCGGTCCATAGCCATCCAGGAGTCTTTTTCCTGCCAAGACACAACCAAGAAAAACGGGCGTGATGGAAAGCCCTCAAGAAGGTCAGGCCTGGTTCCACTTTTCTTTTTCACTTGAGCTCTGACAAATGACGAACTCTGAAGTTGGCCTTTATGTCTTTTGAACTTGACAGATTTGTGGCCCAAGTGCTCATAAATCGATGTTGTCCGTGTGCATCGACAACATATGAGGCGGTAAGCTGCCCTAGAGCATCACCTATTGACCGACTGTCTGGTCACCTGGACTGGCCCCCTTGGGCTGGGTACGTATGACACAGGAGAGAGACAAATGGTCCCTCGACCCAGTGGGTTAGAAGAGAGAAGAAACCGGTCAGCGCTGATGGAAGGGGGATCCAGTAAGTGAGAATGTCATGGAAAGCACTGGTGATAAAGTGGGCCTGTCCTCAATCCTGAGGAACACAAGACTTCTCAGTTATAGAGAAGACAGGTGCGGTTTCTATTCTGGCTGAAGGAGCCTCCCAGGGTCCCCTGTGTGATGACAGCACCCCTGTCAGACTAACTCACTTGTGAAGGCATCAGCTGACAAGTAGGGCCACACGCCTACTTGTGAAATGGGTGAGACCAGTCTCACTGGCACATCCTCAGTGCCTGGAATGGCGCATGCCTATTCACACCCAGGCATTCATGATTCATGAGAGGGCCGCCGTGGAGCAAGTATGGGAAGAAAGAACTCTTGCTATTGATCAGATGGAAAAGAGGGCACTGTGACTTCAGGCAGCAATGACCTCAGGAATCTGAGAGGATGCTGCTCATTTCTGCCAAGATTTAGCTTTTTTCTTGGACAAAGGCTACCCTACTTTCAAGAGACATCAACATGAAATCTTTAGCTTTGGTCACTGGAGGTGGCAATCCTATGGCCATCTCTTTGAAAGTAGACCAGGACCTGCAGATGGCAGATATCTCTAATATATTGAGCATTTTTTTTTAAAGCACATTTACACAGGCAGATCAGAAAACTTAAGCAAAACCAAAGAAACCCAAGCAAAAAGGCTGAGTAACCAAGCACGGGTGTCCCTGACAGACTGTGGCGCCACCTGGTGACAGGCCGGTCCCACCCAGGGAAGGGAGCCTGGGAGCCTGTCTGGTCTACTCAAGGCTGAGACAGTCCTTCCTATTTGCATCTAGAAAGAATCTTAAAGCTGAGAAAGATGTCAGCAATCTCAACAAACTTCCTGAGTGCCTGACTCATCCTTATACCCACCGCAGACCTAGCACACTAAAAGGGATTCAGGAAACGTTTGCTGTAACAGGAAAATGGAATTCAGCTCCACCATTTATTGGGGAGAAAATTAAGCCCCAAATCTGACACTCCTATTGCGGGGAACTCTTCCAAATGCCAACACTGCCTTCCTGACCCTGATGCTAGAGATCTTCAAGAGCCAAAATCAGAGCTAGGTGGCATGGGTCTCTGGTACCATAGCCCAGTAGGGACAGGTTTAGAGCCTGAGGACCACAGACTGTTCTTTCCAGAACTGCCAGTGACAGCAGGTAGCCCAGACCACAACCACGGATAAAACCTCCCCACAGATCACTCATTTTATTGTGGAGATAAGAACAAGAAACCAAAGCAACTCAATCATGGTCACTGGGCATGGTCATTGGGGTCATGCTCAGACCCACACTTTCCCCCAGACATTGCCCGGTCCTCCCAAACCCATGGCTCACACACAACCATGCAGAATTGCCAACCAGTATCTCCCAGGACCCATAGCATTCCCATAGCATTCTGCACCCACAGCATAGGAAGCTAGAACTAAGGCATCAGATCCTGACCTCTTCTGTAGTGGGTGCTGCCACCTCACTTGGCAGCTCCTGTTCTTGGGCCATCAGTGCCAGAAGCTTTCGGATCAGAACCACGTCCTTCATGACAGCCTGCAAGTTCACCGTCTGCCCGTTGGTGAACATCTGGTCCCCAAGGCGGTTGACAGGGCGATACCTGCAGGAGGACATGTGGAATCAGTGCACATTTCCCTCAGCCGCTTACCCATCCCTATTCACACGCCCCAAGCTCCAAAAGAAACCCACATTCCTCCTGCACTCAGGAAAAATGAAGAGGAAAATAGTCCCACCACCTGCCACCTGGGAGTGGAACTGCTGCTCTATTTTTCAGAACCTTTGACCCTTCCTTTCTCTCCCAGAGGTCATTATTCAATTATTCCATAAACCTTTTTCAGGTGAAATAAAGCCAATGAAAGGGTATTACCTTGAGGGTGGTACCACCAAGAAATCCAGAAAGAACATACTGGGGTTGAACCTGGACTCCATGCCAACATCTTCCAGTCCCAAAAAAAGGTAATTCAGAAAGAACCCTGTGTTTGAAATAAATCAAAAGATCATTTAAACCTATACATTAAGAGCATGGAAGGGTGACCACAAAAATTTTTACAAAAAACCCAGAATATAGGACAATAGGGAGAGTAAGATCACATGTGTCTTCATAAAAACTAATGAAGGAAATTGCCTGGTGATCCAGTGGTTAAGACTCTGCACTTTCACTGCAAGGGGTGCAGGTTCCATCCCTGGTCAGGGAACCAAAATCCCACATGCCACATGGTGCAGTGAAAAAAATAAACAAATAAAAATGCAATATTAAAAAACAATAATGAAAATAAATAAGCAAATAAAATACATTAAAAAAATAAGGTGAGTTACACTGCGCCTTCAAGACACATGTCAAACTGTACTAAGCAATGCCCACCCACAGCTGTCATTTAATGATCAGGCTCAGTTACAGTAATCACCAAGTTCATGGTTCAAGGAATAAAGACATTTCCCACACTATAAATATCAATGACAAGGTACCCTGAAGCCTGCCCCAAATCTATGGTTCAGTTTCAGGAGACAGCTACAAGAATCACAATTTTGAAAACATAAAAAGGCAGGGTGAAGGAGTCCAGGAAGTCAATGGGCTGTTTCTTCAGCCTGGCACAGCACCTTCATTTTTCCAAAGAGCTATGAGATGTTCTTGCGCACTGGAGGGTGTCAGGTATCCTCGTTTTCCCATCTGAGCTTCCTCAATTCCTGGAGTGGAAGAGGGTAAGCGAGCACAGTAAGTCAATTAGAGACACTCTTTCCATAATGGGATTTAGCAATTCCTTTCCCCACTCCTCCAAGCCTGCAATCTGACCAAAAAATCAATCTCTACAGACTTCCCTAGCGGTCCAGTGGCTAAGGCCCCACACTCCCAATACAGAGGGCCTGGGTTTGACCCTGGGTAGGAGAACAAGATCCCACATGCTTCAACTAAGATCTGAGGCAGCCAAAGAAACAAATTAAAATAAATAAAAATTTTTTTTTAAGTCAATCTCTAGGACAACCTAATTTCTAAACTAATGAAAACCAAACAACTATTGTATGAAACCTAAAAGGTAGAACCAAAGGGGGAAAAAAAAATCACCCACAATTATATCATGTTGTCACCATGACCACTTTTACATATTCTTTTCTGGTCCTTTGGTTTATAAAGTGTTAGGTGCGGATTCACCCTGTACCACTTGCTCATTTCGTGTTATCTTACGAGCATCTCTCCATGTTGCCTTATAGCTTGTATCTCACCATCATTTTTATTTTATTTATTTATCTGACTGTATCGGGTCACTCAGAGGCGGCACACAGGATCTTCTGTTGCACTGTGCAGGCTTACTTGCTTTATGGCACATGGGATCTTAGTGCCCCAAGCAGGGATTGAACCCACATCCCCTGCACTGCGAGGCAGACTCTTAACCACTGGACCACTATGGAAGTCCCTCGCCATCATTTTTAATTGCAGCATGGTATTCCTGAGAGGATGTTTTATAAGTGACTTAACCACATTCTAATAGTTGGACATCTGAGCTGACCTCAATTTTTTTTATTATTTTAAGTCACACTGTGATAAATAGCTTTATGTACATGGCTTTTACCAGAAAAGTTCACAGCAGGAGAATTATGGATAAATGAAGATGAACATTTTTATGAGTGAATGTATATTCAGTTTCTTCTTATAACTATCATGCTGGTGATAAGTAGATAGATCTTGATTTCTCAGATTAACCAAGATCACTCTGGGATACTCTTTAATCAGCCACCCCCAGAGTAAGTTACATTCAGTAGGTGTGGCCCCAAGCATTTAGATGATTAAGAAAGTGAGTAATGTGACCTCTAGGTTCAAAACTATCAACTTCAGCCTTTGTATAGTGGTGAGTATCCCCTCCTGTCAAAACTATCAACCTCTTTTGGAACACATTCATCAAAATTATATACTGCTTGGGAATTTCATGCCAGTCTAGTGATTAGGACTCAGTGCTCTCACGGCCGAGAGCCTGGCTTTGACCCCTGGGTCAGGGAACTAAGATCCCACAAGCCTTGTGGCTCTCAGCACCCCACCTCTCCCCACAAAATCACTCAATATTTTTTTAATGCACTTATCAGGATAGAAACTGTGTCTTGTCTGTGTTCCTAACAATTAACAGCATCTAAGGGGTCACTAAGAGTTGGATAGGACTGAGCGACTTCACTTTCACTTTTCACTTTCACGCTTGGGAGAAGGAAATAGCAACCCACTCCAGTGTTCTTGCCTGGAGAATCCCAGGGACGGGGGAGCCTGGCGGGCTGCCGTCTCTGGGGTTGCACAGAGTTGGACACGACCAAAGTGACTTAGCAGCAGCAGCAAGACCCAGCAGATACTAAGTTTTCACTGGCTTAAATACACATGTTCAAAATACTATAAGATAATTTATATTTAAAAAACCCCACTCTTCTGCTTTTTTCTATATTTGTAAAACCCAGCTTCATTCACCTCTAATTCTCTACTTGGTTTCTTTACCAACTGCAGAAGATACATCATGGAAAGTTTTTAGAGAAATTTGTAACTTAGAAAACAATAAGATGTACCATAATTTATTTAATTAGTCTCTACTAACAGGCATTTAAGATATTTCCAATTCAAAACTACTTAATACTGTGGGCATGCATAATTCTTAGGATAAGATCATAAAAGCGGAATTGTTAGGTCAAGAGTGAACACATTTAAAATTTTGATTCCTATAAAAGCAAAACATTTCAACCAGTTAATGCAGTTGAAGGAAGTGAGGGGAATGCAATGGAGAAAGGCTCTGACCTTTGGGAATAAGCCAGATATAGAAAGCTATGGGTGTTCAGTGGGGAGAAAAGACCTCATTAACCTAAAGGACAATTTTGTGGGCATTTCTGGAAACTTCTTTCTCACTAATCTGCCTTGATGAACTGAGGAAGATGAGCCGCATCTGGTAGCTCTCTTCAGCTCCTGACTCAGAGCTGCTAGTGCAGGAAGTGGCCCCAGCACGGTTTAACCCCTATTGAGGCAGATGGAGGTCATTCACTCACTGGGTTTGAGTCAGAAGAGACTTGCAGAATGCCACCTCCTCACATGGACTGCACCCTTCCTAACCAGGTACTTTTTGAGCCTGCAAAAATGCTATTTGCCTCAGAGACTTCCCTGGTGGTCCAGTGGCTAAGACTCTGTGCTCCCAACGCAGGGTGCCAGGGTTCCATCCCTAGTCAGGGAACTAGATCCCACATGCCACAGCCAAGAGTTTGCACACCACAACTAAGACCTGGCACAGCCAAATAAATGAATAAAAATGAATATTGAGGAAAAAATACCATCCAGTGACCTTGTTTAAAAAAAATATGAAATCTCTTTCAATAGGACTTCAGAACAGCTGCAACATGTATTTAGTTTAGCTCCAAGAGCTCCTGTATGAAAGAAAAAAAAAGTTGCGAAGTCAAACAGTGGGGAAGATTGGCTCATGGTGGGCGAAGCACCTTGGCTGTAAGAGGTCTCACTTGAAAACTCTAGCAGGCATAATGAGGCTTGAATAGCACACTGGTCACATGTGAATTTCACAAGCTAACAGCACTCCTAGTGAGATCAGGAGTATGTGGGAACCACTGAGCCACAGGCCCAACTGCATGGCCCCATTAGATACCAAGGACATGGCCAGATCGTTTGTCCAAATGCTCACCTGCCTCTGCATCACCTCTCCCTGGAGTAATTGACCTGCCTCACCCGCAGCCTTCCCTGAGAATGGAGGCCACAAGGTCAGGTCCCCAGCTTGGCACTGGGCTCAGCCACAGGATGTTCCTGGGCATAAGGCTGAGTGCCCAACAAGTAAACGCCTGCTAAATACCACCAATCCAATCCGAAAACCATCCAAGACCACTGCTGACTTGTTTCTGAAGCACAGGATTTTGGTTGGCACCATCATATTCTCATAGTTGCAGTGACAATTACTCCAAAGAATTGGTTTGGCAAAGGCACTTAAAGGCTGCCTGTTAGATATTTGCCCCAAATAGTCATCCTCTAGAATTCTGACCACCTTTCTTCTCAATCTATGAATATTCCCTGAAGTGCCCTGAAGTCTAGAGTAGCAGTTTCCAACCTTAAAAATTGTTTTAAGGGCTATGTATAGTGCAGGAAAATCCATCCTTGTGCCTGTTAATGGTTAAGCATTAAATAGACTTTCTAAATACAGTGTAGTATCCTGGACTGGATCCTGGAACAACATAAGGAGGACATTACTGGATAAACTGGGCTTCCCAGTGGCTCAGAAGGTAAAGAATCCACCTGCCAATGCAGGTTACAGTCCATGGGGTCACAAAGAGTCAGACATGACTTAGTAACCAAGCACACACTGGATAAACTGGTGACATTCAAATAAAGTTTGCAGGTCAGTTAACAGTAGTATACCAATGTTAATTGCTTAGTTTTGATAAACACGCCATGGTGATCTAAGATGTTTCATCAGGGCAAACTGAGTAAAAAGTACATAGGAATTTCTGCAGCATGTCTGCAATTCTTCTACACATCTAAAAATTAGTCTAAAATAAAAGATTTATCTTAAAGTAATAAACAAGTTTGCTATACTATGGTCTAAATGTTTATATGTTCTCAAGATTCATGTGTTGAAAGGGCTTCCCTGGTGGATCAGTGGTAAAGAATACACCTGCTAATGCAGGAGATCCAAGAGACTTGGGTTCCATCCCTGGGTCGGGAAGATCCCCTGGAAAAGGGCATGGCAACCCACTCCAGTATTCTTGCCTGGAGAATCCCATGGACAGAGGAGCCTGAGCCTGGTAAGCTACAGTCCATGGGGTCAAAAACAGTCGGGCACAGCTGAGGCAACTTGGCATGCACACAGGCACAAGGTGTCCAAAACAGATGATGCTTTTTCTGCCCTGGCACACTGACTGCATTATAATAAAAAATGAATGGCCAATATCCACAAAGCATATTCAACATAGCAGGTACTGGGCTCAATATTTCAAATGGAAAATCTTATTTAATCTTCACTACTTCAGAAGAAAAACCAGAAAGCATTGTTCAGTTCAGTTCAGTCACTCAGTCGTGTCCGACTCTTTGCAACCCAATGAATTGCAGCATGCCAGGCCTCTCTGTCCATCACCAACTCCCTGAGTTTACTCAAACTCATGTCCATCGAGTCGGTGATGCCATCCAGCCATCTCATCCTCTGTCGTCCCCTTCCACTGTTTTCCCATCTATTTCCCATGAAGTGATGGGACTAGATGCCATGATCTTAGTTTTCTGAATGTTGAGCTTTAAGCCAAGTTTTTCACTCTCCTCTTTCACTTTCATCAAGAAGCTCTTTAGTTCCTCTTCACTTTCTGCCATAAGGGTGGTGTCATCTGCATATCTGAGGTTATTGATATTTCTCCCGGCAATCTTGATTCCAGCTTGTGCTTCTTCCAGCCCCGCGTTTCTCATGATGTACTCCGCATATAAGTTAAATAAGCAGGGTGACAATATATAGCCTTGATGTACTCCTTTTCCTATTTGGAACCAGTCTGTTGTTCCATGTTGTTATAACTGTTGCTTCCTGACCTGTATATAGGTATCTCAAGAGGCAGGTCAGGTGGTCTGGTATTCCCTTCTCTTTCAGAATTTTCCATAGTTTATTGTGATCCACACAGTCAAAGGCTTTGAAGGTAGAGGAACCCGAGATCAAATTGCCAACATCCACTGGATCATCGAAAAAGCAAAAGAGTTCCAGAAAAACATCTATTTCTGCTTTATTGACTATGTCAAAGCCTTTGACTGTGTGGATCACAATAAACTGTGGAAAGCATTGTTCAACAAACTTAAAACTACAAAAAGAAAAAGCAGGAGTACTAAGTCTCTCAAATTTCTTCCCAGGTACCCCTAAGAGCAGGGCAGAGCTGAGTGGGAGACACTCTATTCCAGGGATCTGAGAGGACAGCTAGAGCAGCCTGCATGAGGCGCTAATGTTCTTTAGATGCTCACAGTTTTTCTTTAAAACTCACCTACATTTTTTATTTTTAAATATATGTATTTTTTGTTTTGGCTGTGCTAGGTCTTTGTTGTGGTGCGTGGGCTTTAGAGTTGTGGCCCATGGGCTGAGCTGTCCCAAGGCATGCGGGATCTTATCTCCTGGACCCGGAATGGAACCAGCGTCCTCTGCATTGGAAGGCAGATTCTTAACCACTGGACCACCAAGGAAAATGTCCCTCACCTACATTTTAGTTCAAAATATATCCACACTTGTTAGTTCAAAATATATCCACACTTGTTTGACAACAAAATGGTTTGAACTATTTATCAAGTAATAACTTCTTCCTCAAAAATCTTTCAGAGTACTGGCCACCTGTGGCAAGAGATGCCTTGTTCAGGCGGTGGGGCACTGCCTCGCACCGTGCACCAGTGGCAAGGACTGAGCACGCACCAGGATGCCCGCCGGTCCTAAGACCCCAGACCCACCATCTGCTGGCCCACCACAGACACGCAGCCAAGAAGCATGTGGTACAGAGGACCAGGGATCCCCAAGTCGTGGCACACGTCTGATGGTCACACGTGAAACACACACGGAGGGCCTCCCAGGGCCTGCTTACCCTGGGGCTCACTGTCCTTCTGGTCAGCTCTCCTGTGCACCATGGCCGGGTACGTGATGGTCAGTTTGCTATTGTGCTCCTTCCGGACCACTGACCGCCCAGTTCTAGACATGAGGACAGTTGTGAGGAGAGAGAGAAAAAAAACCCAACAATGTAAAATCTAAGATACGATACAAATGAACATATCTAGGAAACAAAAACAGACTCACAGATTTAGAGAAGAGACCTGTGGTTGCCAAGGGAGAGGGCAGGTAGCTGAGGGAAGAACTGGGAATTTGGGATTAGCAGATGCAAACTATTATGTATAGGATGGATAAACAGCACAGAGAATGATATTCAATATCCTACAATAAACCATAATGAAAAAATATGAAAAAGAATACATATATATAACCAAATAACTTTGCTATATAGCAGAAATTAACACGATATAGTAAATCAACTATACATCCATAAAATAAAATAAAAAAAATTAGAGGGAAGTGCCTAGGACTCACTTGCAGTGGGGACATCTCTTAGCAGTCATATGTACCTTCCAGAAGACAGAGATGAGTTTGCTCTTGCTCTCACAGACATTTTTCACCTGTTAAAAAAAGTCAAAAAACCTGAGTGCCATCCTGAAGAGAATCTAGTAGGTATACATTTTGTAGTTTTCACTTATTATTGAAAAATCAGAGGAAGCCATCCCATTTCTTAAAATTCTCCACAAAACTCTAATATAACTAAACACTGCCAATCACTAAGCGACTTCTTTAAGTTTCTTCATTCATAATAGGGGAAACTTACCAGGCTGTTACTAAGATGAAGAGATCATGAGGGCAGTGGTAAGCTTGGAAGACAGCAAGGATGAATAAATTCAAATAATTTAATAAAATAAATAATTAAATTATTTAATTAAATTAAATACTTTAATTTTAAATTAAACCTGAGACAGCAGCTGCTATCTCCCCTGGATGAACCTCAGGGCTTTGAGGCAAGGCACATCCACAGTTAAGCAAAACTAGTGGTTTGGAGCTAGTTCTGCAAATGAGACCTACCCTGGGGGCTTTTGTACCCCTCCGTGGGGCCCCAACCCAGACCACTTAAGTCATAATCTCTGGTGTGAAACCTGGGCATTAGGTGAAGCAGATCTCAAGATTAGCCCTGCAGGTTGATTACCTACACCATTCACTGGCTGAACAAATTAACACTTACACAGATGCTATGGGGGAATGGGGAGGCAGTGGTCACTTAGCACTGGAGAGAGAAACAAGAACAGGACATGGGCCTCATTCTCCAAGTGAGACGTAAGTCAGAACCTCACTGGACACTGTACCCAAAGCACCTAATTTCTTCTAAACTTCTCCTCAGTTCTACAGGCAGGCATCAAAGATGAGGAAAGAGTGGCTTGGGGACAGTTATGTGACCTTCATGAGAGGCAGAGCTGGGATTCAAAGCTGACCCAGGTCTGCTTTGGGAAGCCAAAAAAAAAAAGTGTTTTTGACTCTTTGCAACCCTATGGACTGTAGCCTGCCAGGCTTCTCTGTCCATGGGATTCTCCAGGCAAGAATACTGGAGTGGGTTGCCATTTCCTGCTCCAGGGGATCTTTCTGACCCAAGGATCAAACCTGGGTCTCCTGCATGGCAGGGGGATTCTTTATCATCTGAGCCAAGGGATAAGTCAAAGACAGTGCAGAAGGAACTGTGATAATTATGCTAAAAACCAAGTGTTCAGGGAACACAGAGATGGGATAACTCACTTGTGCACCCTGGGATCCTGGGAGGTTGTTCTGCAGGATTTTGATTGTATATTGCTCTAGCTCTTCCTGAATTTCACAGGCAGTAGGATCAGCATTTTCTTCCAGAAACTGAAAAACAAGAGAAAAACCATGTGATCAAAATAAAGCATGTGCATGACAAGCAGTACCAGGGGCAGCCCCTCCAGGGGAGGGGGAAAGCTTTATCTGAGGGGAGAGAAAGGAGAAACCTTAGGGCTGCGGTGGTGCCTTTTCAAAACAGTTTGGCCACGTTGCTGGTTTAAAAAAAAAAAAATCAAAACTGAGAATGTCCTGGGACTTCCCTAGTAGTCCTGTGGCTAAGACTCCAAGTTCCCAATGCAGGGGGCCCAGGTTAGATCCCTGGTCAGGGAACTAGATCCCACATACCACAACCAAGAGTCCACATGTCACGATGAAGACTGAAGCTCCCACCTGCCACACCGAAGACCCAGCATGACCAAATAAATAAACAAATACATATAAATGAGACTACTCAGCTTCCAATGGTAGTGGGCTAGATTATTAAGGCTTCCCTGGTGTCTCAGACAGTAAAGAATCTGCCTGCAATGCTGGAGACCTGGGTGCAATCCCTGGGTTGGGAAGATCCCCTGGAGGAGGGCATTGCAATCCACTCCAGTATTCTTGCCTGGAGAATCCCGATGGACAGAGCAGTCTGGCGGGCTACAGTTCATGGGGTCACAAAGAGTCAGACATGACTGAGGGACTAAGCACAGAGCAGCACACAGATTATTAAGACCAAATGAAAAAGTTAAAAAAACAAAAACAAAAACAGGATAAAGTATTTTTAAAAACGTAAAGTTCCAAAGAGTTGTCAGAACTGTGAAGGATAATCAGGCCATAATGAAGGGAAAATGGGGATCCAGGTCAAAGAGCCCAGGGGCCAAGGCTGCTCTGAGCAGGGCTGCCACATCGCCCAGCACTGGGGCAGCCTTCAGCGTAGCTATGTCCCTCAGGGGAAGATGCTGACAGAGTTAGGATGCTCCCTGGAGCTGTACAACATGCCAGCGTGGCCTCAGAAACATTTTACAATCCAGTAATTTTGAACTTTTCCTTCTGAGGGTCTTAAATGATGAACAGGACAGAAATCAAAGCCTAGAGTTAGTAAAAGGACAGGAATCAAACAAGGTATCTTCCTGCCACATCCCACAAACACAGAAAGCTGGGGACCTGAAGGACTGTGTCCTTGGGAACTAGCTGAGCCCTGGAACAGAACACCTGGATTCCCATGGCCTGCAGTCCAGGGAGCCTTCAGCCTTGACTATGCACTCTGATGGTCCCAGGTCACCAAGCAAAGGGCAAAAGCAGTAAGAAGTCTCTCTGGGGAAAGGGGGCAGCATCCTAGACCTCAAATTATTCCTGCAAAGAATTTGCTAAGTACACTGTTGTTGCCTAGTTGCTAAATTGTGTGAGACTCTACGTGACCCCAAGGACTGTAGCCCTCCAGCCTCCTCTGTCCATGGGATTTCCCAGGCAAAAATGCTGGGGTGGGTTGCCATTTTCTTCTCCAAGAGATCTTCCTGATCCAGGGATTGAAACCACATCTCCTATATTGGCAGGCAGATTCTTTACCACTGAGCCACCAGGGAAGCAAGTACAATGACAAACTGTCAAAAATAAGCACACCAGGAGGAGAAAGAAAAGAAGTTTCTGGAAATACGGACTGTAGTTTGATGTTGAAGGCACTCATACCAGTGATGGTTACTTTATAACTCTTTGTTAGACTGTGGGTATAATTAATGAATTTCTGTGTGTATAATTCACCCCAAAATATTTTAAAGTAGTGGGCATCTCAAATAATTTTACAACAACAGATCTGACACTTTAGACAAAATGGACAAATTCCTACATGATAAGTCGTTTCAGTCGTGTCCGACTCTGTGTGATCCTATGGACCACAGTCTGCCAGGCTCCTCGGTCTATGGGATTTCCCAGGCAAGAATACTGGAGTGGGTTGCCATTTCCTTCTCGAGGGATCATCCCGACACAGGCTGGAACCCGTATCTCATGCCTCCTGCACTGGCAGGTGTGGTTTTTTACCACTAGCGGCTCCTGGGATTCCAAAAGAGTAAAATTTACTCTGAGTAAAAGGTTTAAGAAAACCCTTCTCTCTCTCACACACAAGCTCTCTCTTGGACAAATCTGACCTGAGATTAGTTTTTTAGCCACGTGCACACACAGATAAGGTCTTGTTTTGGATGCTTTTCTCACCTTGTTTGGGCCCTTACAACCCACAACCAGGTCGCATCTGTGTGGAAGCCTACCTGCTCTGCCCACCTAATGTCATTAAGACTGAATTTTTCAGGAAAGGGAAGGGGAAGAGGAAAGGTGAACGGTTTCCCTTTGTAACAAGAAGCAAGACAAGGATGCATGCTGCCCCTTGAACAAAGTCATGTAGATCCTAGGCACCTAATAAAGTCTGAACAAGAAATGAAACATATAAAGGCTGAAATAAATAAACTTACTATTATTCACAGGTAATATGAGTGTGTCGAAAATCTGAAAAAAATCTACAAATAAAGTATTAGAATTGATGAGATCCTTGTCTCATTGAATTCATACCCTGATGAATAACCAGGTTATTTCATACAAAAGTGAGTAATATTTTGATCTATCAACCAGAAATGAATTTTAAATAAGATATTTATAATAACACTAGGTAGTCCCTGGTCACTTGAACTGTAAAGAATCAGCCTCCAACACAGGAGACTTGGGTTCAATCCTGGGTTGGGAAGATACTCTAAAGAAGGAAATGGCAACCCACTCCAGTATTCTTGCCTGGAGAATCCATGGACAGAGGAGCCTGGTGGGCCACAGTCCATGGGGCTGCAATGAGTCGGACACGACTGAGAGACTAACACTTTCACTTTTTACCAGGTTATTAATTATTAATCATGAATAATATATTTATAATAGCACCAGGTTATTATTCATCACGAAGAGAACGTCTCTTTACAAGAGAGATCTGGTGGTCACCATCCATTCCAAATCACCAAACCCAGCATTACCAGTAGCAGAACAACTGGATAACAGGTGCCTCCTAAAATAATGCAATACAAAGGATTCTACATCAGGTACGTATAATCTTACCAAAATGTGAATCTCATGAAGAAATAATCAGATAAATCCAGAATGTGAGAAGTTCACAAGACAAACTAGTCTTATGTCTTCAAAAAAGTCAGTGTCAAGGAAAGAAATTCCCTATATTAAAACATCTTACATTAAAGCAGACCAAAGAGATATAACCATTCAAAACAGTGCATGAACTCTGGTTGGATCCTGGGTTTGCGGGGCAGGGGGGAAAGCTCACTGACGGATAAAATTGTATTTGTATGTTGTTTTCACAAACATTTCTTTAATTATTCTTATAGCTTCATGTTTTCAAGCCTAGTTATTTGTACTCAGTCACAAGACTTAAATCTCCAGCATTCTGGTGACCTTTCTTTTTGGCTGCACGGGGTTTTAGCTGCTGTGCATCTAAGCAAGTGGGGGCTACTCTCTAGTTGCAGTGCTCGGGGCTTCTCACTGCAGTGGCTTCTCCTGTTGCAGAGCTCAGGTTCTAGAGTGTGGGTTCAGCAGTTGTGGCGCACAGGCTTAGTTATTTCACAGCATGTGGAATCTTCCCAGAACAGGGATTGAACCCTGCATTACCCCTGGACCACCAGGGAAGTGCTTGGTAACTATTCTTAGGGGACTATTCATACACAAACAGCTCTTACGCCTGCTGCTCTAGCTTGTCTGATTACCAGGATAGTCACGTTACCTACCCTGTAGAGAATTCTCTCCAGCTCATACACTGCTTGCAGGGCCCCAACTTCCAGGACTCTCAGCTGGCACAGTAAGAGGTGAACCACAGCCCGGGGGCAGGTCAGCATGTGACAGTTTAAACAGGAGCCCCGGAGCAAAAGGTAGAGTTTCTGAAGAGAGGTAATAAAAAGAGACAGGATATTAGAAAGTGACAGAGCAGTCAAAGTGATTTTCAACATACATACTTACGGTTTTTGTTTCTATGCCAGCAGTTTACCCTTTTAAGAATTCCACTTTGACCTGTTGCCTTTGAGCCCCCACCTTGCCTGGCCATGGCAGGCTACAGTGCCAGAGCACATGTGCTCGGGCATAACTGGGGTCGTCAGCCCCCTCAGAGGCGGCCCTTTTTTAACCTCGAGTGACAGGGCAGCCCTGGGTTGCTGGGGGTGGGGTATGGGGTAGGGGGAGAATTCTATCTCACTCAATGTACCTGGAAAGTCCTTCTTCACCTTAAGAACTTGATAGATATTCTTCTGTATTTTTCACTTACGGTTTTATTTTAATCCATTAACATTAGAAATTTACTTTGGATCTGAGGTAGGGAACTACCTTTACTTTATTTAAATACTAAATTTAATACTTATTTAAATATTGAAAATTATTTAAATATTTAATATATAAAACATTTAGTATTTAACAAGACATTCCTCTTCCCCTAATACGATTAAGACAAAAATCATGTCCCTGTACACTAATCTGAGTAGCTTAAAGTGAATCCCGGAGGCTGAGTTAACTGATGTAAGAAGCTGGAAGTGTCTAAGCAGGACTGGACGGTCATCATTCTCAGCTCAGCGCTGGGCCTTCTGGCGCTCTGTTCCTCCTGCCACTAAGCAAGCGCCTACAAATCCACCTGAAGGCCTCAGAGAGGCCCAGAGAATTCCAAAGTTGTCTATGGCAGTGGTCCCCAACCTTTTTGGCACCAGGAAGTGGTTTCATGGAAGACAATTTTTCCACAGATGATGGGGTGGGAGGTGATGGTTTCTGGATTACATTCATTGTGCAGTTAATTTCTATTGTTATCACATCAGCTCCACTTCAGATCATCAGGTATTAGATCTAGGGGGTTAGGGACTCTTGCTCTATTGCCAGGGAAACCCCACCCACATTTCTGAAAGGCATAAAGCCTCTGAAACAAAAGGGATTGGATCTGAACACTGCTCCCCTTGCTCCTCTTCCTCCGTTCCCTCCCCCTAGCTTTGCATAAAGATAACCCAGCTTTGTCGATTCTCAACAAGAATCAGACTGAAGTTCGTCTAGGCAGGGCTAGAGGCTAAGTCGAATATACCGGCTTTGGCTCCTCCAGGTTTTAAATCTCAAAGTAAAGAGCACTTTCACTCAGAGTGTCTGGAGCTAACCTCCTCCTGAGACACCTGTCCCGGGGCAAGGGCCAGCACTCACAAATCCCACCCGCAGCCCCAAGACCCACGTGGCCCAGGTGGCCGGGTCAGGACTTACATCGAAGAGGAGAGGGTTGTACACGGTGAGCGGGAGGTCGATGTGGCCCAAGTGCCCAGAGCAGTTGGTGAAGTCCTGCACGCAGGTGGAGCACACCTCTTTGGAGTCAGCGGGGCCCAGAGCTAAATCATACAGGCCATTTACCGAGGGGTTCCCCAGGCTGTCCAGGTACCGAGGGTTCGTAATGGACTTCACGCTTAATTTCCTAAGGAGATAAAAACCACCAGGGTAGACTAAGGTTACCCAACTTCTCTGATGTTTCCTCTTCGGCACGTACAAATTCATGCTCTAACATCCAGATCCTTAGCTGCGTGACAGATCCAAAGGGCAGATTTGGTGTCTGCCTTGCTCCTCACTGCAGCTCAGCACTTAGCACACGACAGAGGCTGAATGAAGAAGAGTGAGTGGTAACGTCTCTGAAAGCCAGATTTAGTACAAATCTTGAACTAACTGAGCACACTGGAAGGCTTCATGCTGCTGCTGCTGCTAAGTCGCTTCAGTCGTGTCCGACTCTGTGTGACCCCATAGACGGCAGCCCACCAGGCTCCCGTCTCTGGGATTCTCCAGGCAAGAATACTGGAGTGGGTTGCCATTTCCTTCTCCAATGCATAAAGTGAAAAGTCAAAGTGAAGTCGCTCAGTCGTGTCCAACTCTTAGCGACCTCATGGACTGCAGCCTACCAGGCTCCTCCATCCATGGGATTTTTCAGGCAAGAGTACTGGAGTGGGGTGCCATTGCACGAAGGAGTTAAGTACTCACTACATGACAAATGCTCTATAAGCAGCAAGCTACCCAGTATTTTCCAGTATTCTTGCCTGGAAAATTCCATGGACAGAGGAGACATGGAGGGCTATAGTCCATGGGGTCACAAAAGAGTCTGACATGACCGAGCATGCACGCATGTGTGTGACTTTAACCCTCCGAGACAGGCATTATAATGTGCGTTATTCAGAGGAACAAACAGGCTTAGAGTGGTAAGGTGATTCAATCCAGGTGACACAGCCCAGAAAGGCGGAGGCAGTGTTGAAGGTAGGAGAGAGATGTGGACCAGACTTAATGCCAAAGCCCACGCAGTTCAAAAAAGGAAAAGTGTTAGCACTCAGTCGTGTCCGGCTCTTTGCAATCCTATGGACTATAGCCTGCCTGGCTCCCCTGTCCAGGGGATTTTCCAGGCAAGAATACTGGAGGGGATAGTCATTTCATACTCTAAAAGAAATCCTATACACATTAGCAGTCACTCTCCATCCATCTCTACCTCCCTCCACCAGTCCTAGGCAGTGACTTACTTACTTTTTGTCTCCAGAGAATTGCCCATCTAGCCATTTCACATAAATGAAATCATGTGATATGTGGTTTCTTATAGCTGGCTTATTATACTTTGCATGCACTTTTAAAAATATTTACATTTATATTTATTTTGGCTGTGCCACTCTTAGTTGTACCACACAGGATCTAATTCCCTGACTGAACCCAGGCCCCCTGCACTGGTAGCACAGAGTCTTGGTCACTGGACCACCAGGGAAGTCCCTGCATATTTTTAAGGCTCATCCACATCATAGCCTGTATCTATACTTTTTTGTTTGTTTGTTTTAATAGCCAAATAATATTCCATTTTGGGCTTCCCAGGTGGCGTTCGTGGTAAAGAATTTGCCTGCCAGTGCAGGTGATATAAGATGTTAGAGTTCAATTCCTGGATCGGGAAGGTTTCCTGGAGTAGGAAATGGCAACCCACTCCAGTATTCTTGCCTAGAGAACCCATGGGCAGAGGAGCCTGGTGGGCTATAGTCCATGTGGCCACAAGGAGCTGGACACGACTGAGAGATTGAGCACATACACAAAGTATTCCATCGTATGGCTATACCACTTTTATTGGCTTACTTTTACACTTTAGCTATTATAAATAATGTTGACAGAAACTTCTATATACAAGTTACTGTGTGAATATATTTTGTCTATTTCTCATGGATATATACCAAGGATTGGAACTGCTGAGTTACATGGTAACTCTATGTTTAACTTTTTTGAGACCCTGCCAGACTGTTTTCCAAAGTGGCTGTACCATTTTACATTCCCAGCAGCAATACACCAAGGCTCTGGGGGGTGTGTGTGTGTGTGTGTATGTTAGTTGCTTAGTCACATCCGACTCTTTGCAACCCCGAAGACTGCAGCCCACCAGGCCCCTCCGTCCATGGGATTCTCCAGGCAAGAACACTGGAGTGGGTTGCCATTTCCTTCTCCAAAAGGAACTATAGAAAGAAAGAAAGTGAAGTCACTCAGTCATGTCCAACTCTTTGCAACCCCATGGACTGTAGCCTACCAAGCTCCTCCATCCATGGAATTTTCCAGGCAAGAGTACTAGAGTGGGTTGCCATTTCCTTCTCCACACCAAGGCTCTAATTTCTCCAAATTCATGCCAGCATATTTTGTGATCTTTCTGTTTCCAGTCATCTTAGCAGGTATGAGGTAGTACCTCACTGTGGTTTCGATGACTAATGATGGTGAGCATCTCTTCATGTACCTATTGGCCACTGGCATATCCTCTTTGGAGAAACGTTTATTCAAATCCTTTACCTATTTTTTAACTGGGTTATTTGCTTTTTTATTACTGAGTTACAAGACTGCTTTATATATTCTGAACACATGTATTCTATCAGACATATGATTTGCACATACTTTGAGTCCTATCTTTTCACTTTCTTGATGATACTGTTTCCATAGTTTAAAATTTTTTAATGATTTAAACTCACTACTATTACTACTTTCTCCCACTACCTTTAGGCTAAATCATTCTTCACTGGACTTGGAGAAATATTCATCTACATTTCCGTCTCTCATTTTACCTGGAGCTCTAAAACTTAACTGGAATTATAAATAAGAAAAACATTTACTGTGTCAGGCAAACACAAACTAATTAGAATAAGGCAAACACTAATTAGGTCTGGGTGCAAAGCCTTTACCACTAGATCTTCTTTCTATCATGTTCCATAAGTTGGTACTTCACTTCCCTTGCCTGGAGCCTATAATGATGGAAAAAGAATAGGCAGGTGGGTCTAGCACAGACCTGTGCCAACTGGCAGAAGAACTGTGTCCTGTGCTTTTAAAGACTATACAAAGACCTCACATCCAAAACTGAATGTGTGTTTTTGTCTTCATCCTCAGTCTTTCTACGGTAAGGAACAAAGCACCTCTCTCTAGCCGGGGAAAAGCAGAAAATTACTCTAATTATTGCAGGAATGGGATATAGAGCAAGGGCAACCAGCAAGAATTCCACCAGAGAGAACAGAGTTTAAGACTAACTAACAAACGTGGGTTTCAGGATGACCTTTGCTGCCTCCTAGAGTCAGGAATTTTCTCTCCTATAGCGAGCCTCCCCCTCGCAAATGGTTGTAGTAAAAATGGAGAGGACCAAGAGCTGAACAGATAGCTCCTCCGCCCACCCATGCATGCACTTAACAAATAATGTGGCAGACACACTTTTAGATGCTGGGAAAACAGACAAGAGTCCCTGCGCTCATGGGCTTTACATCCTACTGAAAGCAGGCAGACAAAAACCAAAATTAGTAAGCACATAGTTTATTAGATGGAAGAAAATGCTATGAAGAAAAGTAAGCAGAAAAGGGGGAGGATGATAGAGTGGGCCAATGGTTGGGGGGAATCCATACTGAGAAGCTTATGCTTGAACAAAGGCCTGAAGATGAAGGAGCCGGCCATCACAGGAGGTCACTTTCACAGGAGGAAGAAGCAGGGAGTGCAAAGGTCCTGAGACAGATGTGTGCTTATGGCACTCTAGGAACAGCTAGGAGGCCAGGATGAGTACAGAGGTAAGTTCAGAAAAATAACCAGGGGGCCAGAATGACCTTTTCGGGCCATTTTAAGGACTTGGCTTTTACTCCAAGTGAGCTAGGAAGCTACTAGAAACTAGCACAACAAAAGGTGGCATAATTACTGAAATTTCTCAACCCTAGACTCAAATAGATCAAATGTTAGTAATGGGTATAAATTTACTCATGCAGTTCTCTGAAAACTCTACAACTCACTTGTAAAAAAATCAATTCTATTGCTTTTGAATGAAATAGTATCAATTTATGGCTAGTGATGATACAATTGAATTTCAGAAGCAGCATACTGTTGTAGCCCAGGAGTTATTCATCCAGTCAGTCAATAAGAGTTGAGGATAAAAGAAAGGCCAGTGGAGAGACTAAAATACAAACAAGCACAAAAAGTAACCAAGGAACCATGACACAACTGTACTAGGTGTGGAAAGATTTCAGAAATGAGGGAGGTTGAGCTGCGCCTTCAGTGTAAGAGATGCTCTCCAGGTGCCTCCAGGGAGGGGTGGTGGGGTGAGAGCAGGGAAGTAGACCCCTCTGGCAGAGGGGATAAGGCATGTGGAGGAAACAGCTTGAAGAAAGGCGCAGATGATGAAACCTGATGGCAGTTTATGGAATGTGCAAGTGGTTTATTAGGGTGAAAGAAGGGATGATGTTATACCTAAAATCATCACTGGACTGATCATGGGTAAACCTGTAGGCTAAGCTAAAAAAGTATCATTTACCTGAGGGAAACGGAAAGCCTTTGGAGGATATTACGGGGAATAGGAGCATCATCGCATTTATTTTAACAGCAAGGTAGAAGATGGACTGGAGTGGTGTAAGGGCAGGGAGATGGAAGAAAAAGACAATTCAAACAAGAGATACGGTGTGATGAAAAGGAGGGTAGAGAACAAAGAAATACATAGATGACACACAATAAGAACCCAATAAGCAAATGAGATGTCAGGAGAAATGGGTCTAGAATTACAGCCCTGTCACAAAATAGTGAACATTTTGCACTAGATTAAGGTATACCATTTTGGAGGGTCAAGTTCTCCCTTCCTGTAGGGATAGGAAAAGTTTTTGGAATATGAGTTTAAGATCTCGGTGTAAAATTCAAATAAGATGTCCAACTGCAGCTGAAAAAAACAAGTCTGAAAAATCAGTGAAAGAAATTTGGGTTGGAGATTTAAATTTGAGAATACAGATCATGAAAGTGGTGAAATCGTCTAGGGAGGACATTTTGGAAAAGAAAAGCTATTTGATTAGAATAGAATCTGAAGGAACAGCAAGATTTAAGGAAAAGAGGAATCAGCTAAAGAGCCTGAGATGAATTCGAGTATAAGCCACTGAATGCAAGGACATCGTTCACCAATGTGTCAGGAATGCGGCTCAGACGGTAAAGAATCTACCTGCAATGTAAGAGACCTGGGTTTGAACCCTGGGTCAGGAAGATCCTCAGGAGAAGGGAATGGCAACCCACTCCAGTATTCTTGCCTGGACAACCCCATGGACAGAAGAGCCTGGTGGGCTACAGTTCACATGGTCGCAATAAGTTGAACAGGGCTGAGAGACTAACATTTCACTTTTCATGAACACCTAGCTTAGTGCCTGGCAAAAACAGGATGATCAATAAATGTTAGTGGGTTGATAAACTGAGTCAGGAAGGAAACAATACATGTCACAGAAATAGAAGAACCTGAAAATAGTAAAGTTCTGTCAAATGCTACGGCGATGAAAAGGAGGACTTAAGAGAGTCTTTTTGATTCAGTATTAATAACTAGGCAGAGAATATAGACGGTCCAACCAAGAAGCTGTCCCATGAATTGAGTCTTGAAGAATAATCATCTTACAGACAAGAGGAGACTCATCATGCGCTTAATAAACTACGTCAGAAACATTACAGTAACTCCACAAACCAGGCTGATTTAACGAGGAGACTGGCGGACGATAACGCTTCCATCTGCGAACCCCTAACCTACCCAAGTGCAAACCAGCAACACCGGGCTCTAGGCAGTCAGTGCTCACTAGCCCAAGACGTTCCCAGAACTATAGGTCCCAGCAGGCCATGCGCTACACAGCAATGGACTCTGAGGAGAAACTGGGCGCAAGACCTGCTGGGAACAGTAGTTTACGGCCCCGAGCCCAAGAGGCTCTTGCATGCTTCCCACCAACTCCTTACTTGAGTTCTTCGGCCGAATACATCCCGAAGGAAATGCCCTGCAGCCGCCGCCAGGGCATGTTCTTTGAGCCCAACATCCTCCAGGTTAGTTCCGAGCTCCTACACCCAGAGAGACGGCCCAGTCACCACTGTTGTAGTTTTCACACCACCTCCGGTCCGCCACCATGTGATTTTAAACTGCGCTTGCGCGCGAGAAAGACTCGCCGTAAGATTTACAGGGACAATATCATTTCCGCTCGAGGTGGGGGGAGGGAGAAAATAATTTCACGACTCTCGCGCGCCCCTTTACTTTGAAAATAATCGAACATATATAAGAAATTAAAATAACCTTTTAGGAAAGATCTTCGAGGGAAATGAGGCCTACTGAGCCTTTAACTTCTGAAGCAAAGTCTTTCAAACCATGAGCTTGTAACCTATTTTATGATTGATTTCTTCTTGTTCCGTCTCAGCCAATAGCCGAGCCATTCCCCGCCCACCTCTCCCGCGTTAAGGTGGAGGGCGTACTTTCCCAGCATACTATGCGAAGGCGCCAAATATGGCGTCCGTGGCGTCCGCAAGGTGGTTGAGGGTCAGCTGTGGGCTTTGCGTACCGCTGACGGCTCGGCGGGCAGGTCCCTGTGGACGGACCCCTAGTAGCAGGTGAGAGAAGCTTGGATAACCCATGAGAAAGAACCGGGATCACCTTGGCTCTTTGTATCCCTTTTCCCCCTTATTGCTGGGGAACTAGATGCGGTGGAGTGGAATGAGCGCGCTCGTGGCCGGGCGACCCGGCAAGCCAGCACGCGGTGCGGCACGTTTTTGAGCAAGGGCTCCAAACGCGCTTTTTAGGGGTGGAGATTTCTTATTTGGCTGGTCTACGCCGGGGTTAGAACTCACAGGAAGATTAGGATTCTTCTCTTGGGGAATCCTGCATCCTAATAAGTGTGGCTATTAATCACTCCATTCCACGTGTTTTTTTAAAAAAGGAAAACTATCCTCCCCTACGCGTTTTCTCCCACCTGGGAGGAACGCGGGAAATCAGGTTTTCCCAGATTAAAGGCCGTTTACGAGTTCCACTGGATGTTGTAGGGATGGTTGACGGAAGAAATTTTCCAAGTGTTCATAAAAACAGGAAAGCCCACAAGATGTGAACACAATCTGAATGAAATCGCTGTGATTGTTAAAACTTGGCACGTGTATCATTTATGTAGTTATTTTTCAATACAAAGCGTTGTGGAAGTATAAAAGCCAGCAATTGCTTGTGAAAGTTGGAAATAACCTAATTTTAGATTGGATGTTTGCATTTCCTTTGCGAGGTGATAGTAGACAAATTCCCTTATGTGTAGACTGGAGCTAGTAGCAGCCATGGAAAAACAGTGAGGAATAAGTGAGTTGTGTAATTTACAGTATACATTTTATATTAAGGCCTTCCCTAAACTCGGCTCACAAAAGAGAAAACGGCTCCACCAGGTAGTGCAGAGGGGTTGATTTAAGAGGACACTGGAGACCAAAACCAGTAAAGGAAGTAATTTTCTATTTTAATCACATCTTGACAATTTTCTGAAGGGTATCAGTGCTGTTTAGGAGGAAAATACTTACAAGATAGTGTATGTAATCTGTGTGATATGTTGACTTAATTTTTTTAACGTGATAACATTTTAAAACTCATTCAGGGGTCAGTGGTTCTATATTTTGGGTTAAAAAAATAATAACAGTTCCAAGTTTATATTAGGACAAAGGTATTTGGTACATTCCTGAGTGTTGAAGCAAGTGAAATGAAAAACCATGGTGATCTTAGTTTCATAATTTGCTTTAAATGGCTTTGAATATGTTATTTATTAACATTTGATCATTAGATCATCATCCATGTATAATCAGGAGCCCGTTAAATCATTTCTTTTAGCCCCAGTGTTTTAGATCTTCAGAGTTGAAAGTCCTTTATATTTCAGGTCAGCTGTTAAAATGTTCAAGTACTACTAAATTTTTCCTTTTTTTCCTATGATTTGATTTAATGAGACTGCCTGATTTTGAAAATTGTTGGCCATATTATATCTGTATCTTGTACTTATTTTGTAATGGTTTTGAACTTGTTATTCAGGCCATGTCTTCTCAGCATACCTTGACATGAATTATCCAATCAGTTTGATCCATGATAATTGGAAAATTTTGGCTCAGTTGCACATAGTTGGGGGTGAGCTGGAAAGTTCATTAATGAGTATTAGCTTTAGAGCTTTTATTTATTTATTGCAGATTTTATTCTGGAAGTGCAGCTGTCCCAAAGGATGAAGGAGCTGATATAGCAGGTATATAAAAATGTATTGAAATAATTCCATTTTTATGTTAATGCATTATACTTCTTTATAGTAGTAGTATTGGAAACTGATTTGCTTTTGTTTTATTTTTCACATTAAGGGACTGAAGAAGTAGTCATTCCAAAAAAGAAAACTTGGTGAGTATTCAGCATTCATTCAAAAAGTGGTTAAGTGCTTATGAGAAACATTGTTAGGTAAGAAGCCAGTGACAGGAATGGCAATTGGAGGTAGAGAGTAGTGAGTGAATGGGGAGTGAGATTTACTTAAAAGACCTATCTGAACTAAGTTTGAGTTAATATTTATGTAGTGATGGTCAGTCATGAGTATCATTATTAGAATAATTTCTGTTTTTCTTTCTTAAGGAGGTTTTACATTGTTAGGAGACCCAAAAAAAGAATTATCTTATGGTGTTTAGTAGGTAAATGGTGCAGACTGCAAAATTTAGCTTTTTTAACCCACCGGCTAGATCCTTGAACAAATTGCCTTATACATATTCAACATTTGTTGAATACATAAGAATTAAAACTTACAAAAATTCATATAGTAATGATATTACTGAATGCGTTGAAAGATCTTTCAAAAAACTAGGTCTTTTTTGAGTATGACTTAAGATTCAGACTCATTAAAAAAAAAAAAACTCTGTTAAATTAATGACCATTGCCTAAAGGGGATTGGGATAAATTGAACATGCAAAAAGGAAATAAAATTACCACCAATCACCATATTCAAAGACAAGTTACTTAATCTCTCTTTGCCATAGTAGAATGTAGGTAATATACCACCTGCCTCAGAGGATTACATGAGCATTTCAACAGTTACTACCACATAATCAGATCTCAGTAGATGGCAGCTATTATTTTAAAGTTCTGCAGTATAACCTTTTATATATAAGTTGTACGTGGACATTTAGTTTAGTGGTGATTTGTTAGACATACTGTTCTGTACTCTGATTTTAATTTTGAGTGATTACATAGTATTTTATTGTATGGATATATTCAGGTTCATTTTTACCTTCCCTAGTGGCTCAGTGGTAAAGAATCTGCTGCCAGTGCAGGAGGTGTGGGTTCTATCCCTAGGTCGGGAAGATCCCCTCGAGAAGGAAATGGCAGCCCACTCCAGTATTCTTGCCTGGGAAATCCCATAGACAGAGGAGCCTGCAGTCCGTGGGGTCACAAAGAGTCAGATACGACCCAGTGAGTAAAACTCGGGCCTGAGAATCAGAACCAAGATCAGAATAGGAATATACATAAGCACGAACAAGGCATTTCTCGAATGGCATTCATGTCCAGTGCGCTTTACCAACTCATTGTGCCTCTTTCCCTTCTGACAACGGTCCCACGGGGAATACAAGAGAGGAAGTGTATTGAGGGTGTGTTCAGATGGCCTACAGTCTAGTTAGAGTGCATATTTTATACTTTATTGCTTCCCTGGTGGCTCAACTGGTAAAAAATCTACCTACAGTGCAGGAGACCTGGGTTCTATCTCTGAATTGAGAAGATCCCCTGGAGATGGGAAAGGCTACCCACTCCAGTATTCTGGCCTGGAGAATTCCAGGGACCATATATAGTCTAAGGAGTCCTAAAGAGTGGGACACAACTGAGTGACTTTGACTTTTCTTTATTGAAAACGCAGTTTAACTGTACCTTAAAATGGGTCAGATGATTTTATTGGCATCAGAATCACCTGGGAATTTTGTTTAAAATGCATGTTCCTGCAGGTAATTCTTCTGTATAAGCCCCACAAATCTGGAAAACAGTAAGGCAGGGTGGGGTGTGATCATGACCTAACTGTGGTGGTGGGAGACCATGCAGACCAGCCTCTAAAAAATGCTCTTAGAATAGGAGAAATAGGGTAGTTGATACAGAGCCTTAGTTAACAGATTGAGGCCTGTTTATTTATAGCCCATTAAGTAAAGGTTTAAAAGAAGACTATTTCATAACAAATTTTGGTGTCAGTTAATTTTTTTTTTTCTTTTTTAGAACACAGCCTCAGTCACTTACTAACTTACTATCTGCGGCTACTTTTATGCTCCAAAGGCAGAGCTGAGTAGTTGTAACAGAATCCTTATGGCCCATAAAGCCTAAAATATTTACTGTCTGTCCCCTTAGAGACAAAGTGATTGATAGAGGTTTTCTAATAGAGAGCCTCTGCTTTCCAGGCTCAGGAATTTGTGCTTTTAGATTGAAAAGAAACTATGAAGACTATAAGTTCGTCTTGCCTTATTTGAAACATGAAGCATCTTTTAAGGCTATGATTTCCCAGATCACAAGTGCTGTAGAAGACTTTAACAAATTGTAGAGGGTTATAGTGAGTTTTAATATACAACTGTAACAGGATAGAGTATTCTGAGCACGTCAATCTGTATTGTATAGTTACTTTAGGGAGGGTATGGAGCCCAATTATGATCAGTGCATAGGTGACTGGACTCATTGAAGAAATGGATGTTAAAATTTACCACACTGGCAAGAAGATGTGGAAAATGGATACTCAAAATACATTTGTTGATAGGGCAGTCAACTGGAACAACACACTGGAGAGAAGTTTGGCAGAACCACAGTTTTAAAACGTGCAATACCAATTGGTTAGCCATTCTGGAGGATCACTTGCAAATACACCCAAAGAGACATGGATGAGAGTGCTCTTTACAACTTGGGAATAATAAAGTGAAATGGCCCCAATGCCCATAGTAAGGAGATGGTTAAAAAATGGTTATCATACAATATAACATTTAAAGAAATTAATTAGATTTGCACATAGTAACATGGATAGTGCAAACTTATGGAACACATACCCGGAATGATGACATGTGTTTTTGTTTTGTGTTTTATGGTGGTGTGTGTGTAAAAGTACCCTTTAAAGTTCTGGAAATATAACCACTAAACCTACAGTAGAGGTTAAGTGGGGGCAGGGGGTCACAAAATAACATCAGATAGAATAGTTTTGTTTTTTTTTTTAATTGAAGGATAATTGCCTTACAGAATTTTGTTGTTTTCTGCCAGATATTTTTTTCAGTATAATGTATTCGTTGAGATAATTTTTAAAATAACCTTTAAGAAACTGGTGACTGATTTGAATGTTCTTAGTGTTTTCACTTGCATTTGTTGAGTATACTCACTTGATAAGACTTAAATATGCTAATGAAAGATTTAGTTAGGGAATACTGAGAAAAGAATGTCTTTCTCTTGCTAAAATTACATTAACTGCTATTTTAGAAAATCCAGTAGATATTGTATACATCAGGGAATTAGTTTTGACATGTAAAGTTTTGTAGATGTTTTCTTTTTTTCATATGTCTATTCCCATATATAGCTGAATTGGGAGTCACCAATTTAGATAATAAGGCAGGAATATTACAGAAAGCTGCAGTAAGAATGCAGAGGAAAATGGATAGGGTGAAAGATTCAGGGTTAAGAAAGTTTTATGAGGCTGAGGATGGAAATTGCTAGCCCGGGGTGATGGTTATAGAGACCAGGCCAGGGAGGGTAGCAAAGCATAGTAGGAACATGTACTAAGCACCTTTGGTAAAAATAACTGAACAGTTTTCTCATTTTCTAACTTACTATTCTAGTGATATTATTCTAGAGATCAGAACTGGCTTTACTTAAGACGTGATCTTTGTTAATGGCCAGTCCATTCTGAGAGTAGAGTCACTTGTTAACGTTGTAAGTATGAGAAGCCCTGATGAGGGTTAACTTGTGATTCTCATTCTTAGGGATAAAGTGGCTGTTCTTCAAGCACTTGCATCCACGGTGCACAGGGTAAGTAGGAATTTCAGGGTTTTGTATCTAATTCAGCTAATAATAAACTTAATGTTCACACCTCTTCTTTATTCACAGTTTAACTGTTGTGGATCTAGAGAGTTTCATAGCACTATCTAGTCCAGACTCTTCATGTGACAAATGAGAAATCTAAAGCTTTTAAAGTGATTAGCTCAGGGCTGCTTAGGATATTAAAACCTTGACTTGGTGCCATGGTTTTTTTCCTCCAGATTCATTGTTTTTATACTATGCCAGTGATTTTTAACCTCCTGAAGAGCTTGTTGAAATACATGTTCCTAGGGAATGGTTGGGTGTGATACTCTAATGCAAGTGACAGAACCACTTTGAGAACAGTGTACCCACCATACTGAAAGAAATCCAGTGATTAAGAATCTGGGTCTTGGGGCCAAATGTTCTTTTTCATCTTTATCACAAAGTTACCTTTTCTCTTGATACGTCAGGGAATTAGTTTTGACATGTAAAATTTCCTACATGTTTTCTTTTTTTTAATGGCTTATATTAATGAACGTTATATCAAACTTACTTTAGAAAAATACATCTGGATTATAATCTGTTTCCTTATCTGTAAAATGGGTGTTTACTCACAGCACCAAACATTAAGGTTTTTGATAAGAAATAAGTTAGTACACGTGAAAGGGCTTAGGACATCACCTGGCACAAAGGACATGCTCAGTAAATGCTGGCTATTTTATTATTGCTCCAGCTATCTGATTAATTTGTGAGTAAATTCCTCCCTTCACAATTCAAGAATAGGGTCTGTAGTCTTGATAGATAAACTGAAACCATAGTAAATGCCTCAGAAATAGAACTTTCAAGTTCTCTTTTTTTTAAACCACAATATCTGTGGGTTCTCACCCTCCTTGAGGCGGTTGTCACAGATTTCCAGAACGGTTCTTCAATTGTGGGTGTTAAACTTAGGGGCCAAATACATCCTGGAAGTTTCTGACGTTGGTTTTAAAATACTGCATCTCCATAGTAGCAAGATACTTAGATTTTCAGTTCACGTATCCATAAATAGGCACTTGAAATGTAAACTCGGGGAAATAGACCTTAGAGATTGTTGTCAGTTTTTCAGTGAGATTGACCCAAGGCGCATTTAAGTCAAAGAAGTTGTAGAATTACGTGCACACTTGTCTGATTTGGGCTTGGGCTCTTAAAATCCAGGGGACAATTATTCATTCATTCAGGAACCACACATTCTACCCTTAATGGTGCTTACCAGGTCATCCAAGCCACCATCATCTCTTACTATGTTGGATTAATTACAGCAGTCTCTGTTCTCTTGACTTCCTCAACCCATTAAACAGCCATAGGGACCCTGCTAAAAGGTTGACTCACATCACTCTTCTACTCAGAGCTCAAATGGCTTCTCATTTGTTACAAACGAAACAAAAATTGCAGTCCCTCCCCACCCCAGCTCTGACCACATTTCCTACCATCTTTCTTGTACCCTCCTCTAACCAGGCAGCCTCCTAGCTAATTCTCAGTTTCTTATCAGGCACAGGTCTGCCTCGAGGCTTTAATGCTTGCTCACTTCCTCTGTATAATCATAAGGGATTTGATTTAGGTCATACCTGAATGGTCTAGTGGTTTTCCCTACTTTCTTCAATTTAAGTCTGAATTTGGCAATAAGGAGTTCATGGTCTGAGCCACAGTCAGCTCCTGGTCTTGTTTTTGCTTACTGTATAGAGCTTCTCCATCTTTGGTTGCAAAGAATATAATCAATCTGATTTCGGTATTGACCATCTGGCGATGTCCATGTATAGAGTCTTCTCTTGTGTTGTTGGAAGAGGGTGTTTGTTATGACCAGTGCATTTTCTTGGCAAAACTCTATCAGTCTTTGCCCTGCTTCATTCCGTATTCCAAGGCCAAATTTGCCTGTTACTCCAGGTGTTTCTTGACTTCTACTTTTGCATTCCAGTCCCCTATAATGAAAAGGACATCTTTTTGGGGTGTTAGTTCTAAAAGGTCTTGTAGGTCTTCATAGAACCGTTCAACTTCAGCTTCTTCAGCGTTACTGGTTGGGGCATAGACTTGGATTACTGTGATATTGAATGGTTTGCCTTGGAAACGAACAGAGATCATTCTGTTGTTTTTGAGATTGCATCCAAGTACTGCATTTCGGACTCTTTTGTTGACCATGATGGCCACTCCATTTCTTCTGAGGGATTCCTGCCTGCAGTAGTAGATATAATGGTCATCTGAGTTAAATTCACCCATTCCAGTCCATTTCAGTTCGCTGATTCCTAGAATGTCGATATTCACTCTTGCCATCTCTTGTTTGACCACTTCCAGTTTGCCTTGATTCATGGACCTGACATTCCAGGTTCCTCTGCAATATTGCTCTTTACAGCATCGGACCTTGCTTCTATCACCAGTCACATCCACAGCTGGGTGTTCTTTTTGCTTTGGCTCCATCCCTTCATTCTTTCTGGAGTTATTTCTCCACTGATCGCCAGTAGCATATTGGGTACCTACTGACCTGTGGAGTTTCTCTTTCAGTATCCTGTCATTTTGCCTTTTCATACTGTTCATGGGGTTCTCAAGGCAAGAATACTGAAGTGGTTTGCCATTCCCTTCTCCAGTGGACCACATTCTGTCAAATCTCTCCACCATGACCCGCCCGTCTTGGGTGGCCCCAGGGGCATGGCTTAGTTTCATTGAGTTAGACAAGGCTGTGGTCCTAGTGTGATTAGACTGACTAGTTTTCTGTGAGTATGGTTTCAGTGTGTTTGCCCTCTGATGCCCTCTTGCAACACCTACCATCTTACTTGGGTTTCTCTTACCTTGGGTGTGGGGTATCTCTTCACGGCTGCTCCAGCAAAGCGCAGCCATTGCTCGTTACCTTGGACAAGGGGTATCTCCTCACCACCGCCCTTCCTGACCTTCCACGTGGGATAGCTCCTCTAGGCCCTCCTGCGCCCACGCAGCCACGGCTCCTTGGAACTATGGAATGAGGTTCGTGACATTGTACAGGAGACAGGGATCAAGACCATTCCCATAGAAAAGAAATGCAAAAAAGCAAAATGGCTGTCTGGGGAGGCCTTACAAATAGCTGTGAAAAGAAGAGAAGCGAAAAGCAAAGGACAAAAGGAAAGATGTAAACATCTGAATGCAGAGTTCCAAAGAATAGCAAGAAGACATAAGAAAGCCTTCAGTGATCAGTGCAAAGAAATAGAGGAAAACAACAGAATGGGAAAGACTAGGGATCTCTTCAAGAAAATCAGAGATACCAAAAGAACATTTCACGCAAAGATGAGCTTGATAAAGGACAGAAATGGTATAGACCTAACAGAAGCAGAAGATATTAAGAAGAGATGGCAAGAATACCCAGAAGAACCGTACAAAAAAGATCTTCACGACCCAGATAATCACGATGGTGTGATCACTGACCTAGAGCCAGACATCCTGGAATGTGAAGTGAAGTGGGCCTTAGAAAGCATCACTACGAACAAAGCTAGTGGAGGTGATGGAATTCCAGTTGAGCTCTTTCATATCCTGAAAGATGATGCTGTGAAAGTGCTGCACTCAATATGCCAGCAAATTTGGAAAACTCAGCAGTGGGCACAGGACTGGAAAGGGTCAGTTTTCATTCCAATCCCAAAGAAAGGCAATGCCAAAGAATGCTCAAACTACCGCACAATTGCACTCATTTCACACGCTAGTAAAGTAATGCTCAAAATTCTCCAAGTCAGGCTTCAGCAATATGTGAACCATGAACTTCCTGATGTTCAAGCTGGTTTTAGAAAAGGCAGAGGAACCAGAGATCAAATTGCCAACATCCGGTGGATCATCGAAAAAGCAAGAGAGTTCCAGAAAAGCATCTATTTCTGCTTTATTGACTATGCCAAAGCCTTTGACTGTGTGGATCACAATAAACTGTGGAAAATTCTAAAAGAGATGAGAATACCAGACCACCTGATCTGCCTCTTGAGAAATCTGTATGCAGGTCAGGAAGTAACAGTTAGAACTGGACATGGAACAACAGACTGGTTCCAAATAGGAAAAGGAGTTCGTCAAGGCTGTATATTGTCACCCTGTTTATTTAACTTATATGCAGAGTACATCATGAGAAAAGCTGGACTGGAAGAAACACAAGCTGGAATCAAGATTGCCGGGAGAAATATCAATAACCTCAGATATGCAGATGACACCACCCTTATGGCAGAAAGTGAAGAGGAACTCAAAAGCCTCTTGATGAAAGTGAAAGTAGAGAGTGAAAAAGTTGGCTTAAAGCTCAACATTCAGAAAACGAAGATCATGGCATCTGGTCCCACCACTTCATGGGAAATAGATGGGGAAACAGTGGAAATGGTGTCAGACTTTATTTTTGGGGCTCCCAAATCACTGCAGATGGTGACTGCAGCCATGAAATTAAAAGACGCTTACTCCTTGGAAGGAAAGCTATGACCAACCTAGATAGCATATTCAAAAGCAGAGACATTACTTTGCCAACAAAGGTTCATCTAGTCAAGGCTATGGTTTTTCCTATGGTCATGTATGGATGTGAGAGTTGGACTGTGAAGAAGGCTGAACACCAAAGAATTGATGCTTTTGAACTGTGGTGTTGGAGAAGAGTCCCTTGGACTGCAAGGAGATCCAACCAGTCCATTCTGAAGGAGATCAGCCCTGGGATTTCTTTGGAAGGCTTGATGCTAAAGCTGAAACTCCAGTACTTTGGCCACCTCATGCGAAGAGTTGACTCATTGGAAAAGACTCTGATGCTGGGAGGGATTGGGGGCAGGAGGAGAAGGGGATGACAGAGGATGAGATGGCTGGATGGCATCACTGACTCGATGGACATGAGTCTGAGTGAACTCCGGGAGTTGGTGATGGACAGGGAGGCCTGGCGTGCTGCGATTCATGGGGTCGCAAAGAGTCGGACATGACTGAGTGACTGATCTGATCTGATCTGATCTGATTTGTTCTGCCTAGTTTATATCTCTCTGAGATAGCCACATAATTTCTGCCTTTATCTCTTTAAGTCTTTTCCTTGAGGTCTTCCTGGACCACACCATATAAAATTGTACGTTTATTTTCTCTGACAGCTTGTCCTCCCTCCCTTTCTTTTCCATAGCAGTTATCACCTTTAAATTTACTATATGTTTTATTTGCTTTTTTTTCTGGAGATTTTATTCCCCACTAGATTGTGAGTTCTGTGGAGGATAGGATTTTGTTGCTCCCTGGCACATATGAGGTGCTCAGTAAATATTGAATGAGTGAATAAGGCAGGCACTGAACTAAGGCAGTGATGACTGGGAAAAGGGACCGTGGAGTAGGTAGAGGATTTAAGAAACTGGAGTCAGCCACAAATGATGACAACTTAATTGAATGGAAGTAATGGGAGAGGATCTTTGATTTGGATTGCAGTGTGCTTGGTACCCTTCCCTGAAATGGAGACAATAAGAGGGGAGGCAGCTCTGTCAGAGAAGTACAGTTGGGGGTAGATTTGGTGTGAGGCATCTGAGCTACATGGCCAGAGTCAAGGAGGAGTTTCTCAGAAACCATTAAGGGCTTGGAAATCACTGAGGGAGGATAATGTGGGAAACAAATAATAATAAAGTCTAGTGAGAGAGGTCCAGTGTGTGACCCAAAACTAGAGGCCCAGACAGGTATTTGATAAAATGGTGGACAGGACAGAGCCAGGCAGCGGTTGGGAATCATGGAGTAATGGTTCAGGGAAGCCATCCTAGAACTGCTTCCTCTGAGTTGTCCTTCATACCCGTCACGTCTTGGTAGAGAGTGGATGCATGCGTGCTAAGTGGTTTCAGTTGTGTCCAACTCTGATCCTATGGACTGTAGCTCGCCAGACTCCTCTGTCCATAGAATTTCCCAGGCAAGAATATTGCCATACCCTCCTCCAGGGGATCTTCTCAACCCAAGGATCAAACCCGTGTCTCTTACTTCTCCTGCGTTGGCAGGCAGGTTCTTTACCACTTTCGCCACCTGTGAAACCCAGAGATCACCTGTGAACCAGATGAAGTGAGCCTCAGAGGAATGTAAAGGGAATACAGGGTTTGAAAGTGGTATCAGGAAGTGAGAGCCCTAAAACGTACTGCTTCCAGGCCCTAGGTCAGAGCATTCTTCTATTAAGAACCACAGGGAAGCTCTCCCCCAGAGAGTCCAGGTGAATACTTCAGGGTGGCAAGGGGACTGTCAGAAGAGATTAGGGATGTAGGTTTGAGTTTTTTCTGTGAAACGAAGTTGCCAGAGGTGCAGAGAAGGGGGCTGTGAAGGAGAGGGGAGGAATAGAGGAAGTAATTTGGGGGCCATTCTAAGAGAGACTGCTGGTGCCAGAGAGTTAATCTTGTTCAGAGTTCTACCTGAAACAACTTAAAGGAACCTTGGGAAACAGG